>NC_137677.1:21317195-21854695 GCF_963989245.1 Nansenia antarctica | reverse complement strand
GGTGTGCAACGGTGCAGCATGACAATTCGAGGTTCAGCCAGTGTTAACCCATCGTGGCCTGGAGACACAGTGGAGGTGGCCGCTGTGGGCCGACGGCAGCAGGACACAGGCCTGTGTTACTACCATGCACAATATGGCTCCAAAGCTAGGAGGTGCCGCCCCCCGTGCAACTTTGAGGCATCGGGAAATGCCAGGGCCGGCGCTCGATAGCTGCCATGAGTGTCGGCCGTTCAGGTAGCTTGTTGTTCATTACTGACACAGTTTCGGGACGGCGGTTCCTCTGTGACACAGGGGCTCAGCTGAGCGTCCTGCCTGCATCACGGATAGAGATCCAGAGCGATAAACATGGCCCCATTCTAGAAGCTGCCAATGGCAGCCCCATCCGCACGTTTGGGTTCTCTAAGGTGGACCTAGTTCGTGGCTATCACCAGGTTCCTGTCCATTCACAGGACGTCCCGAAAACAGCAGTGATCACCCCATTCGGCCTTTTTGAGTTCCTCCGTATGCCGTTCGGTCTTAAAAACGCGGCACAGGCTTTTCAGCGGCTGATGGACACCGTGCTTAGGGACCTGCCATTCCTGTTCGTTTATCTGGACGACATTCTTATCGCCAGCGCTTCCATGGCAGAGTATGTGTCGCATTTAAGAACTCTCTTTGAAAGGCTTAACCAGCATGGCCTGATCATCAATCCAGCCAAATGCCAGTTCGGACTGACGTCAATTGATTTCCTTGGACACCGCATCACTAACGACGGGGCAGTGCCCCTGCCCTCAAAAGTGAACGCTATCGTGGATTTTCCACGTCCACTCACAATCAAGGCCCTGCAGGAATTTTTAGGCATGGTGAACTTTTACCACCGCTTTGTTCCCCGAGCAGCCTGGTTCATGCGGCCCTTGTATGAGGCTCTTAAAGGCAAGACCGCCAAGCACATCATCGGCTGGTCGGTGGAGATGGACGATGCTTTCACTGGGACTAAGAGAGCTTTGGCTAGGGCAACTATGCTGGCACATCCCTCGCCGAATGCACCGATTGCCGTAACCACGGATGCTTCTGACTATGCATTTGGGGCGGTGCATGAGCAGTGGGTGAAGGGAGCTTGGCAGCCACTCGCTTTTTTCAGCCAGCAGCTCCGCCCTAACGAACGTAAATACAGCACCTTCGATCGGGAGCTCCTGGGCCTCTACCTCGCCGTTCGGCACTTCCGTTTTCTGTTGGAGGCCAGGCCATTCACAGCTTTCGTGGACCATAAGCCGTTGACATTCGCGATGGCGAAGGTGTCAGAGCCATGGTCTGCCCGTCAGCAGCGCCAACTGTCCTTCATCTCTGAGTTTACGACCGACATCCAACATGTTGCAGGGAAGGACAACCAGGTTGCTGACTGCCTCTCACGGGCGGTCGCCAGTGCGGTTCACCTGGGCATTGACTACGCCCGCATGGCAGGCGATCAGGCCTCTGACCAAGAGGCTCAGGCCCTCAGGACTGCTGTCACAGGGCTTAAGTTGGAGGACGTGGTCTTCGACGACACCGGGACCACACTCCTATGTGACATGTCCACTGGGCAGCCACGGCCCGTCGTGCCCCTTGAGTGGAGACGACAGGTTTTCGACGCTATTCATGGCCTGTCCCACCCAGGGAGGAAGGCTTCTCAAAAACTGGTGGCAGCTAAGTTTGTCTGGCACGGGCTTAGAAAGGACATTCAGAAGTGGGCAGATGCCTGTGTCATGTGCCAGCGTTCTAAGGTGCATCGACATACGAAGGCCCCTCTGGCACATTTTTCAGTGCCGGAAAGGAGGTTTGATCATGTCAATGTGGACCTGGTGGGGCCTTTGCCACCTTCTCATGGGTTCACCTACCTCCTCACAATGGTTGACAGAACCACACGGTGGCCGGAGGCCGTTCCACTATCATCTACCACGGCTGCTGAGGTGGCTCGGGCGTTCGTTGGCACTTGGGTCGCCCGGTTCGGTGCTCCATCTGACGTCTCCTCTGACCGGGGGCCACAGTTCACGTCTGAGCTCTGGAGTGCGGTTGCCGGAGGCCTGGGGATGAAGCTACACCGCACTACCGCATATCACCCACAGGCCAACGGGTTGTGTGAGCGGTTTCATCGTTCTATGAAAGCTGCACTTCGGGCTAGCCTCAAGGACAGTGATTGGGTCGACAGGCTCCCGTGGGTCATGTTGGGCCTTAGGACCGCCCCTAAAGAAAACCTTAGGTCGTCATCCGCCGAGCTGGTCTACGGACAGCCGCTACGGGTTCCTGGGGATTTCGTCCCTAACGCCACGGTCCCTTGGTCGGCGCTCAAACAGCGAGCCGAGTTTTTGGATAAGGCCAAGGCTTTCGCACCTGTACCCACCTCACAGCATGGGCTACCCCAGTCATATATGCCACCCTGCCTGCGAACGGCCGAGTACGTGTTCATCCGCCATGACGCCCACCGAGGGCCATTTCAACCGCCCTATGACGGACCGTTTCGGGTTCTGGAGGCTGGAGACAAGGCTTTTCTGGTGGACATCGGGGGTAAGCCAGATTACATCTCAGTGGACAGACTTAAACCAGCTCACGTGGATCTGGACCAGCCCGTGGGGTTGGCTCGGCCCCCGAGGCGGGGCCGCCCTCCAGCTATGCCCCCACGCCACCGCAAAGCCTCTAAAAAAACACCTGCTGTCCCTCATAAGCAGACCCCTGTTGAGCTTTCAGTCCCTGCTCCGGTTTTACGGAGCCGTTTTGGACGGGTGATCCGGGCCCCGCAATGGTGACTGTTCTCAATTATGGTGAATTCTGGGGGGAGGTCTGTAGCGGACAATGCTATGATGTATGATGTACATAATTCACCTGTGTGTTTGGTTATGGGGAATTGTGTGCGGGCACTTTAACGCCGGTCACTGGGGTGTCAAGTCAAGAGTCAAGAGTCACTTTATTGTCCCATCACTGGGAAATTTGTATTGGGCTTACACCCCACAGCAGCCAACAAAGAGCAACAGACAATACAGGATATTAGCACACAAACAGAAGGCAGACCTGATTAAAACAAGAGTGGAAATAAAATGATAAGCAAGATAGTTACATTACACACATAGTGTGACGTATGGGGTTACAGGTAACATATAAGGAAGTGTTGTGTGTTGCTATGGGCGCTATGTCTTCAGTTAAATAAACGCCGACACAGTCGGCTTTATACTGGCTCCAAGTCTCCGTTTCATTTGTACGCTCCAATATAGTATTTTTAACATATAATAAATTAAATATGTCTTACTTTTAATGCGATTTCTGGTGCTGCATGGTTTTGCTGATGTTCTTGTAGTCTGGTTCATACGTGGTGAGGTTGAGCTTCATGCAGGCGTTGAGGCTTCCATCAGTTAAACGTGAGCGTAGGTTGGTCTTAATGTTCCTCATATGCGAGAATGACTGCTCACATACATATGTAGAGCCAAACATGGTCAATACGGCAATACTAACACGCTGCATTGTGTGGTATGTCACAGGAAGCTCGTTCCAAGTTTTCAGAATCAGCTGGTCTTCAGGTTGAAGTTTTTTCATTTCTGTCCACTTGTGTTCCCTCGCCAGCTCTGCTCGCTGTCGCGCAAGACTTTCCAACTCTCCATTAAGTGTCTTGAACTTACTCATCCACATGTCTGATGCCTTCAGGTCAGCAACTTCCAGCTCAAAGTCTCCCATAGAGACCCCAGGGATGCATGTCAGGTCGATTTTGTCCACTGCACACTCATGTGGATGAGTGATGAACTTGAAAAGACCAGTGCGCGCACGAAATTCTCCAAAACGTGCTTTGAATGACTGCAGGAGATTGGACGTAAAGCCAGCTAGCTGCTGGAGATCCAGATGTTGAGTGGAGTCACTTGCTAAGCATGCATCTCTAAATTGTTGCAGTGTTACAAAGTGCAGAAGACGACCTGTTTCAATGTCCCTGAGAAAGACTTCCAGCTTGCTTTCAAATGCAAACACTGCTTGTTGAAGGGATGAGATTGTATTTCCAATACCTTGCATTTTCACATTGAGCTGGTTCAGATGGCCTGTTATGTCCACGAGATAGTGAAACTGCAGGAGCCAGTCAGTGTTGTCTAGCTCAGGATGCTTGACGCCTTTCATTTGAAGAAAAGTACCTAGGTATAAAATGAATTATAAATCATCAAAACATGTTGTGTTACATTAAACATTTAATTGATTAAGACTTTAAAAAAGAAAATATTTTTGACAGAAATGTCCTCAGGTGGATTCCAACCCACGGCTGAAAAGACGGGAGGAAAGGGTCAATAAAAGGTCAAATCTGCGTTACGGGAATACTCGACTGGCCCCCGAGCCCAAAGCGAGAATCATACCCCTAGACCAACGAGCCGTTCAAACCCTCCTCCCCTCAGTTATAGCCCCTGACCAAACCTGTAGCGTCCCCGGTAGGTCCATCAACGACAACCTGCTCCTGGTGAGAGACCTCATCCTGCACTCCCAGGAGCGGAGGTCCCCTTTAGGCCTTCTCAGCCTGGATCAGGAGAAGGCCTTTGACAGGGTTAGCCATGGTTTCCTGCAGAGGGTGCTGAGAGGCATGAACTTCCCCCAGCACCTGCTCAACTGGACCGAACTCTGCTACAACAACATCACGAGCAGAGTTCGGATCAACAACCAGTTGACAGACCCCTTCCCCATCAAAGCTGGAGTACGGCAGGGATGCCCCTTGGCCCCTCTACTGTACGTCATCTACCTGGAGCCGTTCCTACGGAAGATCAGGAGCTCCCCCAACATCATGGGCTACCCTCTACCAGGGGCCCGGGGGGAGAGGCTCAAGGTGGTGGCGTACATGGACGACATTACCATCGTCGGCACAGATAGTCGCTCCATTTCCACAGCAACGAAAGTGGTGGAGGACTACTGTGCAGCCACTGGCGCCCTGATCAATAGGGGTAAGTGTGAGCTGTTTCTGTCGCAGCACTGGCAGGAGAACCTGGCAACCTCCTTCCCTGTAAAGACGGAAAACATTAAGCTGCTGGGGATCACCTACCAGAAAGATGGAGGAGCCTCCGGCAGCTGGAAGGAGACCATCCGCCAGGTCCAAAAGAAGATCTGTGAGTGGAGTGCACAGCCTCTCACAATGACAGGCAAGATCCTGGTCCTGAAGGCTATTGTTCTTCCCATTCTCCTTTACCTGGGCAGGGTGTTTCCCCCAGACAGAGCAGTATCCAAAACCATCGAAAGGATCATGTTTACCTTTGTCTGGGGGAGCCAGATGGAAAAACTAAAACGCACCACCCTGTACAAAACAGTGGAGAATGGGGGGAAAGGGGTCCCAGACATCCTAAACATCATTAGGGCACAGGGACTCTCCAACCTCATCAACAACATCAACAACAAAGATAGGAAAGCCAGGTTCTTTGAAATATACTATGCCACACCCATCCTCCGGACACTCAGGGTGACCGCATCAATAAATCACACTGTTCCCTACAGCTGGGACCCCCCTCCAGTCTACAAGATATGGAGGGACTTTGCCTTCAAGACAGGATTGTCCGCGGCTGGGCTGGCCTCATGGAAATACAAAGACATTATGACCTTCATAAGGTCGAAGGAAACCATTACTCACCCCAAGGCCAGCACAGCCGTGGACTCCAAACAGGTATGGAAAAACATTAATCATAAATGTACTAACAATAAACAAAAAGACATTGCCTGGATGGCTGCTCATGGTTGTCTCCCCACTAGGGAATTCTTGCATAGGCGGCACATCGCAAAGACTGAGAAATGCCCCCACGGATGCACGGACACAGAACACATTAACCACCTGTTCTGTGAGTGCTCCGTGGCCAGGCGGGTCTGGGCCCTGTTTGTTCCCTCTGTCTCCCTAAACAGCCTGCTGACCCTGCCCCGCTTGACGGGCGAGAACATCCTGTATGGTCCTCCCGGGGGGTGCACAACCCCCCAACTACAACAACAGTGGAGGATCATCAACGCCGTCAAGCAGGTACTCTGGGAGACGAGGAACATCAGGGTCTATCAGAAACAGAGCGTCCACCTGACAACCCTGAGGAGGAGAATCACCCTCTTCCTCAGGGACCATGCTATTGTTGACTTTAAAAATAACCCGGATCAAGCAAGAGCGGTGTGGGGGGTGGAGAGATGGAAGGACGTCATCCTCTAAACCGCCCCCCATGCCGCGCCGCATCGCCCAACCCCCCCCCACCCCGGGCCTACCTCACTACACCACCAGTTCCTGCACTATCACCTTCACCACCGTTCCAGCACAAGCCCTGGTCAGCAGTATCACCATCACAAGGACAAGGAGAGGAGCAGCGCACAACACCAACAGGGAAGTTTACTGCACCTTCCACCACCTACACATGTACACAGCACTGACCCACTTCCTACCCTCACCAGAATATCACCACACACAACCCACAGCCGAACCAGCCGTCTCTGCCAGCACCACCAGCACCAGGATGACCAACACCACTGGGTCACAGGGAAGTACTGATCACCCACCTGACACCAAAATGCACACTACACAAACCATGCACACCTCCCTTCTCTCACTCCTGTATCTTTTCAGGCACATGTCATATCCAGCTCTGACACCTACCCAGGCTTCCAGACCCAGGAGCAGAGACCGGCGGGAACCACCACGTCACCCCAGCACCAACCCCAGGTTCCAACTCAGCGACCCCAAACCCCCTGTTCCGGGCCCCCCCCCCCCAACTCCAGGCCCCCAGCTACAGGCCCAGTCCCCTACCCGCCAACCCCCAACCCCCAGCCCGGAACAAGCTGAGAAGAGCCAGGGAGCTTTTTCCCTGGATAAGCTGTGTACAGGTTTTTCGCCTCTGCTTGCCTGCCATGCGCCGAGCTCTCTGGGCCTCTCCTCGGGGGCTTCCGGTCGGCCTGCGTGCTCGATCTGCTCCGCCGCTGGGGCGCCTGGTCCGGCTAGCCTCGTGAAGGGCTACAGGAGTCTGAGCCTGGTGGGCTGGGCCGGATGCGCCGGTGGTGGGGCGGGTCGGGTGAGTCGGGTGTGTGGGGTCCCTCGGGGGAGGGAGGTGGGGGAGCCACGGCTTTGCACTGGTGGGCAAACTGGATAGTAGTCGCTCTACAACTAGAGGGCTGCAGGGGAATTTTTTTCCCGGATGCACAGCGAACAGGTTTTTTACCCCTGCCTCCTACCGACACTGGAACCTGGACACTGAACACTGAACACTGAACATTACACTACACTGGACAATACACTGAACACTGAGCACTTTAGTTAGTTTAATGTTGGTTGTTGTTGAATGTAATGTCTTAAATGTCTGATTGTTTGATTAATTGATTGTATACACGGTGTTGCGTTTTTATAAAAACCAATAAAAAACACCTAGACCAACGAGCCGTCTGAAGAATGCGTTCCCCTCCCCCGCAACGGAGCCTCAGGTTGGGAGAAGTGTCCGCCTGAAAGGCCTAAAGAAGGGACTTTTATTAAGCCGTGATATATCATTGTTGCGGTCAATCTTCATGTCATGAATGCTTTGGTGGTATAGTGGTGAGCATAGCTGCCTTCCAAGCAGTTGACCCGGGTTCGATTCCCAGCCAATGCAAGTAAGCGAATGTTTTCCCAAGGGGCCCATGCCTGCAGTTCCATAAGTGCTGGCCTGACACTGCAGGCTCGTTGATAGCGTGGCTTGCAACAACGCCTGTGCCTTCCATATTGAAGCAGTTTCCGCACTCAAAGAAGCTATTCGATGACGTCCCATTTGAATGTGCTCTACGAAAGACGTTCCGGATGCTTTGCATTGTTTCTCCACCACCTCCTCTGTTGACAAGGTGTTCCAACGGGGCTGTCAAGCAGAAAAAGCAGTAAGGCTATGCGACGAGGATGGGATTCGAACCCTTGCGTGCAGAGCACAATGGATTAGCAGTCCTGCGCCTTAACCACTCGGCCACCTCGTCATGCGATCACTTTGAACCAGTAGCGCTTCCCACCGGATCTTTAAAGCCAGGACGTGTCAAAGCAGTTTTTGAACATGGAATATTGCAGTGACCCGAGGCAAGATCTGTTGAAGCATTGAGCCAAAGCACTTCCATTTGGTGGTCCCAGCTGGTGAAAGGTTTAGTCAAAGGGATCGTCCGGAAATTGAACCCGGGACCTCTCGCACCCAAAGCGAGAATCATACCCCTAGACCAGGCCTATTCAATTAGCGGCCCACGGGCCGCATGCGGCCCAGACGCGACCCCCGATTGGCCCAGCCATAAAAGTAGAGAAAAACGTATTTCGCGAGTGTTCATACTGTAGCGAACGGAGACTTGGTAGTGTAACTCGCCCCATGCGGGAATCGAACCCCGATCTCCCGCATAAACGACGACCGCGCTAACCATTAGACCAAGATAGTTAACTCCCTTGGTGGAGCTGTTAACGGGCCTCATACAGGATCGTTACCATACAATAGTAGCCTACAGAACGTGAATATAACACCAGGGCTCTCAAATGTCACGCATTGGGCGTGGCAAGGTGTGACGTGTGAGCGTGTGAACAGTCAACCCAATCAGGGCATTGTTTAATATAACGTTGCTAGACACACTTTAACAAACAATGCCCTGATTGGGTTGACTGTTGCTAGAGCGTTATATTCACGTTCTGTAGGCAGGCTAGCTAGAAGTCCGATATCAACTCCAAAAATGTCTTCGACTTTCTCCACCCTGAAACGCAAAATTGACGATGAAAACCGTCGGTTTAACCCTGCCTGGACTGAAAAATACGTGTTTATTTTACCACAAAGTCCAAATGCCAAACCGATGTGTTTAATATGCAATGAGTGCGTTGCGGTACTTAAAGATTACAATATTCGGAGGCACCACATGGAGAAACACCCGACTTTCCGGGCCAACTTTCCAGAGGGATCTCAGGAGAGGGCTGCAAAAGTGCAGAGTTTGATTGCATCCTACAATCGGAGCTGTACAACGATGGTACGGACATGCACAGCCCAAGAGAGAGGTACAGCAGCATCCCTTCGTGTTTCCTGGATCTTAGCAAAGAAGAAAAGGCCATTCACTGATTCTGAAACCATGAAAGACTGTATGCTGGCCGTCATAGATGAAGTGATAATTGACAGCAAAATTAAAACGAGTGTGTCATCTGCTATTAAAAACGTTCCCCTGTCAGACACTTCAAACATTCGCAGGGTTGAAATTCTTGCTACAGATGTGTTTGAAACACTGTTAAAAGAACTGAAGAAAGCTGATGTTATGTCTATAGCAGTAGACGAGTCCACAGACAGAACCGATATCGCACAATTGTGCATATATGTCCGTTTTTTTGACGGCAAATGCTTCCGAGAGGAATTGCTCGGTTTACTGCCGTTAGAAGGACACACAACTGGCGAGATAGTCTTTAAGAACATTTCAGAATTTTTCAAAGACAATGGTCTAGATATGAAGCGTGTGGGAATGCTTGTGACGGATGGGGCTCCATCCATGACAGGGAGAGTAAATGGTTTGACAGCACGCTGGTCCGCTGTTGCACCTCAGATAACATCCTTACACTGCATTGTGCATCAGACGGTGTTGTGCGCAAAACTCAGCGGGGAGCTTAAAACAACAATGGACAACGTGATGGCTACAATTAATTTTATTCGCTCCACTTCGAGCCTCCAACATCGCTTATTCCGCAAGCTGCTGTCAGAAATGTCTGCTGAGCACCACGACCTGCTTTTGCACAACGACGTCAGGTGGCTGTCCAAAGGCAAGGCACTGGAGCGTTTCTGTGATCTCAGAGAGGAGATTACAACTTTCCTCCGCAGCAGCAAGCAAACGAAGGCAGAAACACACTTGAATCGCATACTGGACGACAACTTCATGGCTGATGTCTGCTTTCTGAGCGACATGTTCAAACACCTGAATGACCTAAATGTGGGGCTACAAGGCAGAGACAAAACTGTGATTGATCTTGTGGAACAGACGCGCGCGTTTCAAATCAAACTGGACCTTTTCGCGGCCGACTTGTGCACCGGCAGAATGCTGCATTTTCCAACGCTCCGCAAATGCGTCTCATCCCCGGCACAAATCACAGATGTGATGACTGATTTCATTGCGAGGTTGAAAGAGAACTTTGCTGGTCGACTGGATGGGCTTGCTCTGCCCGCAGAGGTGATGGGCTTTGCCAGAGACCCGTTCACTGCTGCAATAGAAGGGGACTTATCCACCAGAGGAAAGGGAGTGGTGCCTTCCATCGACGAGGGGAAATTCGTACTTGAACTTGTTGACATGCAGTCATCCTTAACCATGGCACAGGAGCTTCGCACTAATGGACCTGCGAAGTTTTGGAGTGATGTCAACGTGCACCAGTTCCCTAACATTAAGAAAGTAGCAATCCATGTGCTCAGTATGTTTGGATCAACATACACCTGTGAAGCAAGCTTTTCACACATGAACACAATAAAAAGCAGCTCTCGTTGTTCTCTGACTAACAGTACTCTTCACCAATGCCTTCGGATTGCATTGACATCTTATGAGCCAAATGTCACTGCTCTTGTTCAGAATAAAAAATGTCACTTCTCACACTAAGAAAGTCAGCGGGGTAAGATTAGATTAGATTAGATTCAATGTTATTGTTTAACTGTAACTGTAACTTGTTTAATTGTGCACTCAAGGCATTGATGGTTATTTTCATTCAGTTAAAAGCACTTTGTGATGTGCCTGGGTCAGCTATGACCAAAATGTTTATTTTACAAAAGGACTTTTTTATTTATTTGTATATGTACACTTTTTTATGCACTTTGAGATGTGCATGGGTCAGTTGAGACCAACATTTTGTTGTTTTACCTAAAAAATTAAAAAAGTATTGATATTAGGTTCTGTTCAATTACAGCTCTTTTATTGTGTTCAGCTATGACCAAAATGTTTATTTTACAAAAGGACTTTTTTTTTATTGGTATACTACTGTACACTTTTTTATGCACTTTGAGATGTGCATGGGTCAGTTGAGACCAAAATGTTGTTGTTTTACCTAGAAAGTGAAAAAAGTATTGCTATTAGGTTCTGTTCAATTACAGCTCTTTTATTGTGTTCAGTCAAGTCTTTTTGACGTGCCTGTGTCAGATGTTACCTAATTTAAAAGGAAAACTATAAATAAACTGCTTGTATTTCATTAGGCCTACATTCATTTGTGTTGGTTTGAAATGTGTCATTACCTGGTGCCTAGGCTACTGGTCGCTGAAAATGTCTGGCCCAGCAAAATTTCTTGGTTTTCAAATCTGGCCCAACTGAATTTGTAATTGAATACCCCTGCCCTAGACCAACGAGCCGTCTGAAGATAGCGTTCCCCTCCCCCGCAACGGAGCCTCAGGTTGGGAGAAGTGTCCGCCTGAAAGGCCTAAAGAAGCAACTTTTATTAAGCCGTGATATATCATTGTTGCGGTCCATCCTCATATCATGAATGCTTTGGTGGTATAGTGGTGAGCAGCTGCCTTCCAAGCAGTTGACCCGGGTTCGATTCCCGGCCAATGCAAGTAAGCGAACCTTTTCCCAAGGGGCCCATGCCTGCAGTTCCAAAAGTGCTGGCCTGACACTGCAGGCTCGTTGATAGCGTGGCTTCCAACAACGCCTGTGCCTTCCATATTGAAGCAGTTTCCGCACTCAAAGAAGCTACTCGATGATGTCCCATTTGAATGTGCTCTACGAAAGACCTTCCGGATGCTTTGCATTGTTTCTTCACCTCCTCTGTTGACAAGGTGTTCCAACGGGGCTGTCAAAAGGAAAAAGGCAGTAAGGCCTTGCGACGAGGATGGGATTCGAACCCACGCGTGCAGAGCACAATGAATTAGCAGTCCATCGCCTTAACCACTCGGCCACCTCGTCATGCGCTCACTTTGAACCAGTAGCGCTTTCCACCGGATCTTTAAAGCCAGGACGTGTCAAAGCAGTTTTTGAACATGGAATATTGCAGTGACCCGAGGCAAGATCTGTTGAAGCATTGAGCCAAAGAACTTCCATTTGGTTTTCCCAGCTGGTGAAAGGTTTAGTCAAAGGGCTCTTCCGGGATTTGAACCCGGGACCTCTCGCACCCTAAGCGAGAATCATACCCCTAGACCAGTGGTCACCAACCTTTTTAAGCCCAAGATCCCTGACCTCGGCCTTGGTGAAGGCAAGATCTACCTATTGAAGCGTTGAGAGAAAAAGACAGCCAAGATAGTACTTTAAACCTAATGACGTTTATTTGCCTGTATTTTAATTAGATGCAATGCATTGGTCCAACATTAAAATTGATGGAACAAAAAAAAAAAGACTGTATCAAGCATATCAGGCAGCTGTCTTGCTTTAAGAATTGTACATAACTGAAATTCAATTCAAAGTTTGATTATGTCATTTCATTACAACACAAAAAAATAAAGGCATGGAATGGAGGAATGTATGATAAAATCATTTTGTTCATAGTAACATTAGCCAACGTTAACAAATTGACATTCTTGACATTTTGACACTTGACTGACTTAATTATTATTCTTACTTATTAACATTGACAAACATATTTACAATTAGCATTTTATAAAGTAGAACTGTAATGTGTACTTTCTCAGTCAGTGCTAAGTGCAGTCATCTTATGCAGCATCACTTTTCACATCAAAACAAAAGTAAAACTAATGTGTACTTTCTCATATTATTAACATTGACAAACATATTTACAATTATATCATTTTATAAAGTAGAACTGTAATGTGTACTTGTGTCTCAGTCAGTGCTAAGTGCAGTCATCTTATGCAGCATTACTTTTCACATCGAAACAGTCATGTTACTCACTCAAGTCAGTGTGATGGTTGTGACTGGATACTGTCTACAAGTGCTTTGTAGTTTGGCTCATAGCTACTGACTGCCAGTCTGAGACAGTCTGTGAGGTGTCTGTCAGTAAGGCGGCTCCTGTACTTTGATTGGATTATTTTCATCTGTGAAAATGACATTTCACAGAGATACGTGGATCCAAAGTAGGCACTCACTCTTAGTGCACATGCAGTGAGAAGAGGAAACTTCTCTCTGCTGACAAGTCCCCAAAAGTCACTGTCCCTTGGTGTCCCTTGGTGTGGCGTGACAGTTGGATGTCTGAGGCCATCTTTTTCAGTGTTTCATTTGGAGAAAACATTTCCATCACATCAGTGATGCATTTCTTAATAAACTCTCCTTCATTGTATGGCTTTTTAGCACGTGCAATGTTCCAGGCCACTTGATAGGACGCAAGTGTCACTGTCTCTGATTGCTTAACCAATATTTGGAACAACTTGGTCTGTGTTTGTGTCTGGCTTTTCAAGCTGTTTAATTTACCATTGCGAAGTTCGGTGTCTTTTGGAAACTCCTGGTCAATGTTAGCATGCGTTGTGCTGAAATGGCGCTGGAGATTGGAAGCTTTGTAATGTGCCAACGATGTTTGGCATATCAGGCAGAATGGCTTTCCATTGCGCTCCACAAAGAAATATTCACTCTCCCACTCGGCTAAAAACTTCCTGTGCTCATCTCCATACTTGCGTTTAGCTGTACATTTCTTCCCTGACATTTTTATTTTGTTGTTGTTATCCGTAATTTGTCAATAAATGAACTGTCAAAAAGCCGTGTTTACGTGACAGCTTCTCCTCAGAACGGACAATTAGGGAACAGTGTTGCCTGATTTGGCCGATTCCAGCCCAATCGAGCTACTTATGATCACTCTGGGTGGGTTTTTAGACTCTGGTTGGGCTGAAAAATCAATCCAATCTGGCAACACTGTTAGTGACTCGAGATGATCCTTGAAAAAAAAGTATCGGGTTACAGCAGCGTGCAGCAAGACAGAGGCCGCGTTCGTAAATTCGCTCTGAGAACGTTGGTGCCTCCAAGTCTCTTGTCCAATCAAATTACTTGGTTCCATTATGACGTTAAACCCAGTGTGCGCTCCGGCGAATTTACAAACGCGGCCTGTCAGAGAGAGCGCTACACCAACACTTTTAATGAATGGATTGAAGAGCCGCACACAGACAGCCAAAGAGCCGCCGCGGGTTGGCCACCCCTGATCTACAGGGAAAGTCTCAAAGATCTACCAGTCGATCGCGATCGACGGGTTGGTGACCACTACCCTAGACCAACGAGCCGACTGAAGATAGCGTTCCCCTCCCCCGCAACGGAGCCTCAGGTTGGGAGAAATGTCCGCCTGAAAGGCCTAAAGAAGGGACTTTTATTAAGCCGTGATATATCATTGTTGCGGTCCATCTTCATGTCGTGAATGCATTGGTGGTATAGTGGTGAGCATAGCTGCCTTCCAAGCAGTTGACCCGGGTTTGATTCCCGGCCAAAGTAAGTGAACCTTTTCCCAAGGGGCCCATGCCTGCAGTTCCAAAAGTACTGGCCTGACACAGCAGGCTCTTTGATAGCGTGGCTTCCAACAACGCCTGTGCCTTCCATATTGAAGCAGTTTCCGCACTCAAAGAAGCTATTCGATGACGTCCCATTTGAATGTGCTCTACGAAAGACGTTCCGGATGCTTTGCATTGTTTCTCCACCACCTCCTCTGTTGACAAGGTGTTCCAACGGGGCTGTCAAGCGGAAAAAGCAGTAAGGCTGTGATTCCCGGCCAATGCAAGTAAGCGAACCTTTTCCCAAGGGGCCCATGCCTGCAGTTCCAAAAGTGTTGGCCTGACACCGCAGGCTCGTTTATAGCGTGGCTTCCAACAACGCTTGAGGCTTGAGGCTTGAAAAGACTCTGTGGCGCAACAGTAGCGCGTCTTACTCCAGATCAGAAGGTTGCATGTTCAAATCACGTCAGGGTCAGGGTGTTTTAGTTGAAAGCCACTGGCTTGGAGAAGAAGCCACATTTCATTGTCAGGATGTGGACATGCAGGATGAATGTCTCACTCCAGATCAGAATGTGTCAGAGTTCGATTAGATTGACCATTTTTGTCATTGCACTGAGTACAATTACTGAGACATACTTGTGGCGCAACAATAGCCACTTAGTCCAGATGAGAAGGCTGAGTCTCCAAATCATGTCAGGGTGAATTAGCAGTCAACATGTAACCCTCTGTTCCGCACTAGAAGCAAAGCGTCATTGTGAAGACCTTCAAATGCAGGATGCGCATTATGTCAGCTCTATTGCAATCAAATTGCCAATGGAGCAGTCAAAGGAAGGTCCGCCCGAACAGGGACTTGAACCCTGGACCCTCAGATTAAAAGTCTGATGCTCTACCGACTGAGCTATCCGGGCTCTTGAAGATGAAGCGAACATGATGTTCCGTTTCCATACAGGCTTCCTACTTCTTACTTTGACTTTTTCAAAACATTTTCTTTAAAACGATAGGCCTATTGAAAAGACTCTGTGGCGCAACTGTAGCGCGTCTGACTCCAGATCAGAAGGTTGCGTGTTCAAATCACGTCAGGGTCAGGGTGTTTTAGTTGAAAGCCACTGGCTTGGAGAAGAAGCCACATTTCATTGTCAGGATGTGGACATGCAGGATGAACGTCTCACTCCAGATCAGAAGGTGTCAGAGTTCGATTAGATTGACCTTTTTTGTCATTGCACTGAGTACAATTACTGAGACATACTTGTGGCGCAACAATAGCCACTTAGTCCAGATGAGAACCCGTCTGACTCCAGATCAGAAGGTTGCGTGTTCAAATCACGTCAGGTCAGGGTTATTTAGTTGAGAGTGCCAGAGAGCGTTCAAGCAGCTGAAGGCCGCCCTCCTGAGTGCCCCGATCCTAGCATATGCGGACTTCACCAAGCCATTCATCCTGTATACCGACGCTAGCTTTGATGGCCTGGGGGCGGTACTATCCCAAGTCCAGGGTGGCCAAGAGAGGGTCATCGCCTATGCTAGCCGCAGCTTGTCTCCCCCAGAGAGAAATGACCAGAACTATAGCTCTTTCAAGCTAGAACTATTAGCACTGAAGTGGGCAATGACAGACAAGTTTCGGGACTATCTATGGGGGGCTGATGTTACAGTCTATACAGATAATAACCCACTGGTACACCTAGACACTGCAAGGCTAGGGGCAGTCGAACAGCGATGGGTGGCCCAATTGGCCTGCTACCAGTTAGAAGTAAAGTACCGCCCCGGCAGCTCTAATCAAAATGCTGACCTTCTCTCCCGACTCCCTAGGATTGAGGGGCAGGTGTGTCTGAGCCAGGAAGCTGGGTGTGAGATAGGACCACGGCCGGAACGGGTTGTTGAGGGAGGGCCTGACTGGAGGCAGATCCAACAGGGGGACCCACACCTCCAAGTCTTGTCCGAGAGGCTCAGTCAGGGCAAGATGCCCGTCGGCAGGGCCCGGGACGGTGTTCCCCAACAGGAGAGGCGGTGGTGGAGGGAATGGGACAGATTAGCCCTGCGGGATGGAGTCATTGGCCGGAGGGTGCGGGACACGGTCGAGGACACCTGGAGGTGGCAGATCCTGGTGCCCAGCTCGGCGACGCACGACCTATGGGAGAAGTACCACACCTCTTTAGGTCACTTGAGTGCTGGTCGGATTGAAGCAGCCCTAAGGCGGGGTTTCTATTGGCCCCGATTGGGGGAGGATGTGTGACATTGGATTATGGAGTGTCCCCAGTGTGTACAGAGGAAACCTGGGCCAGAGGTAAGGGCACCTTTGGTGCCGATCACCACCAGTTATCCCCTAGAAACCGTGGCCATCGATTATCTCTCTTTGGGTCGACCCGTTGACACCTACCCGTATTTGCTTGTCATGAATGATCTTTTTTCCAGATAAGGGTGGGCAGTCCCGACAAAAGATCAGACAGCTGAGACCACAGTGAAGGCCCTCTGGACAGCGGTGGTGCAGCACTGGGGATGCCCCGAGAAAATTCTGAGTGATCGGGGGGCTGCTTTTGAGTCGGAGATCGTGGCCCAGTTCTGTGAGTTATATGGGTGTAAGAAGATCCGCACTACCCCTTACAGACCCCAGGGCAATGGGGCCTGCGAACGTTTCAACCAGACATTGCTGTCTCTCCTGGGGTCCCTGGGGGAGGACCAACAAAGGCGATGGCCTGATCACCTACCCATGTTGCTCCAAGCGTATAATAACACCGAGCACAGTAGCACTGGGCTCACCCCGTTCTTTGTCATGTGTGGCAGGCATGCCCGTCTCCCTGTTGATGTCATTGTAGGTGCAGAGGCCCCGAGGCCACGGATGGACCTGGATGGATGGGTCCGGCACCACCATGACCAACTCCGCCGGGCCTACAGCCAGGTCGAGGCAAGGACCCAGCACCAACAGGAGCGGGACAAACGACGGTATGACAGACGAGCCAAGGACGTTCCATTGGTGGCTGGGGAGCGAGTGCTCCTGAGGAACTTTCACCGGCGTGATCAGGGTAAGCTGGCCGGTCGATGGCAACCCAACCCTTTCGTTGTTTTAGGACCACTCCAGTCTGGACTGCCTGTCCTCCGTATCCGACCAGAGGGAGGAGGACCTGTTCGGACCATCCACCGGAACCACCTGAGGCCCTGCCCCTACCCAGCCGCCCAGCGGACCCCGGCTGCCGTGCTGCCCAGCCAAGACCCAACCGACAGTGTGCTCCCCAACCAGGTCCCCAAACCGGACTGGCGTAACTACACCTGGTACCCTATCCGTGTTCCCATGGCTCTTCCAGCTGCCCTGCCTGCTGCTCCCATAGGAGGTCAGGATGGTGGAGGTGAGGAGATTGTACCCCTAGCTGAGGAGGGGGGTGGACGGGAGGTTGCACCTCTGGCCGGGGAGGGGGAAGGACTGGGTAGGCCCAGAAGGCTGAATCGGCAGCCTCCACTTAGATATCGGGAGGCACTTAGCTCCTAATAGTCGGGACAAAGGGGGGGTGAGTGTCACGAGATGAAAGCGGGACTAGCCGTGCGTAGTTCGCGGGCACGTCTGTGAGCACAGCTGCCCTGGGTTTGGTTGATTGGGCGCACTAGCCAGTGGATTGGCTGTTGCGCCTTTTAAAAACCCCAGAGTTTTAGGAGAGAGAGAGGGGAGACATGGGGGTTGTATTGTCGTGAGTGGACACATGCTGTTTTGTACGACAAACCTATATTGCAGTTAGTGGAGTGCCTGTGTGGCGGATTGACTGCCTGGTCGAGGCACTTGGTCGAGGCGCTGCCTGGTCGAGTGGTGGCCGCCGACGGCGGACTATTCGGTGGAGCCGAGCCGACGGTGGTTGCTGACGGGGGGACTCTACTGGGAAATCGCTGGGGAAAAATCACTCTACTGCCGAGTCGCTCTGGATACCGGTGAGCTTGGGGATTCTCGGAGGCGGAGCCCCGCCGACGTCACGACGACAGGCCTCGTTTCAACTCAGGCAAATAGAGACTCTTTGTTTATTTCTTTGGTTTGAGTTTTGTGGGGTAGCGCTGAGGAGGAGAGCCTACCCCACGCACCTGAACTCTGTTGTCTGTCATGTGCGCCTTCCCCCAAACCCTCTCCACCTAGTCCAGCACTGTAAGTCCCTGTAGATGGGTGGGAGATGACGGATAGCACCACGGGTGGGTACTTATGGGAGTATCATCACGTGTGCAGTGTAGTACCCTATTGGTTCCTGATTGCAGTGCCTTATTATTACCATTATATCGAGTGCAGTGTTCCTGTTTGATGATTGCCGTGCCAGAGATTGTCTTATCGAGTGCAGTGTGCTCTTATGATATTTGCAGTGTCCTCCCTAAATTACCAGGGTACAGTGTGTGTTTTCCCCTTGTTCACAGTTGTTATTTATTATCTGATAGTACACCCACTTGTAAGGGCTCCTCATCCCCACATTGTAAGTCAGGGAAGGGTAGTGAGTGTGCTGGGGGTGGGTTGGAAGGGTGGATTTTAAAGTAGTCAATTTATATGGATTTTAGCAATGTGTAATATGAAATGTGTAATAAAGATGATTATTTTTATAAGCTCGTCTTGGTCTTCTGTGTGAGGGTGTGTGTTGGAGAATTAAATATTCTGTGCCGGGAAGGTTTAAGGGTGTTCACTCCAAACTGTGACACTTACAATAAATGCAGTCTGACTTGAACAATCAACAACTCTGGTTTCTTTGATACTTTACTAGGCAATAATTAAGTACAGATAAATAAGATATTGAAGGAATTGCCCACGACAACACCTTCTGATCTGGAGTGAGACGTTCATCCTGCATGTCCACATCCTGACAATGAAATGTGGCTTCTTCTCCAAGCCAGTGGCTTTCAACTAAAACACCCTGACCCTGACGTGATTTGAACACGCAACCTTCTGATCTGGAGTCAGACGCGCTATCGTTGCGTCACAGAGTCTTTTCAATAGGCCTATTGTTTTAAAGAAAAAGTTTTGAAAAAGTCAAAGTAAGAAGTAGGAAACGGAACATCATGTTCGCCTCATCTTCAAGAGCCCGGATAGCTCAGTCGGTAGAGCATCAGACTTTTAATCTGAGGGTCCAGGGTTCAAGTCCCTGTTCGGGCGAACCTTCCTTTGACTGCTCCATTGGCAATTTGATTGCAATAGTGCTGAGATAATGCGCATCCTGCATTTGAAGGTCTTCACAATGACGCTTTGCTTCTAGTGCGGAACAGAGGGTTACATGTTGACTGCTTATTCACCCTGACGTGATTTGGAGACTCAGCCTTCTCATCTGGACTAAGTGGCTATTGTTGCGCCACAAGTATGTCTCAGTAATTGTACTCAGTGCAATGACAAAAAAGGTCAATCTAATCGAACACCTTCTGATCTGGAGTGAGACGTTCATCCTGCATGTCCACATCCTGACAATGAAATGTGGCTTCTTCTCCAAGCCAGTGGCTTTCAACTAAAACACCCTGACCCTGACGTGATTTGAACACGCATCCTTCTGATCTGGAGTCAGACGCGCTACCGTTGCGCCACAGAGTCTTCTCAATAGGACTATCGTTTTAAAGAAAACGTCAAAGTAAGAAGTAGAAAGCCTGTATGGAAACGGAACATCATGTTCACCTCATCTTCAAGAGCCCGGATAGCTCAGTCGGTAGAGCATCAGACTTTTAATCTGAGGGTCCAGGGTTCAAGTCCCTGTTCGGGGGGACCTTCCTTTGACTGCTCCATTGGCAATTTGATTGCAATAGTGCTGAGATAATGTGCATCCTGCATTTGAAGGTCTTCACAATGACGCTTTGCTTCTAGTGCGGAACAGAGGGTTACATGTTGACTGCTTATTCACCCTGACGTGATTTGGAGACTCAGCCTTCTCATCTGGACTAAGTGGCTATTGTTGCGCCACAAGTATGTCTCAGTAATTGTACTCAGTGCAATGACAAAAAAGGTCAATCTAATCGAACTCTGACACCTTCGGATCTGGAGTGAGACGTTCATCCTGCATGTCCACATCCTGACAATGAAATGTGGCTTCTTCTCCAAGCCAGTGGCTTTCAACTAAAACACCCTGACCCTGACGTGATTTGAACACGCAACCTTCTGTTCTGGGGACAGACGCGCTACCGTTGCGCCACAGAGTCTTTTCAATAGGCCTATCGTTTTATAGAAAACGTTTTGAAAAAGTCAAAGTAAGAAGTAGGAAGCCTGTATGGAAACGGAACATCATGTTCACGTCTTCTTCAAGAGCCCGGATAGCTCAGTCGGTAGAGCATCAGACTTTTAATCTGAGGGTCCAGGGTTCAAGTCCCTGTTCGGGCCGACCTTCCTTTGACGATGGGACAGTGTGGAGAGGAGGAAGATTAGCTGGAAGGACATGTGGGCCATGGAAGCGAGGCAGTTGAGCTTTATTATCAGAGCTACATACGACGTCCTTCCGACACCAGTTAACCTTGGCCAGTGGTATGGTGAAGACCCGGGGTGTGCCCTTTGTTCCACGCCAGCCACCCTCAGGCACATTCTTTCAGGATGCAAAACTAGTCTCGCCCAAGAACGCTACACGTGGCGTCACAACCAAGTCCTGAAGATCTTTGCATCCACCCTGGAGGACAAACGAGCTGCCACCAACTCCCTACCGCCATCAGCATCCAACCACCAACAGGCAATTACCTTTGTCCATGAGGGGGCAAAGGTTACCAGGAGCAGCTCGACACCATCTGAGCGAGGCCAGCTACGGTTGGCCCGCGACTGGAAGATGCTGACTGATATTGGACGACAGCTTGTGTTTCCTAAAGAGATCGCCATAACCACCCTGAGACCTGACTTGGTTCTCTGGTCCCCTTCTCTAAAAAAGGTGTACATCATTGAACTAACCGTACCCTGGGAGGACGCAGTGGATGAAGCTTACGAGCGGAAACATCTACGCTATGCTGAGCTCGCCGCCGAAGCACAACACCGCGGCTGGAACACTGAAGTCCGCCCAGTGGAGGTGGGGTGCAGAGGGTTTGTGGCAAGATCTACCACCAGATTGTTTACAGACCTGGGAATCAGAGGCCAAAGCCTGCGTTCAGCCATCAAAGCTGCATCGGAAGCAGCCGAAAGAAGCAGCCAGTGGCTTTTTATGAGAAGGAAAGATCCCTGCTGGGCCCCGAAGTAGCCAGCCAGAAGGTATGCGGTCAGCTTAGGCCTGACTCAGGGAAAAGGACGCCCCTGCCTTGCATAGTCTCATGAGACGTCAGCCATTCTCATGACGAATTAGGATTGACGCAAGTTCGGGGCTGATCCCCCTGAGCTGGCCACCTCTGGCGAGGGTGTATACTAGAGAGTCTGGAGTCTGTCATAACGAAAATCTTTATGTCTGTGGGGTCCTGAAATGGGAAAATCGGCGCACACCACACACAATACGATCAAGGCTGTTCAATCCAAGATGTTGTATCTTCATGTGTCGGGTCTGTCTCAGATAAGATTTCGGTTAAGATTTTGAAAATCCTTATGTGTGTACCCCGCTTTAGACTGGTCATACAGTGCCACGGCTGTAGGAGTGGGGGTGGATACACATTGTTAGAAGTGTGTATGTGTCTAGAGCAGGGGTCGGCAATAGGCGGCCCGCGGGCCATTGCTGGCCCATCACCAATAATATTTGGCCCAGCAGAATATTTTGAGAATCAACTTTTTTTTTTTTTTTTTTTTTTTTTTTTTTTTTACAATATCGGACCGACAGTCCCACATATAGCGCCTATAATGTCCGAATAGAGAATCTACCTCCACCTGAATAATGCTTATTGTACTTTTATCCATGTTGAGAGTGAATGACACAGGGACAGACAATCAGGCAGCGGGGTGCACCGAAGCGCACTGACGCTGAACCCCTCATAGTGAATCATAAGTAGGTGGACAACGTGTAGTGCTGAAATAGCCGTGTGTGGTTTGAAAAAAATAACACCAGCTCAGTAAATAATTCAAACGTAATGTTTACGTATATGTGACTGCAACACACATATGAACAGTAACAAAGCAAATTCAGTTTAATATTCTGAAAAACATTGACAACAAAATCGGTGAAAAAAAGAAAAGAAAGAAAAGTAATCCGCTTATGCGAGGGGTGGTGGTGCATAGGCCTATGCTCCTGAAACGACAGAGCAAACACGCTATTAGGGATAATAATTACAATGAGCCATTCATTCAAAATATACAAAATACAATTAGGTTATTAAATACAATAACGACAGGCTTGGTACTCACTTAATGTGAAAAGTGGCATCTCCCATCTGTCAGTATTTGCTTGATATCTGGTTATATGGACGTCACTTTAATCCGCAGGCAGTTCTCAAGTTTTTTTTTTGCATCAATCGATTCCTCTCGTGCGTCTTTATCACATTCATTGAGGAAAAGGACGACTCGCATGTATAGAAAGGGAACATTGTGAGCACGGAAGATGTGAGTCTCACAACGGCTTTGCGTTGATGAAACCAGGTAGGATGAACATTATAGTTCGCTGTCCATTCCTCTTTAAATGCCCTGTTTTCACCGTCAACTTTCCTCTTTAGACCTTTGGAGAGTGACATGATGTTTCTTTTGCTAGTTAGCAGGTTAAATGTTTAGCTAACTTCACCCGGCACCAAACAACCAATCCAATAATAATGTGACCTTGTCTGGGAGGAGGGGGGAATCATTCAGAATGAAAGTATGTTAAATCATTATTAGAATAAGCTAGGCTGCGCTACATCGTCAGTCCACACATTTATTATTCAAAACTATGGAAAAGGGTGAAACTACGTTTCAACGTTGTTGAGAATCACAACACAAACTTGCTAGTCAAGCCAAAATACTGCAACGTAATGGATTGGACTGCTACCTAGTTAACTACAACACTACTTTACATTGTTACCTAGTTAACTACAACACTACTTTACATTGTTACCTAGTTAACTACAACACTACTTTACATTGTTACCTAGTTAACTACAACACTACTTTACATTGTTACCTAGTTAACTACAACACTACTTTACATTGTTACCTAGTTAACTACAACACTACTTTACATTGTTACCTAGTTAACTACAACACTACTTTACATTGTTACCTAGTTAACTACAACACTACTTTACATTGTTACCTAGTTAACTACAACACTACTTTACATTGTTAGCAGTCTCACAAAACAAGCTGTGTTAGTTGACTAGCGATGTGTACATTTTTCGAAAGAAAAGTCAAAGCATTAGAACGTGTCACATTTTTTAACAATCAATTACTTATGAATGAATGAATGAATGAATGAATGGAATGAATGAATGGTCTTTATTGTCATTGCTACAGTACAGGTACCAAACAACGAAATTTAGGAGGGGTGGCTCCCCTGGTGTTAGTAAAAAAAAACGGGCCCGCCATCTAGTGGCTCAAAAAATGTTTGGCCCGAGGCCAAACCTAATTGCCGACCCCTGGTGTATAGTGTGATGGCCGAAACACCCCATGACCTGGAGGAACACTACTGATGATGCGTCCGAAATTAAACATAACCCCAGACCCCCCCGCATGAACCACTCACCACCAAGACGACACACACGCACACACACACACTCTCACGTACGTGCCTGCACAAAGGAATTTACATCTTATCCTGTGTTTCATAAATCTGACTGCTCCATTGGCAATTTGATTGCAATAGTGCTGAGATAATGCGCATCCTGCATTTGAAGGTCTTCACAATGACGCTTTGCTTCTAGTGCGGAACAGAGGGTTACATGTTGCCTGCTAATTCACCCTGATGTGATTTGGAGACTCAGCCTTCTCATCTGGACTAAGTGGCTATTGTTGCGCCACAAGTATGTCTCAGTAATTGTACTCAGTGCAATGACAAAAAAGGTCAATCTAATCGAACTCTGACACCTTCGGATCTGGAGTGAGACGTTCATCCTGCATGTCCACATCCTGACAATGAAATGTGGCTTCTTCTCCAAGCCAGTGGCTTTCAACTAAAACACCCTGACCCTGACGTGATTTGAACTCGCAACCTTCTGATCTGGAGTCAGACGCGCTACCGTTGCGCCACAGAGTCTTTTCAATAGGCCTATCGTTTTAAAGAAAACGTCAAAGTAAGAAGTAGAAAGTCCCTTCTTTAGGCCTTTCAGGCGGACACTTCTCCCAACCTGAGGCTCCGTTGCGGGGGAGGGGAACGCTATCTTCAGACGGCTCGTTGGTCTAGGGCGGGGGTCGGCAACCTGCGGCTCTAGAGCCACATGCGGCTCTTTAGCGCCGCCCTAGTGGCTCCCTGGAGCTTTTTTAAAAATGTATGAAAATGGAAAAAGTAAAAAAAAAAAAAAAAAAAAAATTTGTTTTAATATGGTTTCTGTAGGAGGACAAACATGACACAAACATTCTTAACCTTTTTTGTGTTAACAGACTCCTGACACCTATACTGCAGCCAGCCACCAGGGGGCGATCAATAGTAAACTCAAGATTTTTTTTGTTTTTTGTGGAGAATAACACGACAATAGCCTACGACAGACGTTTCTTTCAGCGGTGCCAGGCAGGTGGCTGTTGCAAATGGGAAACAAAAAGAGTAACCTACAAACCGGCGGGTGTGTGATGGGCCATGGATCCCAAAGGGAAAAAGAGAAAGATCGCTGAGGAGAACAGAGGATTCAACAGTTCTTGGACCGAATCATTTGCTTTCATTGCCAATGCGGAAGGATTGCCTGTATGTTTGCTCTGTAATGAGAAGTTGTCAAATAACAAAAAAAGTAATTTGGAAAGACATTTCCAGGGAAGGCCTGCTACATTTGCAGCCGAGTACCCAGTTGGGAGTCAGAGAAAAAGTGCGATTGCATTACTTCTGGAGAAATTAGAGGAGCGCAAAGATCGATTTAAGAAGTGGATTGCATCTCCAAACTCCACTACTGCTGCTAGTTTTGTTGCAACCCGGGAGATAATAAAGCGTGGAAAACCGTTCACAGATGGTGACTACATGAAGGATTAATTCATTAAAATATCAGAGCACCTATTTTCAGACTTCAAAAACAAAACCGAGATAATACAGAAAATTAAAGACATGCCTCTCTCCGCAAAGACAGTGAAGGAAAGGGCCATTCAAATGGCAGGCAACATCACCAATCAGCAAATCAAGGACATTAATTCAGCTCCAGCATACTCAATTGCCTGTGATGAGTCGTGTGATGTGATCGATATTGAACAGACAGCGCTGTTATGCAGGTATGTGAACTCTGATGGGCCGCAAGAAGAAATGATCGAATTAATACCACTGAAAGGCCAAACACGGGGGGAGGACATATGTGAGGCTGTGCTGAAGTGTTTAAATGACAATGGAATAAACACCAACCACCTGATTTCAGTGGCTACAGATGGGGCGCCCAGTATGAGAGGATCACAAAAGGGGTTTGTGACTTTACTACAGAAAGCGTTGGGTCGAAATCTGCTTGCATTTCACTGCATCTTGCACCAAGAAGCACTGTGTGCACAAACATTCCCGCCGGAGTGTATGGAGGTGATGAAACTTGTCATCGAGATGGTGAACAAGATAATTGAGATGCCTCAGGAAGGAACACAGCAAGCAGGAGATACTGGTGACCTTTTACCGCGGCGCAGTGGAGAGCATCCTCACCTACGGCATCTGTAACTGGTTCTCCAGCTGCACAACAGCGGAGAGAAATGCGCTACAGAGAGTCGTGAGAACAGCACAGAAGATCACCGGCGCCCCCCTCCCCTCTCTGGAAGAGCTGTACAACACACGCTGTCTCAGGAAGGCCTCCAAGATCTCCAGGGACCCGACCCACCCTGGGCACGTACACTTTACCAGGCTGCCCTCGAAAAGGCGATTCAGGACCCTTGCCGCTAAGACAAACAGACTGAAGAACAGCTTCTACCACAGGGCCGTCCAGGCCCTGAACACAGCAAAGACCTAAGTTCTGGGCCCTGGACAGTCTGGACGGATTGATGGCAGCTGCTGGACTGAAAAAATCAGGTGTAGTGCTGAGGCACAAACATGTACATTTCAAGCCTGCAAACTTTGACACTTTAAATAACGTGAAACAATACTATTGTGCAATATGACAACCCTAGTCGTCTATCTGTACAGTATAGTACAGTGGATTGTGTACATAGCCTTTATTTATGTAAACCAGCTCCTTCCCTTCTTGTGATTTTTTTAAAAGTTTTTTTTTTTTTTTTTCTTTCCTAACACCAGGGGAGCCACCCCTCCTACATTTCGTTGTTTGGTACCTGTACTGTAGCAATGACAATAAAGTCCATTCATTCATTCAATTGCAAAAGCATTAAACCACCGTCAGTTCCGTGCATTTCTAGATGAAGTTGACAGCGAATATTCCGATCTCCTGCTACACAACAAAGTCCGATGGCTGTCCAGGGGTGAGGTTTTGCGTCGCTTTGTTGCTTGTTTAGAACACATGAAAACATTCCTGAAAAGCAAAGACCTGAACTACCCGCAACTGGAAGATACCGAGTGGCTGGAAAAACTGCACTTTATGGTGGATATGACAAGTCACCTAAACATGCTGAATAAAAGTCTCCAGGGGCGGGGAAACACTGCACTGCAAATGCTGGAAGCTGTTTTGTCATTCGAGCGCAAGATGACTGTATTCGCCAGAGATGTACAGCGAGGCACGCTCTCTCACTTCCCCTCCCTGAGAGAGTTCAAAGAAGCCCATCACGATCACACACTCAACGGTGATTATTTATAAGGTGCGATCGTTGATATGCAAACTGCATTTGGGAGCAGATTTAGCGAGTTCCGAAAGGAAAAAATGTCACTATCTTTCCCTGTCACACCCCTGGAGATTGACAGGGAAATTGAACACATTCCTAGGAGTAAATCAAGCTGACCTTGAAATGGAAATGGCCGATATAGCTGACAAAAATGTATGGGTGTCCAAGTTCAAAAGTCTGACAGCCGAGCTTGAAGACGTCACTCGCCAGAAAGCCCAGCTTGCCCAAAGCCACAAATGGAGCGAAATTGAAAGCCTCCCAAAACCCGAGAAACTTGTGTTTGAAACATGGAATGCTCTTCCTGACAGTTATAGGAACATGAAGAAATGTGCATTTGGAGTATTATCCATATTTGGATCAACATACCTGTGCGAGCAGATATTCTCAAACATGAACTACATCAAATCCAAATACCGCACCCGCCTCACAGATGAGAGCTTGCAGTCCTGCGTGAAGATTAAAGTTACATCTTACATGCCCGATGTTGAGAAGCTGTCCAGTGATGTCCGAAAACAGAAGTCACATTAAAGAACACAATCCTGTCATAGGCACATATTTAGTAACAAATTGCCTGTTTTTATAAAGTGATTTCATATTTTTGTCAATATATATTTGGAATGACACATAGGGATATTATTGTGTTTTGTTGCTCAGGTCCGAGGATGGCTGCGTTGTGTTGTGCGTGTCAAAAGAGAAGAGGATGCTGCTGTGTTTTACCCTTGACTAGCAGTTCTGTTCAGTTCACTTCACTTCAGTTCTAGCACTGACTTACTTGGCATTGGCGGAAAACTAAAGAGAAGAGGATAATGTAGAGAAATTGAACTTAAACTGTATTATTTAAATGTAATATACTTGCTGCTGTTTTATTTTTTATAATTGCAGGCTGCGTTTTAACTGCAGGCTGCGTTTTATTGCACTGTTTGCCCAGATAAGGGGGAAAAGAGAAGAGGATTGTATTGTATTCGACTTATATGTTGTATTCGTATTGTATTATTGAGGGTTGAAGAGGACTGCATTTTATTCCATGGGGAGGTCTGAAATTACAGGAGGCCTATTATGCACGTTCCATTTTTTTTTTTTTTTTTAATCCTCAAAATAAAAATGACATCAAAAATTTGATTTCTTTATTGTATTTCTATAATTTCATCAATGCAACGAAACATAATACATTAATATTGTAATGGAAGTTAAACTTAAAGCACCGTCGTACAGCAGAGTAGTCACGTGGTGCGTCATTCTCTCCAGGATGCGCTGCAGCGAAAATAAACATTTAATCATGAATGCTCATTATGTATTTGTAGCCTACCTAGTCATTTAGTAGGCTAATATAGCTAATATAGACACTTACAGCATGTGTTGCCTTCATTATAAGGCTTATATAAGGCTTTTATTTTTTTGCGAGTCCAGACAGATTTGTTTTTAGTTTTTTTGGTCCAATATGGCTCTTTCAACATTTTGGGTTGCCGACCCCTGGTCTAGGGGTATGATTCTCGCTTAGGGTGCGAGAGGTCCCGGGTTTAAATCCCGGAAGAGCCCAGTGACTAAACCTTTCACCAGCTGGGACCACCAAATGGAAGTACTTTGGCTCAATGCTTCAACAGATCTTGCCTCGGGTCACTGCAATATTCCATGTTCAAAAACTGCTTTGACACGTCCTGGCTTTAAAGATCCGGTGGGAAGCGCTACTGGTTCAAAGTGAGCGCATGACGAGGTGACCGAGTGGTTAAGGCGATGGACTGCTAATCCATTGTGCTCTGCATCCGTGCGTTCGAATCCCATCCTCGTCGCACAGCCTTACTGTTTTTTCCGCTTGACAGCCCCGTTGGAACACCTTGTCAACAGAGGAGGTGGTGGAGAAACAATGCAAAGCATCCGAAACGTCTTTTGTAGAGCACATTCAAATGGGACGTCATCGAATAGCTTCTTTGAGTGCGGAAACTGCTTCAATATGGAAGGCACAGGCGTTGTTGGAAGCCACGCTATCAACGAGCCTGCGGTGTCAGGCCAACACTTTTGGAACTGCAGGCATGGGCCCCTTGGGAAAAGGTTCGCTTACTTGCATTGGCCGGGAATCGAACCCGGGTCAACTGCTTGGAAGGCAGCTATGCTCACCACTATACCACCAAAGCATTCATGACATGAGGATGGACCGCAAAAATGATATATCACGGCTTAATAAAAGTCCCTTCTTTAGGCCTTTCAGGCGGACACTTCTCCCAACCTGAGGCTCCGTTGCGGGGGAGGGGAACGCTATCTTCAGTCGGCTCGTTGGTCTAGGGATATGATTCTCGCTTCGGGTGCGAGGGGTCCCGGGTTCAAATCCCGGACGAGCCCTTTGACTAAACCTTTCACCAGCTGGGACCACCAAATGGAAGTGCTTTGGCTCAATGCTTCAACAGATCTTGCCTCGGGTCACTGCAAAAATCCATGTTCAAAAACTGCTTTGACACATCCTGGCTTTAAAGATCCGGTGGAAAGCGCTACTGGTTCAAAGTGTGCGCATGACGAGGTGGCCGAGTGGTTAAGGCGATGGACTGCTAATCCATTGTGCTCTGCACGCGTGGGTTCGAATCCCATCCTCGTCGCAAGGCCTTACTGCCTTTTTCCGCTTGACAGCCCCGTTGGAACACCTTGTCAACAGAGGAGGTGCTGGTGAAGAAACAATGCAAAGCATCCGGAACGTCTTTCGTAGAGCACATTCAAATGGGACGTCATCGAATAGCTTCTTTGAGTGTGGAAACTGCTTCAATATGGAAGGCACAGGCGTTGTTGGAAGCCACGCTATCAACGAGCCTGCAGTGTCAGGCCAGCACTTTTGGAACTGCAGGCATGGGCCCCTTGGGAAAAGGTTCGATTACTTGCATTGGCCGGGAATCAAACCCGGGTCAACTGCTTGGAAGGCAGCTATGCTCACCACTATACCACCAAAGCACTCACGACATGAAGATGGACCGCAACAATGATATATCACGGCTTAATAAAAGTCCCTTCTTTAGGCCTTTCAGGCGGACACTTCTCCCAACCTGAGGCTCTGTTGCGGGGGAGGGGAACGCTATCTTCAGTCGGCTCGTTGGTCTAGGGGTATGATTCTTGCTTAGGGTGCGAGAGGTCCCGGGTTCAAATCCCGGACGAGCCCATTGACTAAACCTTTCACCAGCTTGGACCACCAAATGGAAGTGCTTTGGCTCAATGCTTCAACAGATCTTGCCTCGGGTCACTGCAAAAATCCATGTTCAAAAACTGCTTTGACACGTCCTGGCTTTAAAGATCCGGTGGAAAGCGCTACTGGTTCAAAGTGTGCGCATGAAGAGGTGGCCGAGTGGTTAAGGCGATGGACTGCTAATCCATTGTGCTCTGCACGCGTGGGTTCGAATCCCATCCTCGTCGCAAGGCCTTACTGCCTTTTTCCGCTTGACAGCCCCGTTGGAACACCTTGTCAACAGAGGAGGTGGTGGTGAAGAAACAATGCAAAGCATCCGGAACGTCTTTCGTAGAGCACATTCAAATGGGACATCATCGAGTAGCTTCTTTGAGTGAGGAAACTAATTCAATATGGAAGGCACAGGCGTTGTTGGAAGCCACGCTATCAACGAGCCTGCAGTGTCAGGCCAGCACTTTTGGAATTGCAGGCATGGGCCCCTTGGGAAAAGGTTCGCTTACTTGCATTGGTCGGGAATCCAACCCGGGTCAACTGCTTGGAAGGCAGCTATGCTCACCACTATACCACCGATGGATTCATGACATGAGGATGGACCGCAACAATGATATATCACGGCTTAATAAAAGTCCCTTCTTTAGGCCTTTCAGGGCGGACACTTCTCCCAACCTGAGGCTCTGTTGCGGGGGAGGGGAACGCTTTCTTCAGAAGGCTCGTTTGTCTAGGGCTATGATTCTCGCTTAGGGTGTGAGAGGTCCCGGGTTCAAATCCCGGACGAGCCCTTTAACTAAACCTTTCACCATTTGGGACCACCAAATGGAAGTGCTTTGGCTCAATGCTTCAACAGATCTTGCCTCGGGTCGCTGCAAAATTCCATGTTCAAAAACTGCTTTGACACGTCCTGGCTTTAAAGATCCGGTGGAAAGCGCTACTGGTTCAAAGTGAGCGCATGACGAGGTGGTCGAGTGGTTAAGGCGATGGACTGCTAATTTATTGTGCTCTGCACGCGTGGGTTCGAATCCCATCCTCGTCGCACAGCGTTACTGCTTTTTCCGCTTGACAGCGGGTGGCCCGGTTTCGATTCCCGGCCAATGCATGAACCCACCATTAGGACAATTCAAAGAACAGATATCAACTAAGTAAACATCTATTATTCAAGGTCAATTTCAGCAAACATCTGAGCATTGGTTGTTCAGTGGTAGAATTCTCGCCTGCCACGCGGCAAGCCCGGGTTCGATTCCTGGCCAATGCATGAACACTTCTTTAGGAAAACAGATATCAACTCAGTAAACATCTATTCTTCAACGTCAAATTCGTTGCACACATGTAACCCCTGCCTTATGGGCGGGGCCTGAGTTCTATTTTAAATAAGTGGCGGTATTACCTGTAATAATAAACTATTCAAATTATGACGATCGGTGCCTCCATTAACTATGTGGAAGTATTTTAAATAGGACTTCCTTTTTAATCCTTTTAATGTATTTATGTTTTAAGATATCATATGAATTGCCTATTACCTGTTTATGACACAACACAGTGGCTTTAAATGCAAATACCAAAGGGTATATATTTATTTACTAAATGGTAAATTTAAAGTGTTGGTAGTCAATTATAATGTTATACAAAGTCAATAGACAATATTCACAATACAATGTCAACAGACAATATCACAATAAAAAAAAGATAAATTTGTTAAACTAGCAGCACATGTGTTAATGTATCCTCTTGCAAGAACGGAAATGTAACTGACATGAATAATTATCGCCCAATTTCAATTATTTGTTTCACTGCAAAAGTTTTTGAGAAACTGATTTACAATCAACTGTCTCACTACCTTAATTTATTTGATATTCTTTCACCATTTCAATCTGGGTTTAGACCCAACTTCTCAACTACTTCTGCTCTCCTCAAGTTTACTAGTGATGTTTTCTCATCCTGTGACAAAGACCAACTGACTGGTGCCATCTTCATCGATCTATCTAAAGCTTTTGATTTGATTGATCATTATCTTCTTCTTGATAAGTTGTACTCCATTGGTTTTTCTCAGAAGGCTCTTTTTTGGTTTAATGCATATTTGCATAATCGCCGTCAATATGTTTCTTTACAGGGTTCTCAGTCAGATTACTTAATTGTGGACAAGGGTATTCCTCAGGGTTCTACTCTGGGACCACTCCTCTTTTCTATATTTATTAATGATCTCCCTAAGTCTTGTTCTAACTCTGATATTCATCTTTATGCAGACGATACGGTTATCTATACTTCTCACAGAGATCTAACACAAATTCAAAGCTCCTTGCAATCAGATGTTGCATCTGTTCAGAACTGGTTCTTTAATAATAACCTTGTTCTGAATATGAACAAATCCTGTTGTATGGTGTTTGGTGCACATTATCGGCGTCCCCACCTCTTAGATTTAAATATTGTTTATGATGATGGTTCACCCCTAGAAAATGCTAAATTATTTAAATATCTTGGTCTCTGGGTTGACCCTGAACTCTGTTTCAAGCCACACATTGATAATCTTGTTAAAAAATGGTTGCCTTGGTTCTTTATATCGTTCTATTGATTGCTTTACTTTTGAAATCAGGAAAAGATTAGTTTCTCAGCTTATTTGACCAATTATTGATTATGCTGATATTGTGTACCAGGGTACCTCTGAGACCTGTCTTCGTCCCCTAAATGTCTTGTTCAACTCCCTCTGTCGTTTTGTTCTCAGATGTCATTATTTTACACACCACTGTCTAATGTATGATTCACTCAACTGGTTTTCACTTGAAGACAGAAGGCAATCCCATTGGTTACAATTTATTTATAAATGTATTTACTTTAAATATCCCATGTATTTAAAAGTTTACTTGGTCCCCCGTAGTTCTCCCTATCCACTCAGACAACATCAAAACCTCTTTTTCTGTGTTCCCAGATACCGAAAAAAACTAGTTCGTAATTCATTTGCCTACAAGGCCCCTAGTGACTGGAACAATCTCCCTTCCCCTTTAAGGTCCCTCACATCCTTTCAATCCTTTAAATCATCTTTACTTTCCTATTTAAAAAAGCCCTGCTTATGCTATTAATTATGTGGGGGGTTTGGACCGGCTAGTTTTCAGGTTGTTCGTATCTGTATTTTCCTTAAATGTGCTTTCTGTTGTTGCCAATTTCGATTACTTGCTGATGTCTTCGGATAATTATATTATGTATGTATCTGACTGTTGCTTGTATATATTGCGGTTGGGTTGTAGTGGTGGGTTGTGGAGTGATGACGGGCTGTGTGTGTGAGTGTGTGTGTAGGTGCTTTGTATTGTTATTTGTTATGTGTTACGATTATGTTTGTATCGTCATGTGAGGACCCCCTCGAAAATGAGAAGATTCTTCTCAAGGGGCTTACCTCAAATAAACAATCTCAATCAATCTCAATCACATAACAAAATATAGGCTCAAAGCCTATTCCAATTCCTTTCAAGGAAATAAATGTAATGTTTCCAATAAACTCAAAGTCAACTCAAAGGATTCACAATTGTACAATATATCATTCAGTAAAATAAAAAGGTGGGCCCACACTCACACACACACGCACTCTGTAACTCAGTCCATTAACCAGTGTTACCGTTGCAGCTGACGGTGCTTGTGAGCGGGGGGCCTTGAAACTGTTATGGCCACTTCACTCGTCCACACGAGCCTAAAATAAAAGCTTGTGCGTGGTTCAGTACTCACGTAACCTCGTGGGGAACTCGTAGGTAAACGAGGGGTTTGAAAGATGGTGTAAAAAGAGGCAGAGATGAGGGGGATGAGGTCCAGCGCTCTCCCACGAGCGCAGGAGAATGATTGAAGGACACTAACGCGAAGATTCACTGGACGGTCTCGAGTTACCCCAGGCGATTGGAAACGGTCTCCTTGTCCACCGGAGAGCTTTCCTTTGGCTTGGTCTCTCGACTTCCAATTCTCTGGTAGCTTCAATGTGCACCAACATCCAAAGGAATAACTGTTCGTTGATTCCCGAAATGTTACACACAGCATATACAGGTCTTACTTCACTCGACGATGTCCTCAATCATTCTGACACGTTACTTAGTGCAACCTAACGCTATTAGTACAAAGTCCCGCCCCCTCTCTCTCAGCATACATTACAGTTGGCTAGCTCTTCCCGATGGACCAAGGAAATAAAGAAATGAATGAATGACATAGCCAATGTGCGAACTCACATTAGAACTTGTAAACAAGTACACATTATAAACTTATAACAATGTTAATAACCGTGTACATAACCATGAAATTATGCTTATTTATTAACCCTTTGTGATGTTCACTTTTTGGACCCTTTCGTAGTGTTCGGGTCCAGTTGACCCGGGACATCATTGGGGTTTTAAAAGCACTTGTCTTAACATGGTGCTCCTAGTCCCAAGGGTGACCCATACAAGGGGGTATCCGCTTGTTAAGTCGTGACGTATTTCCGGGGCCAACGTTGGCTGAGGCGCTGTCTTCGAAATGGCGAAATAATAATAATAATTAATTATATTTATATAGCGCTTTTCCGAGGCTCAAATACCCTGACAATATGGAGAAAACGGGAAAGTGCTGTGTCCCTTGTTGTATGAATAGATCCGAGTCTAAAAAACGATTAAACTGTCATTCTACCGCAGTAGTTCACAGGTACTCTGGTGCGGGGAATTTCTGATTTGGACTCGGAAATGGCTAAACGTCACTTTTGACGTCAGACTTAACAAGCGGATACTCAGGGCGCAAGAAAGCCCCAAAATAGCCCATGATATTAAAGGGCGCCTCCTGTGGGCACAAACCGGTACTGTACCCAATAATGCACAATAGGTACTGTGTACACATTCAAAAGTGCATATCTTTTGTTCTAGTGGATCTAGGGGGTTGCCCTTTGGAGAGGCTGGAGCAGAGGATGCTTAATAACAACCCACAAAGTGTCAGACCCCTGGGAATAGGTGGGGCCGAACGACAGCATGATGAGTAGAAGCGTTTTTACGCACATGATGCCCCTAACTTTGAAAATGCAAAATCCACTATAATAAAGACCTGGGTGTCATAAATCATACTTATCTAGGAAAAATGTTAATGAAACAATGTTTTCATTGCTGTTTATTATTTTGAATTTATATTCTCAATTGAATTTCACATTTATCTAATTATAATCAAAGCTGTAAAGAAAATACAGGTGATGAACAAGAATAGAAATGAAAGAACCAAACTAAGATTGTTTTTGCCAATAGCTATGAAATACATCTCTCAAAAATGTCTGCAAATGCTGAATCACAAAACACGAATGGAATGTACACTGTTTTCACTGTCACTGTCGAAATACAGTATTATGTCTGAAAAATCCCAAATAATTCTGAAATACCACTGGCTACAATTGTGTGTGCATGGGAGATGGAGATGGAGATAACGTTTATTGCCATTTATGCATACACATTAAGCATACACATATAGGAATTTGATTCGGCGTTACAGTAAGAGCATTTCTAAATGCAATGCAAACAAAACAACACAGGACAGACAGCAGTGCAGACAGAACACAACAAACTGTAAAACCATAGCTGCCATGTGCGGCGCTGTAGTCCACAGAATACTGTAGAGAAGGGAGGGGGGGGGGTGGTGGCGGGGTGGCATGGGCGGGGGGAGGGAGGAGCGGGGGGAGGGAGGAGTGGGGGGGGTAGGTATGGGTGGGGGGAGGGAGGATGTTCTGGGTCAGTCCGACCCGTCTTCGTAGAGCAGCAATCAGTGTCGCCATGGACAACGGCCTTGAGCACTGCCCCAGAAGGCGGCACAGAGTTCACCAGAGGGGGGGGGGGGGGGGGGGGGGCGGGGGGGGGGGCACGCTGCATGGAGGCTTCAGGGCATGGGTTCACTGCGGGGGAGCTTTGAGCCATAATCAGGTGAATGGGTTCACTGCGAGGAAAACAGCATTCCATAGAATCAAACCTCTCGAAAATGTGGGGTCTCCTGTCATTCGCCATTCGTCTCCTGTCAAACGCCAATTCGGGGAGCAGCAAGATTGCCCACCCTGCGATCCAGATCCAGAACCTTACGGTTCAGATCCGTAAGCGCAGCGCCGTGCATTCCAGCCACCCTCCCCAGTTCTTTGATCAAGAGGGGCAGTTCGCGCAGATCGCTAATCACTGCTCCCATCTTTTTAATTTGCCGATAGATCATGGCAGCACTCAATGTGTCCAACTATCATAAATCCGAAAATGAAAACATCTTCCACGTCCTCAATCGACATGACTGCCAAACAAACGAGACGCCAGTTGTCCCAGGCATCTCTGATGTAACCTGCGGCAAAAGTTCCCTCTGGGCAGGCAGGTTACCCCGAACCAGCTTTCCTCGTGGAAAATAGGTTATCAATTGCATTCAGGGACAAGCTTAACAAATCCATTTTGCTTCTGAAGAGTCAGTGCAGTGTAGAGCAAACAAAAAAAGCAGGGGAGAGGGAGAGCGAAAAGGAATGCGACCGCCCACGACAGAGGGGAGAGAGAGAAGTGCCTTGGCGCTCCCCACTTCCAACTCACCCCATGATAGCCTGGATTGAACATACCCCAACCTCTCGTGGCTGTGTATCCAGAATATATCGCAATCTAATGGACGCAATTAAAAAACCACTTGCGGTTGAGGCTTTATGGAGCCGAGAGCTTGGTGAATTGGATTTCCACCCAAACTAGGACACAATATGGTCTAATCTCAATTCAACCTCCAAAAACGTAGCTCATCAGTTAATTCATTTTAAAGTCATCCACAGGGCCTATGCTACACCATATAGAAGATACTTAATGAAACTACAACCCAACTACTACTGTCAATTCTGCCCTACCCCCACACCGGGTTCATTTCTCCATATGTTCTGGGAGTGTCCAGTCGTGGCCAATTTTTGGAACCATGTCAATTCTGTAATGTCCAAGTTATTTAAGATTGACTATGTTCCTAATTCATGTTTATGTTTGCTCAATGATGACTCTGATTTCGATTTAAGTATTACGCAAAAGAAAATGCTATTTGCTGGTTTCACCTCTGCAAAAAAAACTATTCTTCAACATTGGATGACACCTGATTTCAGTATGAACACTTTTTGGTTTTACTCTTTACAGAGGATTGTGTTGTATTTCTACTATTTGGCTGTGACTTGTCTGCTACACTACCCCTTTTCTTTTTTGTTTTCTTTATTTTTTCCCTCCCTTCCTTTCTTGTTCTGTATTGTCATTGTTATGTGTTGATAAAAGCAATAAAAAATCTTGATCACAAAAAAATAAAATAAAGATAAACTAAACATAACAGATTTTAAAGTTGATATTCTTCCCCGTGGAGCATGCCCCCATAACCTGTGCCCCACCCAATTTTTTTAGCACCAGCCGCCACTGCTACTGAGTGACCATCAATGTGGATTTAGAGCAAATCGATCCACTACAATGGCAGTGATGGAATTGATTGAAAAAATATCCACAAAAATGTAAAGTAAAGATTATACTGTAGGGATATTCATAGCTCTAAAGAAGGCATTTGATACTATTGATCATAGATTATTAATAAGAAAACTTGATAGATATGGAATTAGAGGGATAGCAAATGTATGGATTAGAAACTATCTTGATAATAGACACCAGTATGTACAAATAAACAATGATAAATCTGAACTGCTAAGGGTCACATGTGGGGTCCCACAAGGTTCAGTGCTGGGTCCAAAGCTGTTTATTTTGTACATCAATGATATTTGCAATGTGTCCAAGTTGTTAAATTTTGTTTTGTTTGCAGATTATACACATTTATTTTGTTCTGGCAAAGATTTGGAGCAGCTTCTGGATACAGTGGAAACGGAACTAAAAACTATAAAACGATGGTTTGACACAAACAAGTTGTCATTGAACTTAGAAAAAACTAAACTTATGATATTTGGAAATCGAAAAATTAATAGTCAAGTACAAATCAAGATAGATAATGTTGAAATTGAAAGAGTTTATGAAAACAAATTTTTGGGAGTTGTTATAGACCACAAACTATGTTGGAAAACACACATAAACTACTTAAAGACTAAAATATCAAAGTCTATTGCAATACTGCATAAAACGAAAGACATACTTAATCCAAATTCATTACACATATTGTACCGTTCTCTAATAGTTCCATACATAACCTACTGTGTGGAAGTGTGGGGAAACACATACAAAACAATCACAAATCCAATTTATTTACTACAGAAAAGAGCTATACGAATTATAAACAGAGCTGCCTATCAAGAACCAACTAACAAATTATTCATAAAAGAATTGGTGGACTTCAAAATGGCACAAGTAATGTATGAAGTAAAAAATAAGATGCTTCCAGACTGTATCCAGAGACTATTTCAAGTTAGACAGAGTAATTACGAACTCAGAGGAATATGTATGTTTATGAAAACAAAGATTAGAACAAATGCAAAACAAAGATGTATAACAGTTAAAGGAGTTAATTTATGGAATACTTTTGAAAAGGAAATGAAAATGTGTAGTACACTAAAAGGATTTTTAAAATTATTTAAAAATAAGAAGATTAACAAGTATAAAACAGAGGTTTAAATATAGTTTTTGTTTGGTATTTTTTGAACTTTTTGTTGACATGCGTAAGTGAAATTTTGTTTATAAAAGTTTCAATGTTTTGATTATGCATGCATGGGGGGACATGCATACATGTAACAAGGGTAGGCGCAATAAGCCACGGCTTCAGCCTACACCTTTTTGGTCCTGGTGTTATGAATTGTGACTGTGTACATTATTTTTTTATTTTATTATTTTATTATTTATTTTTTATATCTGTATTGTGAATTGCATAGGGGACCAAAATAAACATTCTCAATCTCTACACAGTAGAGTTCTGAGAGAGTGAGTTTGAGTTTGAAAAAATAAAATAAAGTGTTAAGTCTCCCGCCTGGCAAGCGGTGAGTCCTGGGTTCGAATCCCAGGTGGACAAAACGGTTTCCATATTGTCAATATCAACCCAAAAATTGGTTAGGGTACCAGGATCGCGAATGGGCTCTTCATTGGCCTGGGTACCAGAGAGAGAGAGAGAGAGAGAGAGAGACATTTCCCCCCAAAAAACATATTTTTTAACATCTACCTGCTGGACGTGTCTGTGTGCGTGTGTGACTGGATGTGTGCGTGTGTCTACTGGCCCCTCTATGGGGAAAGCTTACTAGTGGATGGGGATATGTGGGAGTCTATGGGGAATGCATTCACCTTTTTGCCCAAAAAACACATTTCGCAGGGGCCATGCTAATCTTCTCTGTATCGATCCAATTTTAGTATATGCGCCACCGTGGCGAGCGCAATCTGCCAGCCTGCCTTAGGCCTCTTTATTTGTCCCACAACGGAATACGTTTGTGGCAGACGGTTACCCCGTACATCAAGGTTTTTGGCATGTTGGCGCCACCCTGTGGAAGTCTACATGTAGAGAAAAGAGGTGGAGACAAAGCATTTTTTTTCGTGCAGCCTGCGTTTTCCTTTCTTAAAAAAAAAAAAAACTTAAGAAGGTGCACATGTTGTTTGTCTGTCAAAAGACAGAACGGGTCTTTTATCATCACATTGATCCCTGATGGCCAACTGCACCACATCATGTTTTTTGTTCAGTTTTCACTCTGCTCTTTAACCTTGTGGCATCATTGTCCAAGCAAAAGCTGGAGCGCTTCACGAATTTGCGTGTTATCCTTTCGCAGGGGCCATGCTAATCTTCTCTGTATCGATCCAATTTTAGTATATGCGCCGCTGTGGCGAGCACATTCTGCCAGCCTGCCTTAGGCCTCTTTATTTGGCCCACAACGGAATACGTTTGTGGCAGACGGTTACCCCGTACATCAAGGTTTTTGGCATGTTGGCGCCACCCTGTGGAAGTCTACATGTAGAAAAAAGAGGTGGAGACAAAGCATTTTTTTTTTCGTGCAGCCTGCGTTTTCCTTTCTTAAAAAAATAAAAAAAAAACTTAAGAAGGTGCACATGTTGTTTGTCTGTCAAAAGACAGAATGGGTCTTTTATCAACACATTGATCCCTGATGGCCAACTGCACCACATCATGTTTTTTGTTCAGTTTTCACTCTGCTCTTTAACCTTGTGGCATCATTGTCCAAGCAAAAGCTGGAGCGCTTCACGAATTTGCGTGTCATCCTTTCGCAGGGGCCATGCTAATCTTCTCTGTATCGATCCAATTTTAGTATATGCGCCGCCGTGGCGAGCGCAATCTGCCAGCCTGCCTTAGGCCTCTTTATTTGGCCCACAACGGAATACGTTTGTGGCAGACGGTTACCCCGTACATTAAGGTTTTTGGCATGTTGGCGCCACCCTGAGGAAGTCTACATGTAGAGAAAAGAGGTGGAGACAAAGCATTTTTTTTCGTGCAGCCTGCGTTTTCCTTTCTTAAAAAAAAAAAAAAACTTAAGAAGGTGCACATGTTGTTTGTCTGTCAAAAGACAGAATGGGTCTTTTATCATCACATTGATCCCTGATGGCCAACTGCACCACATCATGTTTTTTGTTCAGTTTTCACTCTGCTCTTTAACCTTGTGGCATCATTGTCCAAGCAAAATCTGGAGCGCTTCACGAATTTGCGTATCATCCTTTCGCAGGGGCCATGCTAATCTTCTCTGTATCGATCCAATTTTAGTATATGCGTCGCCGTGGTGAGCGCAATCTGCCAACCTGCCTTAGGCCTATTTATTTGGCCCACAACGGAATACGTTTGTGGCAGACGGTTACCCCGTACATCAAGGTTTTTGGCATGTTGGCGCCACCCTGTGGAAGTCTACATTTAGAGAAAAGAGGTGGAGACAAAGCATTTTTTTTCGTGCAGCCTGCGTTTTCCTTTCTTAAAAAAAGAAAAGAAAAAACTTAAGAAGGTACACATGTTGTTTGTCTGTCAAAAGACAGAATGGGTCTTTTATCATCACATTTATCCCTGATGGCCAACTGCACCACATCATGTTTTTTGTTCAGTTTTCACTCTGCTCTTTAACCTTGTGGCATCATTGTCCAAGCAAAAGCTGGAGCGCTTCACGAATTTGCGTGTCATCCTTTCGCAGGGGCCATGCTAATCTTCTCTGTATCGATCCAATTTTAGTATATGTATATATATATATTTTAGCAATCTGTCAGCCTGCCTTAGGCCTCTTTATTTGGCCCACAACGGAATACGTTTGTGGCAGACGGTTACCCCGTACATCAAGGTTTTTGGCATGTTGGCGCCACCCTGTGGAAGTCTACATGTAGAGAAAAGAGGTGGAGACAAAGCATTTTTTTTCGTGCAGCCTGCGTTTTCCTTTCTTAAAAAAATAAAATAATTAAGAAGGTGCACATGTTGTTTGTCTGTCAAAAGACTGAATGGGTCTTTTATCATCACATTGATCCCTGATGGCCAACTGCACCACATCATGTTTTTTGTTCAGTTTTCACTCTGCTCTTTAACCTTGTGGCATCATTGTCCAAGCAAAAGCTGGAGCGCTTCACGAATTTGCGTGTCATCTTTTCGCAGGGGCCATGCTAATCTTCTCTGTATCGATCCAATTTTAGTATATGCGCCGCCGTGGCGAGCGCAATCTGTCAGCCTGCCTTAGGCCTCTTTATTTGGCCCACAACGGAATACGTTTGTGGCAGACGGTTACCCCGTACATCAAGGTTTTTGGCATGTTGGCGCCACCCTGTGGAAGTCTACATGTAGAGAAAAGAGGTGGAGACAAAGCATTTTTTTTCGTGCAGCCTGCGTTTTCCTTTCTTAAAAAAATAAAATAATTAAGAAGGTGCACATGTTGTTTGTCTGTCAAAAGACAGAATGGGTCTTTTATCATCACATTGATCCCTGATGGCCAACTGCACCACATCATGTTTTTTGTTCAGTTTTCACTCTGCTCTTTAACCTTGTGGCATCATTGTCCAAGCAAAAGCTGGAGCGCTTCACGAATTTGCGTGTCATCCTTTCGCAGGGGCCATGCTAATCTTCTCTGTATCGATCCAATTTTAGTATATGCGCCGCCGTGGCGAGCGCAATCTGCCAGCCTGCCTTAGGCCTCTTTATTTGGCCCACAACGGAATACGTTTGTGGCAGACAGTTACCCCATACATTAAGGTTTTTGGCATGTTGGCGCCACCCTGAGGAAGTCTACATGTAGAGAAAAGAGGTGGAGACAAAGCATTTTTTTTCGTGCAGCCTGGGTTTTCCTTTCTTAAAAAAAAAAAAAAACTTAAGAAGGTGCACATGTTGTTTATCTGTCAAAAGACAGAATGGGCCTTTTATCATCACATTGATCCCTGATGGCCAACTTCACCACATCATGTTTTTTGTTCAGTTTTCACTCTGCTCTTTAACCTTGTGGCATCATTGTCCAAGCAAAAGCTGGAGCGCTTCACGAATTTGCGTGTCATCCTTTTCGCAGGGGCCATGCTAATCTTCTCTGTATCGATCCAATTTTAGTATATGCGCCGCCGTGGCGAGCGCAATCTGTCAGCCTGCCTTAGGCCTCTTTATTTGGCCCACAACGGAATACGTTTGTGGCAGACGGTTACCCCGTACATCAAGGTTTTTGGCATGTTGGCGCCACCCTGTGGAAGTCTACATGTAGAGAAAAGAGGTGGAGACAAAGCATTTTTTTTCGTGCAGCATGCGTTTTCCTTTCTTAAAAAAAACAAAAAAAACTTAAGAAGGTGCACATGTTGTTTGTCTGTCAAAAGACAGAATGGGTCTTTTATCATCACATTGATCCCTGATGGCCAACTGCACCACATCATGTTTTTTGTCCAGTTTTCACTCTGCTCTTTAACCTTGTGGCATCATTGTCCAAGCAAAAGCTGGAGCGCTTCACAAATTTGCGTGTCATCCTTTTCGCAGGGGCCATGCTAATCTTCTCTGTATCGATCCAATTTTAGTATATGCGCCGCCGTGGCGAGCGCAATCTGCCAGCCTGCCTTAGGCCTCTTTATTTGGCCCACAACGGAATACGTTTGTGGCAGACGGTTACCCCGTACATTAAGGTTTTTGGCATGTTGGCGCCACCCTGAGGAAGTCTACATGTAGAGAAAAGAGGTGGAGACAAAGCATTTTTTTTCGTGCAGCCTGCGTTTTCCTTTCTTAAAAAAAAAAAAAACTTAAGAAGGTGCACATGTTGTTTATCTGTCAAAAGACAGAATGGGCCTTTTATCATCACATTGATCCCTGATGGCCAACTTCACCACATCATGTTTTTTGTTCAGTTTTCACTCTGCTCTTTAACCTTGTGGCATCATTGTCCAAGCAAAAGCTGGAGCGCTTCACGAATTTGCGTGTCATCCTTTTCGCAGGGGCCATGCTAATCTTCTCTGTATCGATCCAATTTTAGTATATGCGCCGCCGTGGCGAGCGCAATCTGTCAGCCTGCCTTAGGCCTCTTTATTTGGCCCACAACGGAATACGTTTGTGGCAGACGGTTACCCCGTACATCAAGGTTTTTGGCATGTTGGCGCCACCCTGTGGAAGTCTACATGTAGAGAAAAGAGGTGGAGACAAAGCATTTTTTTTCGTGCAGCATGCGTTTTCCTTTCTTAAAAAAAACAAAAAAAACTTAAGAAGGTGCACATGTTGTTTGTCTGTCAAAAGACAGAATGGGTCTTTTATCATCACATTGATCCCTGATGGCCAACTGCACCACATCATGTTTTTTGTCCAGTTTTCACTCTGCTCTTTAACCTTGTGGCATCATTGTCCAAGCAAAAGCTGGAGCGCTTCACAAATTTGCGTGTCATCCTTTTCGCAGGGGCCATGCTAATCTTCTCTGTATCGATCCAATTTTAGTATATGCGCCGCCGTGGCGAGCGCAATCTGCCAGCCTGCCTTAGGCCTCTTTATTTGGCCCACAACGGAATACGTTTGTGGCAGACGGTTACCCCGTACATTAAGGTTTTTGGCATGTTGGCGCCACCCTGAGGAAGTCTACATGTAGAGAAAAGAGGTGGAGACAAAGCATTTTTTTTTCGTGCAGCCTGCGTTTTCCTTTCTTAAAAAAAAAAAAAACTTAAGAAGGTGCACATGTTGTTTATCTGTCAAAAGACAGAATGGGCCTTTTATCATCACATTGATCCCTGATGGCCAACTTCACCACATCATGTTTTTTGTTCAGTTTTCACTCTGCTCTTTAACCTTGTGGCATCATTGTCCAAGCAAAAGCTGGAGCGCTTCACGAATTTGCGTGTCATCCTTTTCGCAGGGGCCATGCTAATCTTCTCTGTATCGATCCAATTTTAGTATATGCGCCGCCGTGGCGAGCGCAATCTGTCAGCCTGCCTTAGGCCTCTTTATTTGGCCCACAACGGAATACGTTTGTGGCAGACGGTTACCCCGTACATCAAGGTTTTTGGCATGTTGGCGCCACCCTGTGGAAGTCTACATGTAGAGAAAAGAGGTGGAGACAAAGCATTTTTTTTCGTGCAGCATGCGTTTTCCTTTCTTAAAAAAAACAAAAAAAACTTAAGAAGGTGCACATGTTGTTTGTCTGTCAAAAGACAGAATGGGTCTTTTATCATCACATTGATCCCTGATGGCCAACTGCACCACATCATGTTTTTTGTCCAGTTTTCACTCTGCTCTTTAACCTTGTGGCATCATTGTCCAAGCAAAAGCTGGAGCGCTTCACGAATTTGCGTGTCATCCTTTTCGCAGGGGCCATGCTAATCTTCTCTGTATCGATCCAATTTTAGTATATGCGCCGCCGTGGCGAGCGCAATCTGCCAGCCTGCCTTAGGCCTCTTTATTTGGCCCACAACGGAATACGTTTGTGGCAGACGGTTACCCCGTACATTAAGGTTTTTGGCATGTTGGCGCCACCCTGAGGAAGTCTACATGTAGAGAAAAGAGGTGGAGACAAAGCATTTTTTTTCGTGCAGCCTGCGTTTTCCTTTCTTAAAAAAAAAAAAAAACTTAAGAAGGTGCACATGTTGTTTGTCTGTCAAAAGACAGAATGGGTCTTTTATCATCACATTGATCCCTGATGGCCAACTTCACCACATCATGTTTTTTGTTCAGTTTTCACTCTGCTCTTTAACCTTGTGTCATCATTGTCCAAGCAAAATCTGGAGCGCTTCACGAATTTGCGTGTCATCCTTTCGCAGGGGCCATGCTAATCTTCTCTGTATCGATCCAATTTTAGTATATGCGCCGCCGTGGCGAGCGCAATCTGCCAACCTGCCTTAGGCCTCTTTATTTGGCCCACAACGGAATACGTTTGTGGCAGACGGTTACCCCGTACATCAAGGTTTTTGGCATGTTGGCGCCACCCTGTGGAAGTCTACATGTAGAGAAAAGAGGTGGAGACAAAGCATTTTTTTTTCATGCAGCCTGCGTTTTCCTTTCTTAAAAAAAAAAAAAAAAACTTAAGAAGGTGCACATGTTGTTTGTCTGTCAAAAGACAGAATGGGTCTTTTATCATCACATTGATCCCTGATGGCCAACTGCACCACATCATGTTTTTTGTCCAGTTTTCACTCTGCTCTTTAACCTTGTGGCATCATTGTCCAAGCAAAAGCTGGAGCGCTTCACGAATTTGCGTGTCATCCTTTCGCAGGGGCCATGCTAATCTTCTCTGTATCGATCCAATTTTAGTATATGCGCCGCCGTGGCGAGCGCAATCTACCAGCCTGCCTTAGGCCTCTTTATTTGGCCCACAACGGAATACGTTTGTGGCAGACGGTTACCCCGTACATTAAGGTTTTTGGCATGTTGGCGCCACCCTGAGGAAGTCTACATGTAGAGAAAAGAGGTGGAGACAAAGCATTTTTTTTCGTGCAGCCTGCGTTTTCCTTTCTTAAAAAATAAAAAAAACTTAAGAAGGTGCACATGTTGTTTATCTGTCAAAAGACAGAATGGGTCTTTTATCATCACATTGATCCCTGATGGCCAACTTCACCACATCATGTTTTTTGTCCAGTTTTCACTCTGCTCTTTAACCTTGTGGCATCATTGTCCAAGCAAAAGCTGGAGCGCTTCCCGAATTTGCGTGTCATCCTTTCGCAGGGGCCATGCTAATCTTCTCTGTATCGATCCAATTTTAGTATATGCGCCGCCGTGGCGAGCGCAATCTGCCAGCCTGCCTTAGGCCTCTTTATTTGGCCCACAACGGAATACGTTTGTGGCAGACGGTTACCCCGTACATTAAGGTTTTTGGCATGTTGGCGCCACCCTGAGGAAGTCTACATGTAGAGAAAAGAGGTGGAGACAAAGCATTTTTTTTCGTGCAGCCTGCGTTTTCCTTTGTAAAAAAAAAAAAAAAACTTAAGAAGGTGCACATGTTGTTTGTCTGTCAAAAGACAGAATGGGTCTTTTATCATCACATTGATCCCTGATGGCCAACTGCACCACATCATGTTTTTTGTCCAGTTTTCACTCTGCTCTTTAACCTTGTGGCATCATTGTCCAAGCAAAAGCTGGAGCGCTTCACGAATTTGCGTGTCATCCTTTTCGCAGGGGCCATGCTAATCTTCTCTGTATCGATCCAATTTTAGTATATGCGCCGCCGTGGCGAGCGCAATCTACCAGCCTGCCTGAGGCCTCTTTATTTGGCCCACAACGGAATACGTTTGTGGCAGACGGTTACCCCGTACATTAAGGTTTTTGGCATGTTGGCGCCACCCTGAGGAAGTCTACATGTAGAGAAAAGAGGTGGAGACAAAGCATTTTTTTTCGTGCAGCCTGCGTTTTCCTTTCTTAAAAAATAAAAAAAACTTAAGAAGGTGCACATGTTGTTTATCTGTCAAAAGACAGAATGGGTCTTTTATCATCACATTGATCCCTGATGGCCAACTTCACCACATCATGTTTTTTGTCCAGTTTTCACTCTGCTCTTTAACCTTGTGGCATCATTGTCCAAGCAAAAGCTGGAGCGCTTCCCGAATTTGCGTGTCATCCTTTCGCAGGGGCCATGCTAATCTTCTCTGTATCGATCCAATTTTAGTATATGCGCCGCCGTGGCGAGCGCAATCTGCCAGCCTGCCTTAGGCCTCTTTATTTGGCCCACAACGGAATACGTTTGTGGCAGACGGTTACCCCGTACATTAAGGTTTTTGGCATGTTGGCGCCACCCTGAGGAAGTCTACATGTAGAGAAAAGAGGTGGAGACAAAGCATTTTTTTTCGTGCAGCCTGCGTTTTCCTTTGTAAAAAAAAAAAAAAAACTTAAGAAGGTGCACATGTTGTTTGTCTGTCAAAAGACAGAATGGGTCTTTTATCATCACATTGATCCCTGATGGCCAACTGCACCACATCATGTTTTTTGTCCAGTTTTCACTCTGCTCTTTAACCTTGTGGCATCATTGTCCAAGCAAAAGCTGGAGCGCTTCACGAATTTGCGTGTCATCCTTTTCGCAGGGGCCATGCTAATCTTCTCTGTATCGATCCAATTTTAGTATATGCGCCGCCGTGGCGAGCGCAATCTACCAGCCTGCCTGAGGCCTCTTTATTTGGCCCACAACGGAATACGTTTGTGGCAGACGGTTACCCCGTACATTAAGGTTTTTGGCATGTTGGCGCCACCCTGAGGAAGTCTACATGTAGAGAAAAGAGGTGGAGACAAAGCATTTTTTTTCGTGCAGCCTGCGTTTTCCTTTCTTAAAAAAAAAAAAAAACTTAAGAAGGTGCACATGTTGTTTATCTGTCAAAAGACAGAATGGGTCTTTTATCATCACATTGATCCCTGATGGCCAACTGCACCACATCATGTTTTTTGTCCAGTTTTCACTCTGCTCTTTAACCTTGTGGCATCATTGTCCAAGCAAAAGCTGGAGCGCTTCACGAATTTGCGTGTCATCCTTTCGCAGGGGCCATGCTAATCTTCTCTGTATCGATCCAATTTTAGTATATGCGCCGCCGTGGCGAGCGCAATCTACCAGCCTGCCTTAGGCCTCTTTATTTGGCCCACAACGGAATACGTTTGTGGCAGACGGTTACCCCGTACATTAAGGTTTTTGGCATGTTGGCGCCACCCTGAGGAAGTCTACATGTAGAGAAAAGAGGTGGAGACAAAGCATTTTTTTTCGTGCAGCCTGCGTTTTCCTTTCTTAAAAAAAAAAAAAAACTTAAGAAGGTGCACATGTTGTTTATCTGTCAAAAGACAGAATGGGTCTTTTATCATCACATTGATCCCTGATGGCCAACTTCACCACATCATGTTTTTTGTTCAGTTTTCACTCTGCTCTTTAACCTTGTGGCATCATTGTCCAAGCAAAAGCTGGAGCGCTTCACGAATTTGCGTGTCATCCTTTCGCAGGGGCCATGCTAATCTTCTCTGTATCGATCCAATTTTAGTATATGCGCCGCCGTGGCGAGCGCAATCTGTCAGCCTGCCTTAGGCCTCTTTATTTGGCCCACAACGGAATACGTTTGTGGCAGACGGTTACCCCGTACATCAAGGTTTTTGGCATGTTGGCGCCACCCTGTGGAAGTCTACATGTAGAGAAAAGAGGTGGAGACAAAGCATTTTTTTTCGTGCAGCCTGCGTTTTCCTTTCTTAAAAAAATAAAATAATTAAGAAGGTGCACATGTTGTTTGTCTGTCAAAAGACAGAATGGGTCTTTTATCATCACATTAATCCCTGATGGCCAACTGCATCACATCATGTTTTTTGTCCAGTTTTCACTCTGCTCTTTAACCTTGTGGCATCATTGTCCAAGCAAAAGCTGGAGCGCTTCACGAATTTGCGTGTTATCCTTTCGCAGGGGCCATGCTAATCTTCTCTGTATCGATCCAATTTTAGTATATGCGCCGCCGTGGCGAGCGCAATCTGCCAGCCTGCCTTAGGCCTCTTTATTTGGCCCACAACGGAATACGTTTGTGGCAGACGGTTACCCCGTACATTAAGGTTTTTGGCATGTTGGCGCCACCCTGAGGAAGTCTACATGTAGAGAAAAGAGGTGGAGACAAAGCATTTTTTTTCGTGCAGCCTGCGTTTTCCTTTCTTAAAAAAAACAAAAAAAACTTAAGAAGGTGCACATGTTGTTTGTCTGTCAAAAGACAGAATGGGTCTTTTATCATCACATTGATCCCTGATGGCCAACTGCACCACATCATGTTTTTTGTCCAGTTTTCACTCTGCTCTTTAACCTTGTGGCATCATTGTCCAAGCAAAAGCTGGAGCGCTTCACGAATTTGCGTGTCATCTTTTCGCAGTGGCCATGCTAATCTTCTCTGTATCGATCCAATTTTAGTATATGCGCCGCCGTGGCGAGCCAATCTGCCAGCCTGCCTTAGGCCTCTTTATTTGGCCCACAACGGAATACGTTTGTGGCAGACGGTTACCCCGTACATTAAGGTTTTTGGCATGTTGGCGCCACCCTGAGGAAGTCTACATGTAGAGAAAAGAGGTGGAGACAAAGCATTTTTTTTTCGTGCAGCCTGCGTTTTCCTTTCTTAAAAAAAAAAAAAACTTAAGAAGGTGCACATGTTGTTTGTCTGTCAAAAGACAGAATGGGTCTTTTATCATCACATTGATCCCTGATGGCCAACTTCCCCACATCATGTTTTTTGTTCAGTTTTCACTCTGCTCTTTAACCTTGTGGCATCATTGTCCAAGCAAAATCTGGAGCGCTTCACGAATTTGCGTGTCATCCTTTCGCAGGGGCCATGCTAATCTTCTCTGTATCGATCCAATTTTAGTATATGCGCCGCCGTGGCGAGCGCAATCTGCCAACCTGCCTTAGGCCTCTTTATTTGGCCCACAACGGAATACGTTTGTGGCAGACGGTTACCCCGTACATCAAGGTTTTTGGCATGTTGGCGCCACCCTGTGGAAGTCTACATGTAGAGAAAAGAGGTGGAGACAAAGCATTTTTTTTTCATGCAGCCTGCGTTTTCCTTTCTTAAAAAAAAAAAAAAACTTAAGAAGGTGCACATGTTGTTTGTCTGTCAAAAGACAGAATGGGTCTTTTATCATCACATTGATCCCTGATGGCCAACTGCACCACATCATGTTTTTTGTCCAGTTTTCACTCTGCTCTTTAACCTTGTGGCATCATTGTCCAAGCAAAAGCTGGAGCGCTTCACGAATTTGCGTGTCATCCTTTCGCAGGGGCCATGCTAATCTTCTCTGTATCGATCCAATTTTAGTATATGCGCCGCCGTGGCGAGCGCAATCTACCAGCCTGCCTTAGGCCTCTTTATTTGGCCCACAACGGAATACGTTTGTGGCAGACGGTTACCCCGTACATTAAGGTTTTTGGCATGTTGGCGCCACCCTGAGGAAGTCTACATGTAGAGAAAAGAGGTGGAGACAAAGCATTTTTTTTCGTGCAGCCTGCGTTTTCCTTTCTTAAAAAATAAAAAAAACTTAAGAAGGTGCACATGTTGTTTATCTGTCAAAAGACAGAATGGGTCTTTTATCATCACATTGATCCCTGATGGCCAACTGCACCACATCATGTTTTTTGTTCAGTTTTCACTCTGCTCTTTAACCTTGTGGCATCATTGTCCAAGCAAAAGCTGGAGCGCTTCACGAATTTGCGTGTCATCTTTTCGCAGGGGCCATGCTAATCTTCTCTGTATCGATCCAATTTTAGTATATGCGCCGCCTTGGCGAGTGCAATCTGCCAGCCTGCCTTAGGCCTCTTTATTTGGCCCACAACGGAATACGTTTGTGGCAGACGGTTACCCCGTACATCAAGGTTTTTGGCATGTTGGCGCCACCCTGTGGAAGTCTACATGTAGAGAAAAGAGGTGGAGACAAAGCATTTTTTTTCGTGCAGCCTGCGTTTTCCTTTCTTAAAAAAAACAAAAAAAACTTAAGAAGGTGCACATGTTGTTTGTCTGTCAAAAGACAGAATGGGTCTTTTATCATCACATTGATCCCTGATGGCCAACTGCACCACATCATGTTTTTTGTCCAGTTTTCACTCTGCTCTTTAACCTTGTGGCATCATTGTCCAAGCAAAAGCTGGAGCGCTTCACGAATTTGCGTGTCATCCTTTCGCAGGGGCCATGCTAATCTTCTCTGTATCGATCCAATTTTAGTATATGCGCCGCCGTGGCGAGCCAATCTGCCAGCCTGCCTTAGGCCTCTTTATTTGGCCCACAACGGAATACGTTTGTGGCAGACGGTTACCCCGTACATTAAGGTTTTTGGCATGTTGGCGCCACCCTGAGGAAGTCTACATGTAGAGAAAAGAGGTGGAGACAAAGCATTTTTTTTTCGTGCAGCCTGCGTTTTCCTTTCTTAAAAAAAAAAAAAACTTAAGAAGGTGCACATGTTGTTTGTCTGTCAAAAGACAGAATGGGTCTTTTATCATCACATTGATCCCTGATGGCCAACTTCCCCACATCATGTTTTTTGTTCAGTTTTCACTCTGCTCTTTAACCTTGTGGCATCATTGTCCAAGCAAAATCTGGAGCGCTTCACGAATTTGCGTGTCATCCTTTCGCAGGGGCCATGCTAATCTTCTCTGTATCGATCCAATTTTAGTATATGCGCCGCCGTGGCGAGCGCAATCTGCCAACCTGCCTTAGGCCTCTTTATTTGGCCCACAACGGAATACGTTTGTGGCAGACGGTTACCCCGTACATCAAGGTTTTTGGCATGTTGGCGCCACCCTGTGGAAGTCTACATGTAGAGAAAAGAGGTGGAGACAAAGCATTTTTTTTTCATGCAGCCTGCGTTTTCCTTTCTTAAAAAAAAAAAAAAACTTAAGAAGGTGCACATGTTGTTTGTCTGTCAAAAGACAGAATGGGTCTTTTATCATCACATTGATCCCTGATGGCCAACTGCACCGCATCATGTTTTTTGTCCAGTTTTCACTCTGCTCTTTAACCTTGTGGCATCATTGTCCAAGCAAAAGCTGGAGCGCTTCACGAATTTGCGTGTCATCCTTTCGCAGGGGCCATGCTAATCTTCTCTGTATCGATCCAATTTTAGTATATGCGCCGCCGTGGCGAGCGCAATCTACCAGCCTGCCTTAGGCCTCTTTATTTGGCCCACAACGGAATACGTTTGTGGCAGACGGTTACCCCGTACATTAAGGTTTTTGGCATGTTGGCGCCACCCTGAGGAAGTCTACATGTAGAGAAAAGAGGTGGAGACAAAGCATTTTTTTTCGTGCAGCCTGCGTTTTCCTTTCTTAAAAAATAAAAAAAACTTAAGAAGGTGCACATGTTGTTTATCTGTCAAAAGACAGAATGGGTCTTTTATCATCACATTGATCCCTGATGGCCAACTTCACCACATCATGTTTTTTGTTCAGTTTTCACTCTGCTCTTTAACCTTGTGGCATCATTGTCCAAGCAAAAGCTGGAGCGCTTCACGAATTTGCGTGTCATCCTTTCGCAGGGGCCATGCTAATCTTCTCTGTATCGATCCAATTTTAGTATATGCGCCGCCGTGGCGAGCGCAATCTGCCAGCCTGCCTTAGGCCTCTTTATTTGGCCCACAACGGAATACGTTTGTGGCAGACGGTTACCCCGTACATCAAGGTTTTTGGCATGTTGGCGCCACCCTGTGGAAGTCTACATGTAGAGAAAAGAGGTGGAGACAAAGCATTTTTTTTCGTGCAGCCTGCGTTTTCCTTTCTTAAAAAAATAAAATAATTAAGAAGGTGCACATGTTGTTTGTCTGTCAAAAGACAGAATGGGTCTTTTATCATCACATTGATCCCTGATGGCCAACTGCACCACATCATGTTTTTTGTTCAGTTTTCACTCTGCTCTTTAACCTTGTGGCATCATTGTCCAAGCAAAAGCTGGAGCGCTTCACGAATTTGCGTGTCATCTTTTCGCAGGGGCCATGCTAATCTTCTCTGTATCGATCCAATTTTAGTATATGCGCCGCCTTGGCGAGTGCAATCTGCCAGCCTGCCTTAGGCCTCTTTATTTGGCCCACAACGGAATACGTTTGTGGCAGACGGTTACCCCGTACATCAAGGTTTTTGGCATGTTGGCGCCACCCTGTGGAAGTCTACATGTAGAGAAAAGAGGTGGAGACAAAGCATTTTTTTTCGTGCAGCCTGCGTTTTCCTTTCTTAAAAAAAACAAAAAAAACTTAAGAAGGTGCACATGTTGTTTGTCTGTCAAAAGACAGAATGGGTCTTTTATCATCACATTGATCCCTGATGGCCAACTGCACCACATCATGTTTTTTGTCCAGTTTTCACTCTGCTCTTTAACCTTGTGGCATCATTGTCCAAGCAAAAGCTGGAGCGCTTCACGAATTTGCGTGTCATGCTTTCGCAGGGGCCATGCTAATCTTCTCTGTATCGATCCAATTTTAGTATATGCGCCGCCGTGGCGAGCCAATCTGCCAGCCTGCCTTAGGCCTCTTTATTTGGCCCACAACGGAATACGTTTGTGGCAGACGGTTACCCCGTACATTAAGGTTTTTGGCATGTTGGCGCCACCCTGAGGAAGTCTACATGTAGAGAAAAGAGGTGGAGACAAAGCATTTTTTTTCGTGCAGCCTGCGTTTTCCTTTCTTAAAAAAAAAAAAAAACTTAAGAAGGTGCACATGTTGTTTATCTGTCAAAAGACAGAATGGGTCTTTTATCATCACATTGATCCCTGATGGCCAACTGCACCACATCATGTTTTTTGTCCAGTTTTCACTCTGCTCTTTAACCTTGTGGCATCATTGTCCAAGCAAAAGCTGGAGCGCTTCACGAATTTGCGTGTCATCCTTTCGCAGGGGCCATGCTAATCTTCTCTGTATCGATCCAATTTTAGTATATGCGCCGCCGTGGCGAGCGCAATCTACCAGCCTGCCTTAGGCCTCTTTATTTGGCCCACAACGGAATACGTTTGTGGCAGACGGTTACCCCGTACATTAAGGTTTTTGGCATGTTGGCGCCACCCTGAGGAAGTCTACATGTAGAGAAAAGAGGTGGAGACAAAGCATTTTTTTTCGTGCAGCCTGCGTTTTCCTTTCTTAAAAAAAAAAAAAAACTTAAGAAGGTGCACATGTTGTTTATCTGTCAAAAGACAGAATGGGTCTTTTATCATCACATTGATCCCTGATGGCCAACTTCACCACATCATGTTTTTTGTTCAGTTTTCACTCTGCTCTTTAACCTTGTGGCATCATTGTCCAAGCAAAAGCTGGAGCGCTTCACGAATTTGCGTGCCATCCTTTCGCAGGGGCCATGCTAATCTTCTCTGTATCGATCCAATTTTAGTATATGCGCCGCCGTGGCGAGCGCAATCTGTCAGCCTGCCTTAGGCCTCTTTATTTGGCCCACAACGGAATACGTTTGTGGCAGACGGTTACCCCGTACATCAAGGTTTTTGGCATGTTGGCGCCACCCTGTGGAAGTCTACATGTAGAGAAAAGAGGTGGAGACAAAGCATTTTTTTTCGTGCAGCCTGCGTTTTCCTTTCTTAAAAAAATAAAATAATTAAGAAGGTGCACATGTTGTTTGTCTGTCAAAAGACAGAATGGGTCTTTTATCATCACATTGATCCCTGATGGCCAACTGCATCACATCATGTTTTTTGTCCAGTTTTCACTCTGCTCTTTAACCTTGTGGCATCATTGTCCAAGCAAAAGCTGGAGCGCTTCACGAATTTGCGTGTTATCCTCTCGCAGGGGCCATGCTAATCTTCTCTGTATCGATCCAAATTTAGTATATGCGCCGCCGTGGCGAGCGCAATCTGCCAGCCTGCCTTAGGCCTCTTTATTTGGCCCACAACGGAATACGTTTGTGGCAGACGGTTACCCCGTACATTAAGGTTTTTGGCATGTTGGCGCCACCCTGAGGAAGTCTACATGTAGAGAAAAGAGGTGGAGACAAAGCATTTTTTTTCGTGCAGCCTGCGTTTTCCTTTCTTAAAAAAAACAAAAAAAACTTAAGAAGGTGCACATGTTGTTTGTCTGTCAAAAGACAGAATGGGTCTTTTATCATCACATTGATCCCTGATGGCCAACTGCACCACATCATGTTTTTTGTCCAGTTTTCACTCTGCTCTTTAACCTTGTGGCATCATTGTCCAAGCAAAAGCTGGAGCGCTTCACGAATTTGCGTGTCATCTTTTCGCAGTGGCCATGCTAATCTTCTCTGTATCGATCCAATTTTAGTATATGCGCCGCCGTGGCGAGCCAATCTGCCAGCCTGCCTTAGGCCTCTTTATTTGGCCCACAACGGAATACGTTTGTGGCAGACGGTTACCCCGTACATTAAGGTTTTTGGCATGTTGGCGCCACCCTGAGGAAGTCTACATGTAGAGAAAAGAGGTGGAGACAAAGCATTTTTTTTTCGTGCAGCCTGCGTTTTCCTTTCTTAAAAAAAAAAAAAACTTAAGAAGGTGCACATGTTGTTTGTCTGTCAAAAGACAGAATGGGTCTTTTATCATCACATTGATCCCTGATGGCCAACTTCCCCACATCATGTTTTTTGTTCAGTTTTCACTCTGCTCTTTAACCTTGTGGCATCATTGTCCAAGCAAAAGCTGGAGCGCTTCACGAATTTGCGTGTCATCCTTTCGCAGGGGCCATGCTAATCTTCTCTGTATCGATCCAATTTTAGTATATGCGCCGCCGTGGCGAGCGCAATCTACCAGCCTGTCTTAGGCCTCTTTATTTGGCCCACAACGGAATACGTTTGTGGCAGACGGTTACCCCGTACATTAAGGTTTTTGGCATGTTGGCGCCACCCTGAGGAAGTCTACATGTAGAGAAAAGAGGTGGAGACAAAGCATTTTTTTTTCGTGCAGCCTGCGTTTTCCTTTCTTAAAAAAAAAAAAAACTTAAGAAGGTGCACATGTTGTTTGTCTGTCAAAAGACAGAATGGGTCTTTTATCATCACATTGATCCCTGATGGCCAACTTCCCCACATCATGTTTTTTGTTCAGTTTTCACTCTGCTCTTTAACCTTGTGGCATCATTGTCCAAGCAAAATCTGGAGCGCTTCACGAATTTGCGTGTCATCCTTTCGCAGGGGCCATGCTAATCTTCTCTGTATCGATCCAATTTTAGTATATGCGCCGCCGTGGCGAGCGCAATCTGCCAACCTGCCTTAGGCCTCTTTATTTGGCCCACAACGGAATACGTTTGTGGCAGACGGTTACCCCGTACATCAAGGTTTTTGGCATGTTGGCGCCACCCTGTGGAAGTCTACATGTAGAGAAAAGAGGTGGAGACAAAGCATTTTTTTTTCATGCAGCCTGCGTTTTCCTTTCTTAAAAAAAAAAAAAAACTTAAGAAGGTGCACATGTTGTTTGTCTGTCAAAAGACAGAATGGGTCTTTTATCATCACATTGATCCCTGATGGCCAACTGCACCACATCATGTTTTTTGTCCAGTTTTCACTCTGCTCTTTAACCTTGTGGCATCATTGTCCAAGCAAAAGCTGGAGCGCTTCACGAATTTGCGTGTCATCCTTTCGCAGGGGCCATGCTAATCTTCTCTGTATCGATCCAATTTTAGTATATGCGCCGCCGTGGCGAGCGCAATCTACCAGCCTGTCTTAGGCCTCTTTATTTGGCCCACAACGGAATACGTTTGTGGCAGACGGTTACCCCGTACATTAAGGTTTTTGGCATGTTGGCGCCACCCTGAGGAAGTCTACATGTAGAGAAAAGAGGTGGAGACAAAGCATTTTTTTTCGTGCAGCCTGCGTTTTCCTTTCTTAAAAAATAAAAAAAACTTAAGAAGGTGCACATGTTGTTTATCTGTCAAAAGACAGAATGGGTCTTTTATCATCACATTGATCCCTGATGGCCAACTTCACCACATCATGTTTTTTGTTCAGTTTTCACTCTGCTCTTTAACCTTGTGGCATCATTGTCCAAGCAAAAGCTGGAGCGCTTCACGAATTTGCGTGTCATCCTTTCGCAGGGGCCATGCTAATCTTCTCTGTATCGATCCAATTTTAGTATATGCGCCGCCGTGGCGAGCGCAATCTGTCAGCCTGCCTTAGGCCTCTTTATTTGGCCCACAACGGAATACGTTTGTGGCAGACGGTTACCCCGTACATCAAGGTTTTTGGCATGTTGGCGCCACCCTGTGGAAGTCTACATGTAGAGAAAAGAGGTGGAGACAAAGCATTTTTTTTCGTGCAGCCTGCGTTTTCCTTTCTTAAAAAAATAAAATAATTAAGAAGGTGCACATGTTGTTTGTCTGTCAAAAGACAGAATGGGTCTTTTATCATCACATTGATCCCTGATGGCCAACTGCACCACATCATGTTTTTTGTTCAGTTTTCACTCTGCTCTTTAACCTTGTGGCATCATTGTCCAAGCAAAAGCTGGAGCGCTTCACGAATTTGCGTGTCATCTTTTCGCAGGGGCCATGCTAATCTTCTCTGTATCGATCCAATTTTAGTATATGCGCCGCCTTGGCGAGTGCAATCTGCCAGCCTGCCTTAGGCCTCTTTATTTGGCCCACAACGGAATACGTTTGTGGCAGACGGTTACCCCGTACATCAAGGTTTTTGGCATGTTGGCGCCACCCTGTGGAAGTCTACATGTAGAGAAAAGAGGTGGAGACAAAGCATTTTTTTTCGTGCAGCCTGCGTTTTCCTTTCTTAAAAAAAACAAAAAAAACTTAAGAAGGTGCACATGTTGTTTGTCTGTCAAAAGACAGAATGGGTCTTTTATCATCACATTGATCCCTGATGGCCAACTGCACCACATCATGTTTTTTGGCCAGTTTTCACTCTGCTCTTTAACCTTGTGGCATCATTGTCCAAGCAAAAGCTGGAGCGCTTCACGAATTTGCGTGTCATCCTTTCGCAGGGGCCATGCTAATCTTCTCTGTATCGATCCAATTTTAGTATATGCGCCGCCGTGGCGAGCCAATCTGCCAGCCTGCCTTAGGCCTCTTTATTTGGCCCACAACGGAATACGTTTGTGGCAGACGGTTACCCCGTACATTAAGGTTTTTGGCATGTTGGCGCCACCCTGAGGAAGTCTACATGTAGAGAAAAGAGGTGGAGACAAAGCATTTTTTTTTCGTGCAGCCTGCGTTTTCCTTTCTTAAAAAAAAAAAAAACTTAAGAAGGTGCACATGTTGTTTGTCTGTCAAAAGACAGAATGGGTCTTTTATCATCACATTGATCCCTGATGGCCAACTTCCCCACATCATGTTTTTTGTTCAGTTTTCACTCTGCTCTTTAACCTTGTGGCATCATTGTCCAAGCAAAATCTGGAGCGCTTCACGAATTTGCGTGTCATCCTTTCGCAGGGGCCATGCTAATCTTCTCTGTATCGATCCAATTTTAGTATATGCGCCGCCGTGGCGAGCGCAATCTGCCAACCTGCCTTAGGCCTCTTTATTTGGCCCACAACGGAATACGTTTGTGGCAGACGGTTACCCCGTACATCAAGGTTTTTGGCATGTTGGCGCCACCCTGTGGAAGTCTACATGTAGAGAAAAGAGGTGGAGACAAAGCATTTTTTTTTCATGCAGCCTGCGTTTTCCTTTCTTAAAAAAAAAAAAAAACTTAAGAAGGTGCACATGTTGTTTGTCTGTCAAAAGACAGAATGGGTCTTTTATCATCACATTGATCCCTGATGGCCAACTGCACCACATCATGTTTTTTGTCCAGTTTTCACTCTGCTCTTTAACCTTGTGGCATCATTGTCCAAGCAAAAGCTGGAGCGCTTCACGAATTTGCGTGTCATCCTTTCGCAGGGGCCATGCTAATCTTCTCTGTATCGATCCAATTTTAGTATATGCGCCGCCGTGGCGAGCGCAATCTACCAGCCTGTCTTAGGCCTCTTTATTTGGCCCACAACGGAATACGTTTGTGGCAGACGGTTACCCCGTACATTAAGGTTTTTGGCATGTTGGCGCCACCCTGAGGAAGTCTACATGTAGAGAAAAGAGGTGGAGACAAAGCATTTTTTTTCGTGCAGCCTGCGTTTTCCTTTCTTAAAAAATAAAAAAAACTTAAGAAGGTGCACATGTTGTTTATCTGTCAAAAGACAGAATGGGTCTTTTATCATCACATTGATCCCTGATGGCCAACTTCACCACATCATGTTTTTTGTTCAGTTTTCACTCTGCTCTTTAACCTTGTGGCATCATTGTCCAAGCAAAAGCTGGAGCGCTTCACGAATTTGCGTGTCATCCTTTCGCAGGGGCCATGCTAATCTTCTCTGTATCGATCCAATTTTAGTATATGCGCCGCCGTGGCGAGCGCAATCTGTCAGCCTGCCTTAGGCCTCTTTATTTGGCCCACAACGGAATACGTTTGTGGCAGACGGTTACCCCGTACATCAAGGTTTTTGGCATGTTGGCGCCACCCTGTGGAAGTCTACATGTAGAGAAAAGAGGTGGAGACAAAGCATTTTTTTTCGTGCAGCCTGCGTTTTCCTTTCTTAAAAAAATAAAATAATTAAGAAGGTGCACATGTTGTTTGTCTGTCAAAAGACAGAATGGGTCTTTTATCATCACATTGATCCCTGATGGCCAACTGCACCACATCATGTTTTTTGTTCAGTTTTCACTCTGCTCTTTAACCTTGTGGCATCATTGTCCAAGCAAAAGCTGGAGCGCTTCACGAATTTGCGTGTCATCTTTTCGCAGGGGCCATGCTAATCTTCTCTGTATCGATCCAATTTTAGTATATGCGCCGCCTTGGCGAGTGCAATCTGCCAGCCTGCCTTAGGCCTCTTTATTTGGCCCACAACGGAATACGTTTGTGGCAGACGGTTACCCCGTACATCAAGGTTTTTGGCATGTTGGCGCCACCCTGTGGAAGTCTACATGTAGAGAAAAGAGGTGGAGACAAAGCATTTTTTTTCGTGCAGCCTGCGTTTTCCTTTCTTAAAAAAAACAAAAAAAACTTAAGAAGGTGCACATGTTGTTTGTCTGTCAAAAGACAGAATGGGTCTTTTATCATCACATTGATCCCTGATGGCCAACTGCACCACATCATGTTTTTTGGCCAGTTTTCACTCTGCTCTTTAACCTTGTGGCATCATTGTCCAAGCAAAAGCTGGAGCGCTTCACGAATTTGCGTGTCATCCTTTCGCAGGGGCCATGCTAATCTTCTCTGTATCGATCCAATTTTAGTATATGCGCCGCCGTGGCGAGCCAATCTGCCAGCCTGCCTTAGGCCTCTTTATTTGGCCCACAACGGAATACGTTTGTGGCAGACGGTTACCCCGTACATTAAGGTTTTTGGCATGTTGGCGCCACCCTGAGGAAGTCTACATGTAGAGAAAAGAGGTGGAGACAAAGCATTTTTTTTTCGTGCAGCCTGCGTTTTCCTTTCTTAAAAAAAAAAAAAACTTAAGAAGGTGCACATGTTGTTTGTCTGTCAAAAGACAGAATGGGTCTTTTATCATCACATTGATCCCTGATGGCCAACTTCCCCACATCATGTTTTTTGTTCAGTTTTCACTCTGCTCTTTAACCTTGTGGCATCATTGTCCAAGCAAAATCTGGAGCGCTTCACGAATTTGCGTGTCATCCTTTCGCAGGGGCCATGCTAATCTTCTCTGTATCGATCCAATTTTAGTATATGCGCCGCCGTGGCGAGCGCAATCTGCCAACCTGCCTTAGGCCTCTTTATTTGGCCCACAACGGAATACGTTTGTGGCAGACGGTTACCCCGTACATCAAGGTTTTTGGCATGTTGGCGCCACCCTGTGGAAGTCTACATGTAGAGAAAAGAGGTGGAGACAAAGCATTTTTTTTTCATGCAGCCTGCGTTTTCCTTTCTTAAAAAAAAAAAAAAACTTAAGAAGGTGCACATGTTGTTTGTCTGTCAAAAGACAGAATGGGTCTTTTATCATCACATTGATCCCTGATGGCCAACTGCACCACATCATGTTTTTTGTCCAGTTTTCACTCTGCTCTTTAACCTTGTGGCATCATTGTCCAAGCAAAAGCTGGAGCGCTTCACGAATTTGCGTGTCATCCTTTCGCAGGGGCCATGCTAATCTTCTCTGTATCGATCCAATTTTAGTATATGCGCCGCCGTGGCGAGCGCAATCTACCAGCCTGTCTTAGGCCTCTTTATTTGGCCCACAACGGAATACGTTTGTGGCAGACGGTTACCCCGTACATTAAGGTTTTTGGCATGTTGGCGCCACCCTGAGGAAGTCTACATGTAGAGAAAAGAGGTGGAGACAAAGCATTTTTTTTCGTGCAGCCTGCGTTTTCCTTTCTTAAAAAATAAAAAAAACTTAAGAAGGTGCACATGTTGTTTATCTGTCAAAAGACAGAATGGGTCTTTTATCATCACATTGATCCCTGATGGCCAACTTCACCACATCATGTTTTTTGTTCAGTTTTCACTCTGCTCTTTAACCTTGTGGCATCATTGTCCAAGCAAAAGCTGGAGCGCTTCACGAATTTGCGTGTCATCCTTTCGCAGGGGCCATGCTAATCTTCTCTGTATCGATCCAATTTTAGTATATGCGCCGCCGTGGCGAGCGCAATCTGTCAGCCTGCCTTAGGCCTCTTTATTTGGCCCACAACGGAATACGTTTGTGGCAGACGGTTACCCCGTACATCAAGGTTTTTGGCATGTTGGCGCCACCCTGTGGAAGTCTACATGTAGAGAAAAGAGGTGGAGACAAAGCATTTTTTTTCGTGCAGCCTGCGTTTTCCTTTCTTAAAAAAATAAAATAATTAAGAAGGTGCACATGTTGTTTGTCTGTCAAAAGACAGAATGGGTCTTTTATCATCACATTGATCCCTGATGGCCAACTGCACCACATCATGTTTTTTGTTCAGTTTTCACTCTGCTCTTTAACCTTGTGGCATCATTGTCCAAGCAAAAGCTGGAGCGCTTCACGAATTTGCGTGTCATCTTTTCGCAGGGGCCATGCTAATCTTCTCTGTATCGATCCAATTTTAGTATATGCGCCGCCTTGGCGAGTGCAATCTGCCAGCCTGCCTTAGGCCTCTTTATTTGGCCCACAACGGAATACGTTTGTGGCAGACGGTTACCCCGTACATCAAGGTTTTTGGCATGTTGGCGCCACCCTGTGGAAGTCTACATGTAGAGAAAAGAGGTGGAGACAAAGCATTTTTTTTCGTGCAGCCTGCGTTTTCCTTTCTTAAAAAAAACAAAAAAAACTTAAGAAGGTGCACATGTTGTTTGTCTGTCAAAAGACAGAATGGGTCTTTTATCATCACATTGATCCCTGATGGCCAACTGCACCACATCATGTTTTTTGGCCAGTTTTCACTCTGCTCTTTAACCTTGTGGCATCATTGTCCAAGCAAAAGCTGGAGCGCTTCACGAATTTGCGTGTCATCCTTTCGCAGGGGCCATGCTAATCTTCTCTGTATCGATCCAATTTTAGTATATGCGCCGCCGTGGTGAGCCAATCTGCCAGCCTGCCTTAGGCCTCTTTATTTGGCCCACAACGGAATACGTTTGTGGCAGACGGTTACCCCGTACATTAAGGTTTTTGGCATGTTGGCGCCACCCTGAGGAAGTCTACATGTAGAGAAAAGAGGTGGAGACAAAGCATTTTTTTTTCGTGCAGCCTGCGTTTTCCTTTCTTAAAAAAAAAAAAAACTTAAGAAGGTGCACATGTTGTTTGTCTGTCAAAAGACAGAATGGGTCTTTTATCATCACATTGATCCCTGATGGCCAACTTCACCACATCATGTTTTTTGTTCAGTTTTCACTCTGCTCTTTAACCTTGTGGCATCATTGTCCAAGCAAAATCTGGAGCGCTTCACGAATTTGCGTGTCATCCTTTCGCAGGGGCCATGCTAATCTTCTCTGTATCGATCCAATTTTAGTATATGCGCCGCCGTGGCGAGCGCAATCTGCCAACCTGCCTTAGGCCTCTTTATTTGGCCCACAACGGAATACGTTTGTGGCAGACGGTTACCCCGTACATCAAGGTTTTTGGCATGTTGGCGCCACCCTGTGGAAGTCTACATGTAGAGAAAAGAGGTGGAGACAAAGCATTTTTTTTTCATGCAGCCTGCGTTTTCCTTTCTTAAAAAAAAAAAAAAACTTAAGAAGGTGCACATGTTGTTTGTCTGTCAAAAGACAGAATGGGTCTTTTATCATCACATTGATCCCTGATGGCCAACTGCACCACATCATGTTTTTTGTCCAGTTTTCACTCTGCTCTTTAACCTTGTGGCATCATTGTCCAAGCAAAAGCTGGAGCGCTTCACGAATTTGCGTGTCATCCTTTCGCAGGGGCCATGCTAATCTTCTCTGTATCGATCCAATTTTAGTATATGCGCCGCCGTGGCGAGCGCAATCTACCAGCCTGCCTTAGGCCTCTTTATTTGGCCCACAACGGAATACGTTTGTGGCAGACGGTTACCCCGTACATTAAGGTTTTTGGCATGTTGGCGCCACCCTGAGGAAGTCTACATGTAGAGAAAAGAGGTGGAGACAAAGCATTTTTTTTCGTGCAGCCTGCGTTTTCCTTTCTTAAAAAATAAAAAAAACTTAAGAAGGTGCACATGTTGTTTATCTGTCAAAAGACAGAATGGGTCTTTTATCATCACATTGATCCCTGATGGCCAACTTCACCACATCATGTTTTTTGTTCAGTTTTCACTCTGCTCTTTAACCTTGTGGCATCATTGTCCAAGCAAAAGCTGGAGCGCTTCACGAATTTGCGTGTCATCCTTTCGCAGGGGCCATGCTAATCTTCTCTGTATCGATCCAATTTTAGTATATGCGCCGCCGTGGCGAGCGCAATCTGTCAGCCTGCCTTAGGCCTCTTTATTTGGCCCACAACGGAATACGTTTGTGGCAGACGGTTACCCCGTACATCAAGGTTTTTGGCATGTTGGCGCCACCCTGTGGAAGTCTACATGTAGAGAAAAGAGGTGGAGACAAAGCATTTTTTTTCGTGCAGCCTGCGTTTTCCTTTCTTAAAAAAATAAAATAATTAAGAAGGTGCACATGTTGTTTGTCTGTCAAAAGACAGAATGGGTCTTTTATCATCACATTGATCCCTGATGGCCAACTGCACCACATCATGTTTTTTGTTCAGTTTTCACTCTGCTCTTTAACCTTGTGGCATCATTGTCCAAGCAAAAGCTGGAGCGCTTCACGAATTTGCGTGTCATCCTTTCGCAGGGGCCATGCTAATCTTCTCTGTATCGATCCAATTTTAGTATATGCGCCGCCTTGGCGAGTGCAATCTGCCAGCCTGCCTTAGGCCTCTTTATTTGGCCCACAACGGAATACGTTTGTGGCAGACGGTTACCCCGTACATCAAGGTTTTTGGCATGTTGGCGCCACCCTGTGGAAGTCTACATGTAGAGAAAAGAGGTGGAGACAAAGCATTTTTTTTCGTGCCGCCTGCGTTTTCCTTTCTTAAAAAAATAAAATAATTAAGAAGGTGCACATGTTGTTTGTCTGTCAAAAGACAGAATGGGTCTTTTATCATCACATTGATCCCTGATGGCCAACTGCACCACATCATGTTTTTTGTTCAGTTTTCACTCTGCTCTTTAACCTTGTGGCATCATTGTCCAAGCAAAAGCTGGAGCGCTTCACGAATTTGCGTGTCATCCTTTCACAGGGGCCATGCTAATCTTCTCTGTATCGATCCAATTTTAGTATATGCACCGCCTTGGCGAGTGCAATCTGCCAGCCTGCCTTAGGCCTCTTTATTTGGCCCACAACGGAATACGTTTGTGGCAGACGGTTACCCCGTACATTAAGGTTTTTGGCATGTTGGCGCCACCCTGAGGAAGTCTACATGTAGAGAAAAGAGGTGGAGACAAAGCATTTTTTTTCGTGCAGCCTGCGTTTTCCTTTCTTAAAAAAAACAAAAAAAACTTAAGAAGGTGCACATGTTGTTTGTCTGTCAAAAGACAGAATGGGTCTTTTATCATCACATTGATCCCTGATGGCCAACTGCACCACATCATGTTTTTTGGCCAGTTTTCACTCTGCTCTTTAACCTTGTGGCATCATTGTCCAAGCAAAATCTGGAGCGCTTCACGAATTTGCGTGTCATCCTTTCGCAGGGGCCATGCTAATCTTCTCTGTATCGATCCAATTTTAGTATATGCGCCGCCGTGGCGAGCGCAATCTGCCAACCTGCCTTAGGCCTCTTTATTTGGCCCACAACGGAATACGTTTGTGGCAGACGGTTACCCCGTACATCAAGGTTTTTGGCATGTTGGCGCCACCCTGTGGAAGTCTACATGTAGAGAAAAGAGGTGGAGACAAAGCATTTTTTTTTCATGCAGCCTGCGTTTTCCTTTCTTAAAAAAAAAAAAAAACTTAAGAAGGTGCACATGTTGTTTATCTGTCAAAAGACAGAATGGGTCTTTTATCATCACATTGATCCCTGATGGCCAACTTCACCACATCATGTTTTTTGTTCAGTTTTCACTCTGCTCTTTAACCTTGTGGCATCATTGTCCAAGCAAAAGCTGGAGCGCTTCACGAATTTGCGTGTCATCCTTTCGCAGGGGCCATGCTAATCTTCTCTGTATCGATCCAATTTTAGTATATGCGCCGCCGTGGCGAGCGCAATCTGTCAGCCTGCCTTAGGCCTCTTTATTTGGCCCACAACGGAATACGTTTGTGGCAGACGGTTACCCCGTACATCAAGGTTTTTGGCATGTTGGCGCCACCCTGTGGAAGTCTACATGTAGAGAAAAGAGGTGGAGACAAAGCATTTTTTTTCATGCAGCCTGCGTTTTCCTTTCTTAAAAAAATAAAATAATTAAGAAGGTGCACATGTTGTTTGTCTGTCAAAAGACAGAATGGGTCTTTTATCATCACATTGATCCCTGATGGCCAACTGCACCACATCATGTTTTTTGTTCAGTTTTCACTCTGCTCTTTAACCTTGTGGCATCATTGTCCAAGCAAAAGCTGGAGCGCTTCACGAATTTGCGTGTCATCCTTTCGCAGGGGCCATGCTAATCTTCTCTGTATCGATCCAATTTTAGTATATGCGCCGCCTTGGCGAGTGCAATCTGCCAGCCTGCCTTAGGCCTCTTTATTTGGCCCACAACGGAATACGTTTGTGGCAGACGGTTACCCCGTACATCAAGGTTTTTGGCATGTTGGCGCCACCCTGTGGAAGTCTACATGTAGAGAAAAGAGGTGGAGACAAAGCATTTTTTTTCGTGCCGCCTGCGTTTTCCTTTCTTAAAAAAATAAAATAATTAAGAAGGTGCACATGTTGTTTGTCTGTCAAAAGACAGAATGGGTCTTTTATCATCACATTGATCCCTGATGGCCAACTGCACCACATCATGTTTTTTGTTCAGTTTTCACTCTGCTCTTTAACCTTGTGGCATCATTGTCCAAGCAAAAGCTGGAGCGCTTCACGAATTTGCGTGTCATCCTTTCACAGGGGCCATGCTAATCTTCTCTGTATCGATCCAATTTTAGTATATGCACCGCCTTGGCGAGTGCAATCTGCCAGCCTGCCTTAGGCCTCTTTATTTGGCCCACAACGGAATACGTTTGTGGCAGACGGTTACCCCGTACATTAAGGTTTTTGGCATGTTGGCGCCACCCTGAGGAAGTCTACATGTAGAGAAAAGAGGTGGAGACAAAGCATTTTTTTTCGTGCAGCCTGCGTTTTCCTTTCTTAAAAAAAACAAAAAAAACTTAAGAAGGTGCACATGTTGTTTGTCTGTCAAAAGACAGAATGGGTCTTTTATCATCACATTGATCCCTGATGGCCAACTGCACCACATCATGTTTTTTGGCCAGTTTTCACTCTGCTCTTTTAACCTTGTGGCATCATTGTCCAAGCAAAATCTGGAGCGCTTCACGAATTTGCGTGTCATCCTTTCGCAGGGGCCATGCTAATCTTCTCTGTATCGATCCAATTTTAGTATATGCGCCGCCGTGGCGAGCGCAATCTGCCAACCTGCCTTAGGCCTCTTTATTTGGCCCACAACGGAATACGTTTGTGGCAGACGGTTACCCCGTACATCAAGGTTTTTGGCATGTTGGCGCCACCCTGTGGAAGTCTACATGTAGAGAAAAGAGGTGGAGACAAAGCATTTTTTTTTCATGCAGCCTGCGTTTTCCTTTCTTAAAAAAAAAAAAAAACTTAAGAAGGTGCACATGTTGTTTGTCTGTCAAAAGACAGAATGGGTCTTTTATCATCACATTGATCCCTGATGGCCAACTGCACCACATCATGTTTTTTGTCCAGTTTTCACTCTGCTCTTTAACCTTGTGGCATCATTGTCCAAGCAAAAGCTGGAGCGCTTCACGAATTTGCGTGTCATCCTTTCGCAGGGGCCATGCTAATCTTCTCTGTATCGATCCAATTTTAGTATATGCGCCGCCGTGGCGAGCGCAATCTACCAGCCTGCCTTAGGCCTCTTTATTTGGCCCACAACGGAATACGTTTGTGGCAGACGGTTACCCCGTACATTAAGGTTTTTGGCATGTTGGCGCCACCCTGAGGAAGTCTACATGTAGAGAAAAGAGGTGGAGACAAAGCATTTTTTTTCGTGCAGCCTGCGTTTTCCTTTCTTAAAAAATAAAAAAAACTTAAGAAGGTGCACATGTTGTTTATCTGTCAAAAGACAGAATGGGTCTTTTATCATCACATTGATCCCTGATGGCCAACTTCACCACATCATGTTTTTTGTTCAGTTTTCACTCTGCTCTTTAACCTTGTGGCATCATTGTCCAAGCAAAAGCTGGAGCGCTTCACGAATTTGCGTGTCATCCTTTCGCAGGGGCCATGCTAATCTTCTCTGTATCGATCCAATTTTAGTATATGCGCCGCCGTGGCGAGCGCAATCTGTCAGCCTGCCTTAGGCCTCTTTATTTGGCCCACAACGGAATACGTTTGTGGCAGACGGTTACCCCGTACATCAAGGTTTTTGGCATGTTGGCGCCACCCTGTGGAAGTCTACATGTAGAGAAAAGAGGTGGAGACAAAGCATTTTTTTTCGTGCAGCCTGCGTTTTCCTTTCTTAAAAAAATAAAATAATTAAGAAGGTGCACATGTTGTTTTTCTGTCAAAAGACAGAATGGGTCTTTTATCATCACATTGATCCCTGATGGCCAACTGCACCACATCATGTTTTTTGGCCAGTTTTCACTCTGCTCTTTAACCTTGTGGCATCATTGTCCAAGCAAAATCTGGAGCGCTTCACGAATTTGCGTGTCATCCTTTCGCAGGGGCCATGCTAATCTTCTCTGTATCGATCCAATTTTAGTATATGCGCCGCCGTGGCGAGCGCAATCTGCCAACCTGCCTTAGGCCTCTTTATTTGGCCCACAACGGAATACGTTTGTGGCAGACGGTTACCCCGTACATCAAGGTTTTTGGCATGTTGGCGCCACCCTGTGGAAGTCTACATGTAGAGAAAAGAGGTGGAGACAAAGCATTTTTTTTTCATGCAGCCTGCGTTTTCCTTTCTTAAAAAAAAAAAAAAACTTAAGAAGGTGCACATGTTGTTTGTCTGTCAAAAGACAGAATGGGTCTTTTATCATCACATTGATCCCTGATGGCCAACTGCACCACATCATGTTTTTTGTCCAGTTTTCACTCTGCTCTTTAACCTTGTGGCATCATTGTCCAAGCAAAAGCTGGAGCGCTTCACGAATTTGCGTGTCATCCTTTCGCAGGGGCCATGCTAATCTTCTCTGTATCGATCCAATTTTAGTATATGCGCCGCCGTGGCGAGCGCAATCTACCAGCCTGCCTTAGGCCTCTTTATTTGGCCCACAACGGAATACGTTTGTGGCAGACGGTTACCCCGTACATTAAGGTTTTTGGCATGTTGGCGCCACCCTGAGGAAGTCTACATGTAGAGAAAAGAGGTGGAGACAAAGCATTTTTTTTCGTGCAGCCTGCGTTTTCCTTTCTTAAAAAATAAAAAAAACTTAAGAAGGTGCACATGTTGTTTATCTGTCAAAAGACAGAATGGGTCTTTTATCATCACATTGATCCCTGATGGCCAACTTCACCACATCATGTTTTTTGTTCAGTTTTCACTCTGCTCTTTAACCTTGTGGCATCATTGTCCAAGCAAAAGCTGGAGCGCTTCACGAATTTGCGTGTCATCCTTTCGCAGGGGCCATGCTAATCTTCTCTGTATCGATCCAATTTTAGTATATGCGCCGCCGTGGCGAGCGCAATCTGTCAGCCTGCCTTAGGCCTCTTTATTTGGCCCACAACGGAATACGTTTGTGGCAGACGGTTACCCCGTACATCAAGGTTTTTGGCATGTTGGCGCCACCCTGTGGAAGTCTACATGTAGAGAAAAGAGGTGGAGACAAAGCATTTTTTTTCGTGCAGCCTGCGTTTTCCTTTCTTAAAAAAATAAAATAATTAAGAAGGTGCACATGTTGTTTGTCTGTCAAAAGACAGAATGGGTCTTTTATCATCACATTGATCCCTGATGGCCAACTGCACCACATCATGTTTTTTGTTCAGTTTTCACTCTGCTCTTTAACCTTGTGGCATCATTGTCCAAGCAAAAGCTGGAGCGCTTCACGAATTTGCGTGTCATCCTTTCGCAGGGGCCATGCTAATCTTCTCTGTATCGATCCAATTTTAGTATATGCGCCGCCGTGGCGAGCGCAATCTGTCAGCCTGCCTTAGGCCTCTTTATTTGGCCCACAACGGAATACGTTTGTGGCAGACGGTTACCCCGTACATCAAGGTTTTTGGCATGTTGGCGCCACCCTGTGGAAGTCTACATGTAGAGAAAAGAGGTGGAGACAAAGCATTTTTTTTCGTGCAGCCTGCGTTTTCCTTTCTTAAAAAAATAAAATAATTAAGAAGGTGCACATGTTGTTTGTCTGTCAAAAGACAGAATGGGTCTTTTATCATCACATTGATCCCTGATGGCCAACTGCACCACATCATGTTTTTTGTTCAGTTTTCACTCTGCTCTTTAACCTTGTGGCATCATTGTCCAAGCAAAAGCTGGAGCGCTTCACGAATTTGCGTGTCATCCTTTCGCAGGGGCCATGCTAATCTTCTCTGTATCGATCCAATTTTAGTATATGCGCCGCCGTGGCGAGCGCAATCTGTCAGCCTGCCTTAGGCCTCTTTATTTGGCCCACAACGGAATACGTTTGTGGCAGACGGTTACCCCGTACATCAAGGTTTTTGGCATGTTGGCGCCACCCTGTGGAAGTCTACATGTAGAGAAAAGAGGTGGAGACAAAGCATTTTTTTTCGTGCAGCCTGCGTTTTCCTTTCTTAAAAAAATAAAATAATTAAGAAGGTGCACATGTTGTTTTTCTGTCAAAAGACAGAATGGGTCTTTTATCATCACATTGATCCCTGATGGCCAACTGCACCACATCATGTTTTTTGGCCAGTTTTCACTCTGCTCTTTAACCTTGTGGCATCATTGTCCAAGCAAAATCTGGAGCGCTTCACGAATTTGCGTGTCATCCTTTCGCAGGGGCCATGCTAATCTTCTCTGTATCGATCCAATTTTAGTATATGCGCCGCCGTGGCGAGCGCAATCTGCCAACCTGCCTTAGGCCTCTTTATTTGGCCCACAACGGAATACGTTTGTGGCAGACGGTTACCCCGTACATCAAGGTTTTTGGCATGTTGGCGCCACCCTGTGGAAGTCTACATGTAGAGAAAAGAGGTGGAGACAAAGCATTTTTTTTTCATGCAGCCTGCGTTTTCCTTTCTTAAAAAAAAAAAAAAACTTAAGAAGGTGCACATGTTGTTTGTCTGTCAAAAGACAGAATGGGTCTTTTATCATCACATTGATCCCTGATGGCCAACTGCACCACATCATGTTTTTTGTCCAGTTTTCACTCTGCTCTTTAACCTTGTGGCATCATTGTCCAAGCAAAAGCTGGAGCGCTTCACGAATTTGCGTGTCATCCTTTCGCAGGGGCCATGCTAATCTTCTCTGTATCGATCCAATTTTAGTATATGCGCCGCCGTGGCGAGCGCAATCTGTCAGCCTGCCTTAGGCCTCTTTATTTGGCCCACAACGGAATACGTTTGTGGCAGACGGTTACCCCGTACATCAAGGTTTTTGGCATGTTGGCGCCACCCTGTGGAAGTCTACATGTAGAGAAAAGAGGTGGAGACAAAGCATTTTTTTTCGTGCAGCCTGCGTTTTCCTTTCTTAAAAAAATAAAATAATTAAGAAGGTGCACATGTTGTTTGTCTGTCAAAAGACAGAATGGGTCTTTTATCATCACATTGATCCCTGATGGCCAACTGCACCACATCATGTTTTTTGTTCAGTTTTCACTCTGCTCTTTAACCTTGTGGCATCATTGTCCAAGCAAAAGCTGGAGCGCTTCACGAATTTGCGTGTCATCCTTTCGCAGGGGCCATGCTAATCTTCTCTGTATCGATCCAATTTTAGTATATGCGCCGCCTTGGCGAGTGCAATCTGCCAGCCTGCCTTAGGCCTCTTTATTTGGCCCACAACGGAATACGTTTGTGGCAGACGGTTACCCCGTACATCAAGGTTTTTGGCATGTTGGCGCCACCCTGTGGAAGTCTACATGTAGAGAAAAGAGGTGGAGACAAAGCATTTTTTTTCGTGCAGCCTGCGTTTTCCTTTCTTAAAAAAATAAAATAATTAAGAAGGTGCACATGTTGTTTGTCTGTCAAAAGACAGAATGGGTCTTTTATCATCACATTGATCCCTGATGGCCAACTGCACCACATCATGTTTTTTGTTCAGTTTTCACTCTGCTCTTTAACCTTGTGGCATCATTGTCCAAGCAAAAGCTGGAGCGCTTCACGAATTTGCGTGTCATCCTTTCGCAGGGGCCATGCTAATCTTCTCTGTATCGATCCAATTTTAGTATATGCGCCGCCTTGGCGAGTGCAATCTGCCAGCCTGCCTTAGGCCTCTTTATTTGGCCCACAACGGAATACGTTTGTGGCAGACGGTTACCCCGTACATTAAGGTTTTTGGCATGTTGGCGCCACCCTGAGGAAGTCTACATGTAGAGAAAAGAGGTGGAGACAAAGCATTTTTTTTCGTGCAGCCTGCGTTTTCCTTTGTAAAAAAAAAAAAAAAACTTAAGAAGGTGCACATGTTGTTTGTCTGTCAAAAGACAGAATGGGTCTTTTATCATCACATTGATCCCTGATGGCCAACTGCACCACATCATGTTTTTTGTCCAGTTTTCACTCTGCTCTTTAACCTTGTGGCATCATTGTCCAAGCAAAAGCTGGAGCGCTTCACGAATTTGCGTGTTATCCTTTTCGCAGGGGCCATGCTAATCTTCTCTGTATCGATCCAATTTTAGTATATGCGCCGCCGTGGCGAGCGCAATCTGCCAGCCTGCCTTAGGCCTCTTTATTTGGCCCACAACGGAATACGTTTGTGGCAGACGGTTACCCCGTACATTAAGGTTTTTGGCATGTTGGAGCCACCCTGAGGAAGTCTACATGTAGAGAAAAGAGGTGGAGACAAAGCATTTTTTTTCGTGCAGCCTGCGTTTTCCTTTCTTAAAAAAAACAAAAAAAACTTAAGAAGGTGCACATGTTGTTTGTCTGTCAAAAGACAGAATGGGTCTTTTATCATCACATTGATCCCTGATGGCCAACTGCACCACATCATGTTTTTTGTCCAGTTTTCACTCTGCTCTTTAACCTTGTGGCATCATTGTCCAAGCAAAAGCTGGAGCGCTTCACGAATTTGCGTGTCATCTTTTCGCAGGGGCCATGCTAATCTTCTCTGTATCGATCCAATTTTAGTATATGCGCCGCCGTGGCGAGCCAATCTGCCAGCCTGCCTTAGGCCTCTTTATTTGGCCCACAACGGAATACGTTTATGGCAGACGGTTACCCCGTACATTAAGGTTTTTGGCATGTTGGCGCCACCCTGAGGAAGTCTACATGTAGAGAAAAGAGGTGGAGACAAAGCATTTTTTTTTCGTGCAGCCTGCGTTTTCCTTTCTTAAAAAAAAAAAAAACTTAAGAAGGTGCACATGTTGTTTGTCTGTCAAAAGACAGAATGGGTCTTTTATCATCACATTGATCCCTGATGGCCAACTTCCCCACATCATGTTTTTTGTTCAGTTTTCACTCTGCTCTTTAACCTTGTGGCATCATTGTCCAAGCAAAATCTGGAGCGCTTCACGAATTTGCGTGTCATCCTTTCGCAGGGGCCATGCTAATCTTCTCTGTATCGATCCAATTTTAGTATATGCGCCGCCGTGGCGAGCGCAATCTGCCAACCTGCCTTAGGCCTCTTTATTTGGCCCACAACGGAATACGTTTGTGGCAGACGGTTACCCCGTACATCAAGGTTTTTGGCATGTTGGCGCCACCCTGTGGAAGTCTACATGTAGAGAAAAGAGGTGGAGACAAAGCATTTTTTTTTCATGCAGCCTGCGTTTTCCTTTCTTAAAAAAAAAAAAAAACTTAAGAAGGTGCACATGTTGTTTGTCTGTCAAAAGACAGAATGGGTCTTTTATCATCACATTGATCCCTGATGGCCAACTGCACCACATCATGTTTTTTGTCCAGTTTTCACTCTGCTCTTTAACCTTGTGGCATCATTGTCCAAGCAAAAGCTGGAGCGCTTCACGAATTTGCGTGTCATCCTTTCGCAGGGGCCATGCTAATCTTCTCTGTATCGATCCAATTTTAGTATATGCGCCGCCGTGGCGAGCGCAATCTACCAGCCTGCCTTAGGCCTCTTTATTTGGCCCACAACGGAATACGTTTGTGGCAGACGGTTACCCCGTACATTAAGGTTTTTGGCATGTTGGCGCCACCCTGAGGAAGTCTACATGTAGAGAAAAGAGGTGGAGACAAAGCATTTTTTTTCGTGCAGCCTGCGTTTTCCTTTCTTAAAAAATAAAAAAAACTTAAGAAGGTGCACATGTTGTTTATCTGTCAAAAGACAGAATGGGTCTTTTATCATCACATTGATCCCTGATGGCCAACTTCACCACATCATGTTTTTTGTTCAGTTTTCACTCTGCTCTTTAACCTTGTGGCATCATTGTCCAAGCAAAAGCTGGAGCGCTTCACGAATTTGCGTGTCATCCTTTCGCAGGGGCCATGCTAATCTTCTCTGTATCGATCCAATTTTAGTATATGCGCCACCGTGGCGAGCGCAATCTGTCAGCCTGCCTTAGTTCTCTTTATTTGGCCCACAACGGAATACGTTTGTGGCAGACGGTTACCCCGTACATCAAGGTTTTTGGCATGTTGGCGCCACCCTGTGGAAGTCTACATGTAGAGAAAAGAGGTGGAGACAAAGCATTTTTTTTCGTGCAGCCTGCGTTTTCCTTTCTTAAAAAAATAAAATAATTAAGAAGGTGCACATGTTGTTTGTCTGTCAAAAGACAGAATGGGTCTTTTATCATCACATTGATCCCTGATGGCCAACTGCACCACATCATGTTTTTTGTTCAGTTTTCACTCTGCTCTTTAACCTTGTGGCATCATTGTCCAAGCAAAAGCTGGAGCGCTTCACGAATTTGCGTGTCATCTTTTCGCAGGGGCCATGCTAATCTTCTCTGTATCGATCCAATTTTAGTATATGCGCCGCCTTGGCGAGTGCAATCTGCCAGCCTGCCTTAGGCCTCTTTATTTGGCCCACAACGGAATACGTTTGTGGCAGACGGTTACCCCGTACATCAAGGTTTTTGGCATGTTGGCGTCAGGTACTTTCAACGTTAACCAACAACAAAACATTTTCTCTACTTTAATTAGAGTTAGAATTCAAATTCTCTGTTGATTCATCAAATGTATTTACAAAGCATTATTCTAAGGCTTAGCACACAGAAAAGGTGGTACATTGATTGACCTTGTTTTATGGCGATTCTGTTACTTCCCCAGCCATGGCAGATTATGGCGGCTGTGACTACACAGCGCTCTCCAGTGGTCAGTTCCAGAACCGCATCGGAGGGGGAGGGTGAGTCAATTCCTCGCCAACCTCTACTAGTTGCAACTCTACAAGAAGCTTCTTTCTCGAGTTGCAAAAAAAAAGACAGACTGAAACAGAAAGTGGGAATTAGGTCAAAATACTCACCAGAAGTTTCCGCTAGAAAGATAATAAGACATGTTAGAGTTGCCCCCCCTAATATAAGCACGTGTGGATGTGACAGAATGGAATAGGTATATTGCTTCCACTTGTACAATCCTCTAAAGATCTTTACGAGTTTCAAGGGCACACCGTTGCTTCCGGACAGGGCTAAAACATAGTCTGTTATTGAGATCAGATGACAAATCTTCACCAAGAGATCAGCGTCTCTAACGTTGGTACTTTTCCTCCACTCTCCCTTTTTTCTTTTCCTTCTCTTGTCTCTATGTCCCTCTCACCTCAGGTTTTAACCAATCCACGCCAGAAGCCATCACCCTGAAAGAGACGGAGCCGGTCATGCTTCACTTCACTCCGGTGAAGGCGTGGGCCTGGGAGAGGGTTCTTGGATTAGCATAGAAAATTGTCATTTTGAAATTCATTCGTTTGAACTGTTTTTCCATATTATGAAAGTGCAGATTGTAAGCTTTCAAACGATGTGTCATACATTGACATCTGAAATCTAGTTGAAGAAGATATGCTTATTTGAATGTTGGTACCCCTCAAACCAAATACCGGAGAAAGACGCTCTGAATCAAAACACACGCAAAACAGTTGCTAGTAGCTAGCAAGGAACATCACCATGAACACCTAACTGCATTTGTAGCATCACATCAAAACATGCTGATTGAACATCAACATGCTAAAAACACATAACTCCACATAATTAGATGATCACACAGTCCTTGCTTTTGCACACGTCCTAAAAGTTTGTTTACAAGCCATCTATCACTTACCTAGTAGTCCATGGCAGATGATGTAGTGAATACAATTCACAAATCATAAGTAACAAACTGTTGTTTGTTATAACCTCAGCAAATATTTTCAAGTCAAGACTAAAAACACATCTTTTAAATATTGCCTTTAAATGACTCAATAATTAAATTATGATTATATAATGATTAAAGCAAGTTATTATTATTATTATTATTATTATTATATCGAGTGCGCTCTTCAACACTTCAACACTTCACATTTATATATATTTTTAAAAAAAGGTCATTTGCGTGACGTGAGAATCGCCGACATACAGACCTTTTCACCAGCAACATTATGTGACACGTTCTAATGCTTTGGTCCTCATATCGGCGACCAGTCAAAATGTTCTGACTTTTCTTTTGAAACACGGAACTACGTTTCAACATTGTTGAGAATCACAACACAAACTCGCTAGTCAAGCCAAAATACTGCAACGCAATGGATTCGGTGAGTAATCCCCACTGCTACCTAGTTAAACTATGACAATACTTAGCAGGCTCACAAAACAAGCTGCGTTAGTTGACTAGTGATGTGTCATTTATTTTTCAACAACGAGGAATTGTATTCACATTTTTCAAAAAAAAAGTCTGATCATTACATATGAGGATCAAAGCATTAGAACATGTCACATATGTGGTCTAGTAGTGGTCACTACTAGTCACTAGTAATAAAATCATAATATGAATAATTGCACTCCCAAATGGACAATTTCAAGTATTCGTTGTAGCCAACATTTTAGGATATTGCTTTTTTGGAAGGGGGGGGTGGTATTGATAATGGATGGTCAGGGTTTTTTGGCCCACAGTTAACCACTCAGGGTTCATTTTGGCCTACCAAGCCAAACACACGGGCACTCCTGCACTGAATAATTGACTGATACCACAGTCTCCCATTAACGTTATGGGATCAGACCAGTGGGTTCTTGGCCTGATAACAACAGTAGTCCCTTACCTGATGCAACATACTTAAGACAGAAGAAATACACTGTGCAAGGACTTTGCCTTGGGTCTTCTGAATTCCCCCTTCAGAACCTGGCTGCCACCTACCAGAGCCGAAATATCAAATCGCCAAATCAGAAACTCCCCAACTCGAGATCCCCAAAACAAGAACAGCAAGATACAAAACATTACCCATCCCATTCTTTACAGGTCTCCTGAACGCCAAATAACGTAGGATGAACGTTTTAGCCTTACCCACCACCGCCATAGACTGTGCTGAATAATAAATCAAGATTCACTAAGTTATTAGCACTGTTTTTATCCAAAATTGAGTTTTATATTTTGATGTTGTATTTCGTTGATGTTGACGTAAGGATACTGTTCCCCACTGAATGGCTCAAGACAAGAGTGTTGAGCTGGGTTTTTTATGGTTACTTATCTCTCTCTCCCTCTCTCTCTCCATCAGTTTGAGGGAGCGGAGCTAACTGAAGCCACAGGCAGAGTGATCGACTTGCTTCTGGAGCAGCAAGACCAATTCGACTGGGGTAAGAGAGATGAGAGAGGATAGTAGGATTCTCTAAGTAATGACAGGCGATCGATATGGACATTTGTTAGCGTGAAAGGAGTGAAAAGTTGTGTGTGTGTGTGTGTGTGTGTGTGTGTGTGTGTGTGACAGACGCAGAGATTGAGGAGAGGGAAAGGGAGAGAGAGGGAGAGACGGAGAGAACAAGGGACCAGGAGGGAGCCATGACATCTATTGACCAGTAAGTCCCCTGGGACCCTTTCACAGGCGGATCTTACTGCCACAAGGGCTGTGGTCACTGTTCAAGTCCAGCTAGGACTTGAACAGTCTTCATTTTTGTTGTGTGTTTTCTGATTACAATAAATGAGGAAGCTAGATGGTTATTAAGATAGTACCCACCATTGTGTGTGTGTGTGTGTGTGTGTGTGTGTGTGTGTGTGTGTGTGTGTGTGTGTGCATGTCCAGGCTGAAGGACACGGTGGTGGTGGGGGACAGTGTGTGGCTGCTGGACAAGGAAACGGGCCAGCCCATGGAGATGCCACTAGAGGCCCCGTACTCCTCAGAGAGAGAGGAAGAGTCAGAGAAGGGGACAGAGAGAACACCGGAGAGAGCGCCAGAGAGAGCGCCAGAGAGAGCGCCAGAGAGAGCGCCAGAGAGATCGCCAGAGAGAGGGCCAGAGAGAACACCGGACAGAGCGCCGGAGAGAGCGCCGGAGAGCTCTTGTGGAGAGGTGTGTGTATGTGTGTTCGTTTGTGTGTGTGTTCGTGCTTGTGTGTGTGTGTGTGTGTGTGTGTGTGTGTGTGAGAAATGGAGACAGTTACATTCAGTTACAGTCATCAGCCTAGCCTAATAGACTATCTAAGGTTACTCTTCTGCAACTTGTCCATGTGTGTCTGCCATCATTCATACAAAATAAAGTGCCAGAAGGCTTAACTGCCCAGAAAGCAGGAGTTAAAATGTTTAAAGGAAGAACTACATACAACACTCGAATAGCCGTTTCAGTTAAATATTTTTGACACAGTATTTCATATATTGGTGCCAGTGTTATGGCGCATTCGTCGGAAACCTTCGTTTTCGACTACACTGTACGGGCAAAGGTCTTTGCGGATAAACCCAGCGATAGACTTGGTAATAGTCGTAGCCCTCGTTTCAGCCATTCATATATACACACAGTCTTACCGTCACAACAATGATGTACCAGATATACACTCTGAAGTTCCCAGTGAGTTATGCGGTGAGCACAGTGAAAGAAAAGAGGAAGCACTTTTCTTTTTCTTTTCTTTTTTGGAGAATAGGACACATCGTGAATAAAGAATTTATTAATTTCCAGATTTCCAGTCTTCTACCTGGACACAAACATTCCAATAACTGTTAAATAACACTTTATAACACTTTATTATTAGTAATTGTATTTTTTATTATTATTACAAATTAACAAAAAATGTCAGGTTGGAGAGGATTGGAAGGGCTAGAAGGGAGATAGTGTGCTAGAGGGGGTGGAGACAGTTTGATAGATAGGCGGAAATGTATGTAATAAAGTGTTTGACGGTTGTTTATTTCTTTTCACGGTCGCCAGTTACACGCTTATACTATTACCGTCACAGACTCGCTGTAGTGTCTCAATAGGCCTCATTCATCAACCATGCATACACACAGCTTTGTTTGTAGATGTGTATTTTTTCTCTCCCTCCTTCTCTCTGCCTCTACATCCTCTCCCTCCTTCTCTCTGCCTCTACATCCTCTCTCTCCTTCTCTCTGCCTCTACATCCTCTCTCTCCTTCTCTCTGCCTCTACATCCTCTCTCTCCTTCTCTCTGCCTCTACATCCTCTCCCTCCTTCTCTCTGCCTCTACATCCTCTCTCCTTCTCTCTGCCTCTACATCCTCTCTCCTTCTCTCTGCCTCTACATCCTCCCTCCTTCTCTCTGCCTCTACATCCTCTCTCTCCTTCTCTCTGCCTCTACATCCTCTCCCTCCTTCTCTCTGCCTCTACATCAGGGGTCGGCAATTAGGTTTGGCCTCGGGCCAAACATTTTTTGAGCCACTAGATGGCGGGCCCGTTTTTTTTTTTTTTTTTTACTAACACCAGGGGAGCCACCCCTCCTAAATTTCGTTGTTTGGTACCTGTACTGTAGCAATGACAATAAAGACCATTCATTCATTCCATTCATTCATTCATTCATTCATTCATAAGTAATTGATTGTTAAAAAATGTGACACGTTCTAATGCTTTGACTTTTCTTTCGAAAAATGTACACATCGCTAGTCAACTAACACAGCTTGTTTTGTGAGACTGCTAACAATGTAAAGTAGTGTTGTAGTTAACTAGGTAACAATGTAAAGTAGTGTTGTAGTTAACTAGGTAACAATGTAAAGTAGTGTTGTAGTTAACTAGGTAACAATGTAAAGTAGTGTTGTAGTTAACTAGGTAACAATGTAAAGTAGTGTTGTAGTTAACTAGGTAACAATGTAAAGTAGTGTTGTAGTTAACTAGGTAACAATGTAAAGTAGTGTTGTAGTTAACTAGGTAACAATGTAAAGTAGTGTTGTAGTTAACTAGGTAACAATGTAAAGTAGTGTTGTAGTTAACTAGGTAACAATGTAAAGTAGTGTTGTAGTTAACTAGGTAACAATGTAAAGTAGTGTTGTAGTTAACTAGGTAACAATGTAAAGTAGTGTTGTAGTTAACTAGGTAGCAGTCCAATCCATTACGTTGCAGTATTTTGGCTTGACTAGCAAGTTTGTGTTGTGATTCTCAACAACGTTGAAACGTAGTTTCACCCTTTTCCATAGTTTTGAATAATAAATGTGTGGACTGACGATGTAGCGCAGCCTAGCTTATTCTAATAATGATTTAACATACTTTCATTCTGAATGATTCCCCCCTCCTCCCAGACAAGGTCACATTATTATTGGATTGGTTGTTTGGTGCCGGGTGAAGTTAGCTAAACATTTAACCTGCTAACTAGCAAAAGAAACATCATGTCACTCTCCAAAGGTCTAAAGAGGAAAGTTGACGGTGAAAACAGGGCATTTAAAGAGGAATGGACAGCGAACTATAATGTTCATCCTACCTGGTTTCATCAACGCAAAGCCGTTGTGAGACTCACATCTTCCGTGCTCACAATGTTCCCTTTCTATACATGCGAGTCGTCCTTTTCCTCAATGAATGTGATAAAGACGCACGAGAGGAATCGATTGATGCAAAAAAAAAACTTGAGAACTGCCTGCGGATTAAAGTGACGTCCATATAACCAGATATCAAGCAAATACTGACAGATGGGAGATGCCACTTTTCACATTAAGTGAGTACCAAGCCTGTCGTTATTGTATTTAATAACCTAATTGTATTTTGTATATTTTGAATGAATGGCTCATTGTAATTATTATCCCTAATAGCGTGTTTGCTCTGTCGTTTCAGGAGCATAGGCCTATGCACCACCACCCCTCGCATAAGCGGATTACTTTTCTTTCTTTTCTTTTTTTCACCGATTTTGTTGTCAATGTTTTTCAGAATATTAAACTGAATTTGCTTTGTTACTGTTCATATGTGTGTTGCAGTCACATATACGTAAACATTACGTTTGAATTATTTACTGAGCTGGTGTTATTTTTTTCAAACCACACACGGCTATTTCAGCACTACACGTTGTCCACCTACTTATGATTCACTATGAGGGGTTCAGCGTCAGTGCGCTTCGGTGCACCCCGCTGCCTGATTGTCTGTCCCTGTGTCATTCACTCTCAACATGGATAAAAGTACAATAAGCATTATTCAGGTGGAGGTAGATTCTCTATTCGGACATTATAGGCGCTATATGTGGGACTGTCGGTCCGATATTGTAAAAAAAAAAAAAAAAAAAAAAAGAAAAAAAAAAGTTGATTCTCAAAATATTCTGCTGGGCCAAATATTATTGGTGATGGGCCAGCAATGGCCCGCGGGCCGCCTATTGCCGACCCCTGCTCTACATCCTCTCTCCTTCTCTCTGCCTCTACATCCTCTCCCTCCTTCTCTCTGCCTCTACATCCTCTCCCTCCTTCTCTCTGCCTCTACATCCTCTCTCTCCTTCTCTCTGCCTCTACATCCTCTCTCCTTCTCTCTGCCTCTACATCCTCTCCCTCCTTCTCTCTGCCTCTACATCCTCCCTCCTTCTCTCTGCCTCTACATCCTCTCTCTCCTTCTCTCTGCCTCTACATCCTCTCCCTCCTTCTCTCTGCCTCTACATCCTCTCTCTCCTTCTCTCTGCCTCTACATCCTCTCTCTCCTTCTCTCTGCCTCTACATCCTCTCCCTCCTTCTCTCTGCCTCTACATCCTCTCCCTCCTTCTCTCTGCCTCTACATCCTCTCCCTCCTTCTCTCTGCCTCTACATCCTCCCTCCTTCTCTCTGCCTCTACATCCTCTCTCCTTCTCTCTGCCTCTACATCCTCTCCCTCCTTCTCTCTGCCTCTACATCCTCTCTCTCCTTCTCTCTGCCTCTACATCCTCCCTCCTTCTCTCTGCCTCTACATCCTCTCCCTCCTTCTCTCTGCCTCTACATCCTCTCTCTCCTTCTCTCTGCCTCTACATCCTCTCCCTCCTTCTCTCTGCCTCAACATCCTCTCCCTCCTTCTCTCTGCCTCTACATCCTCTCCCTCCTTCTCTCTGCCTCTACATCCTCCCTCCTTCTCTCTGCCTCTACATCCTCTCTCTCCTTCTCTCTGCCTCTACATCCTCTCTCTCCTTCTCTCTGCCTCTACATCCTCTCCCTCCTTCTCTCTGCCTCTACATCCTCTCCCTCCTTCTCTCTGCCTCTACATCCTCTCCCTCCTTCTCTCTGCCTCTACATCCTCTCCCTCCTTCTCTCTGCCTCTACATCCTCTCCCTCCTTCTCTCTGCCTCTACATCCTCTCCCTCCTTCTCTCTGCCTCTACATCCTCTCTCTCCTTCTCTGCCTCTACATCCTCTCTCTCCTTCTCTCTGCCTCTATATCCTCTCCCTCCTTCTCTCTGCCTCTACATCCTCTCTCCTTCTCTCTGCCTCTACATCCTCTCTCTCCTTCTCTCTGCCTCTACATCCTCTCTCCTTCTCTCTGCCTCTACATCCTCTCCCTCCTTCTCTCTGCCTCTACATCCTCTCCCTCCTTCTCTCTGCCTCTACATCCTCCCTCCTTCTCTCTGCCTCTACATCCTCTCCCTCCTTCTCTCTGCCTCTACATCCTCTCCCTCCTTCTCTCTGCCTCTACATCCTCTCCCTCCTTCTCTCTGCCTCTACATCCTCTCCCTCCTTCTCTCTGCCTCTACATCCTCTCCCTCCTTCTCTCTGCCTCTACATCCTCCCTCCTTCTCTCTGCCTCTACATCCTCTTCCTCCTTCTCTCTGCCTCTACAACCTCTCTCTCCTTCTCTCTGCCTCTACATCCTCTCTCTCCTTCTCTCTGCCTCTATATCCTCTCCCTCCTTCTCTCTGCCTCTACATCCTCTCCCTCCTTCTCTCTGCCTCTACATCCTCCCTCCTTCTCTCTGCCTCTACATCCTCTCCCTCCTTCTCTCTGCCTCTACATCCTCTCCCTCCTTCTCTCTGCCTCTACAACCTCTCTCTCCTTCTCTCTGCCTCTACATCCTCTCTCTCCTTCTCTCTGCCTCTATATCCTCTCCCTCCTTCTCTCTGCCTCTACATCCTCTCTCCTTCTCTCTGCCTCTACATCCTCTCCCTCCTTCTCTCTGCCTCTACATCCTCCCTCCTTCTCTCTGCCTCTACATCCTCTCCCTCCTTCTCTCTGCCTCTACATCCTCTCTCTCCTTCTCTCTGCCTCTACATCCTTTCTCTCCTCTCTACCTCGTAGATGGTGTGGACATTGAAAGAGTTCATGAAATTAAGTTTCTTGGTGTGATAATTGATGATAGAATAAGCTGGTCATCTCATATAAAAAATGTCCGAAATAAACTGTCAAGAAGCATTTCAGTACTGAGTAAGGCAAGACACGTTCTGGACCATAAATCACTCCACACTCTCTACTGCTCACTGCTTTTACCATATTTAAATTATTGTGCGGAGGTTTGGGGCAACACTTATAAATGTAGACTACAATCACTATTAGTATTGCAAAAAAGAGCCATAAGGTTAATTCATAATTCCGGTTATAGAGATCACACAAATTCATTATTCTTAAAATCAAAAACATTAAAATTCACGGATCTGGTCCACCTTCTAACAGCACAAATAATGTATAAAGCAAATAACAACCTACTCCCTAGGAATATTCAAAAATTGTTTTTTGATAGAGATGGGAGTTATAATTTGAGGGGGGAGTTAAATTTAAAACATATTTATGTACGTACAACGTTAAAACGTTTTTGTGTTTCTATATGTGGAGTGAAGCTGTGGAACGGATTGAGTGTGGAGCTAAAGCGGTGTCCAAGCATGACCCAGTTCAAAAAGCGGTATAAAAAAATGGTTTTCACCAGGTACGAGGAGGAAGAAGGGCTTTGATAGTTGTTGTTTTCACAGATTATTTGTTTATTTACATGATCTGTTTTCTATTGTTGGTCAATATGTAAATATGTAAATAAATGTGATTTAATTTAAAATATATATATTATATTTATATTGCAGTCAACTGCTGTTTATTCATTATTAATCTCTGTTTATTGGAGAAGGGGTAGGATTAAATAAGCTTATGCTTCTTCCTACTCCTTTTCGGACATGTGAAGTAAATAGTGTTTTTTGTTTTGTTTTTTGTTTTGTTTAGTTTTTTCTTGTTTTTGTTTTGTTTTGTTTTTTTCTTGTTTTTGTTTTGTCTTTTGTTGTTATAACTATTTCTCTCTGCACATGTTCGAAATAAATGCTTTCATTCATTCATTCATTCATTCATTCATTCAACATTCCACTCTGCCGCTACATCCTTTTCTACCTCCTTCTCTCCGACACCTAGCTCCCCGAAGTTGTCCCCTCTCCTAAGAGACAGGGTCGCAGGCGACAGCTTGTTTTCGCCGACCCTCACACGCAGATCTCCATGGAGGCAATGCAGTTGCAGATCAAGGACCCTCTTGCTGAGACCATGCCCCTGGTAAGACCACCCACCCTCCTACCAGGCACCAGAGGAATTCACTGAAGGATTGATTCTTCAAATCAGTCAAGTATCTTTGTCTGGGTATCTAAATAGATCTTTTTGTTTTGTTTTAAGGAAGTACTGTTCAGTAGGCTGGTCACAATAAAAGGCCACTCTAAAATGTGCAGTTTTATCACATAGCACAATGCCACAGATGTCGCAGGTTTTGAGGGAGCGTGCAATTGGCAGCAATGTCCAACAGAGCTGTTGCCCGTGAATTGAATGTTCATTTCTCTACCATAAGCCGTCTCCAAAGGTGTGTCCGAGAATTGGAATTGGAAACGACTTTGGAGATGGTTTATGGTAGAGAAATACATTTTCAATTCACCGGCAACAGCTCTGGTGGACATTCCTGGAGTCAGCATGCCAATTGCACGCTCCCTCAAAACTTGCGACATCTGTGGCATTGTGCTGTGTGATAAAGCTGCACATTATAGAGTTGCCGGATCTGGCCTGCGGGCCGCCTATTGGTGATCCGTGCTTGAGGAAGTGTAGTTGACCTCTTTGCCTAGTGTTGCTGTCTCTCTCTCCCAGTCCAAGGTGCTGATAGACCCCGCCTCCCGGTCCACGGCCGCCCCCGGAGAGCTCTTCAGCGCCCCCGCCTGCCGTGAGTATCTCATACCTCTACTGAGAGAAACTTGGATGACAAGGTCTGACGTTTCAGCGTACCCAGAGGTAGACATAATGGATCTTTCCCAGCGTATATATGCCACCGCAGATGATAGTGATGATATATTGTGAGTTGGTGGACATTGCGGTCTAGGGAGGAAGTATGCAGTTCAGTCCATGATGGATAGATGGACCCAGGAAGGGACGATTGGACGGATGGGTGGATGGATGGATAGATGGATAGATAGACAACCCTTCTGGCGTTTTTAGAGAGAGCGATCACATAAGTAGATGACTACGATTAAGATAAGACAAGTTTGCTTATCTTCTCTTTGCCCCCACCCCCACCCCTCCTTACCCTCTTCCCTAACACAGCTCACCTCCACCCTGACCTCCTGTCACTATGGCAACAGTGTGCTGTCCTCAGGAAGAAGAGCAGCAGGGAGGGGGGAGAGAAGGGGGGAGACTCTGAGGTCGACGTAGACATGGGGGTGGAGAAGGACAGAGAGAGGAGGGGCTCTGGCGTGAGAGGGGTAAATTCTTTATTTCTGTTGACTATGACCGCATTTGTTTTCATTACGACCATCAAAATCAATGAACATTAGTTTTTAGTAGGGATGTAACAATGCACTCAACTCACGATTCAATACGATTCATGATATGAGTGTAACCAGGGAGTAGCTAAAGGACTGTAGAATTTTAGGAAGGGCTGGTTATCTAACTAACTCTGAGCTAAATCGGCAGTGTAGGAGGATAGAGGCAGGGGGCGCCAGCAACCCTTTAGACTAGCATATCACAGTTATATATATATAATATATTATAATACAAGCTATAACTCAGTTAATCACACGATAAGACAATACTTAAACCCAATACTAGATTTGCTGTTAAACTAAACAATACAGACAACTAAACACACAGCAATGTATCAAATATAAACAAACACATTTATTTATACAACTTATATATACATCCCAATATACTCCCTCCCCGCCGGCCACACACACACTCACTCACTCACTCACACACAGTACCTGGCCTGAAAAGGCTTAGAGTCCCGGACTGAAAATGAGCGCGTTGAGGCCTGGTCGGAGCCCGCATGCGACTCGAGGAAGGCAGCAGACAAGGGGGGGGAGTGACGTTGCAATTCGAAGGGAAAGGGGCTTCTTCGTAGCAAACGACGAGGTGTGAATGGTTCAGGTCCGGTGGTCCACGGTCAGCTCCGGTGGTGTTAGCGGTCGGTCGCAATCCACCTCGGAGGCGACGGCTTTGTTTGGCTTTGGTCTCGCTATGCGCCAACGTTAGCAGCCGGCGGCTAGCAAGGCTGGCTAACGGTGACACAGCTAAACTGGGCTAGCGCTGTTAACTCACTAAAACTCCGAACTCTTCTTCACGTCGTCTGTCAGCTTGAAGGCCTCGAAGATCCTCTTGAAGAAGATGAAGTTGGGGTCGAAGATCTCTGGTTCCTCTGTGATGTACTCTATCTCCACCTCGGGCTCCTTCTCCTTCTCCTTCTCACTCTCGTCACTCTAACGCACAGACCACTTCCGTCGCTATAGACACCAACCGGACATACATCAAGTCACGTACGCCAATCAAAACCACGCCCACTAATCTGGCGCTTGCACAATACTGAACAAATCTAAGACAGAACTTATACAATTACAATAACAATACATACACCTTCATGAAAACGTACATGAATAGTATGGAAAATAATTAAGGAAATAACAGGGGCAAAATAGGGCTGATTTGGGGAAACTAACTGGCTCTAAATTGTGGGCCTTCATAACAGCCGCCCCATGAAACCCTCGGTTTCATTTAACTATGGAAGGCACACTGGCTAGGCTGCTCTAGCAGCGTGAGGTATGAGGTGATAGTGTCCTTTGTAATTTGAGGGAGCTCAATCAGGCGTGCCACAGGTCGGGTGTAAGTGCGACCACCAACGTCCACGATGGCCGTCCGCACCCTTCCATCCGGACCCGGCAGGACCTTGGTCACTCTGCCTGTCTGCCAGGCGGCGCGTGGAAGGGACTGGTCGATCACCAGTACCACGGCACCTTCGGACAAGTTGTCTCTCTCCCTCGTCCACTTCTGCCTGACTTGCAGGGTCGGCAGGTAGTGCAGTATGAACTGCCTCCAAAACTGGTCCGCGAGCACCTGGCTGTGCCTCCACCATCTTCTTCCGGTGAGCTCTGCAGGGTCGTAGACTACCTGAGGCAGTGCAGAGTCTCGCCGCCCCATCAGCAAGAAGTTGGGCGTAATGGGATCCAGATCTGCTACATCACTGGAGGTATAGCCTAGGGGCCGGGAGTTCAAGATGCCCTCAATCTCTGCTAGTACAGTCTCGAGCACCTCATCGGTAGGCACCTTCTGTCCGAGAATGGTACGTAGGACGTTCTTTACTGAGCGAATCTCCCGCTCCCAGGCTCCCCCGAAGTGTGGAGCATTTGGGGGGTTGAACTCAAACTTCACTTGCTGGGAGGCGAGTCTGTCACGGGCCTCCTCAGTCATCGCAGCGTAGCTCGCCCTCAGCTCGGCCTCACCACCGACGAAGTTGGTGCCTCTGTCCGACCGGAGGGTCTTAGGGGTCCCTCGCCTGGAGGTGAACCTCTTGAAGGACATGAGGAAGCTGTCGCTTGTGAGCTGGTGCAGAACTTCAAGGTGCATTGCTCTCGTCGTCAGGCACGTGTAGATGATGCCCCACCGCTTTTCGGAGGCTCGCCGGTTTCGGACTAGGAGTGGCCCGAAACAGTCGACCCCAGTAGAGTGGAACGGAGCCTGTCTCAGTCGCAGCCGGTCCTCGGGCAGATCGGACATCATGGGCTGCGGCGGCGTGGCTCGCCACCTCTGGCAGTCCGAGCAGGACCTTTGATATCTCCGTACCGCCTCCCGTCCATGGAGTATCCAGAATCTCCGTCGTACCTCCGCGAAGACACGCTCTCCACCCGCGTGCTGCACTTTGTCATCATGGTGCTTGATGACCAATCTGGTGACCTGATGCTTAGTGGGAAGCACGATGGGATGCTTCGTGTCTAGGTCTAGATCTTGAGCGCGGCGCAGTCTGCCACCCACGCGAATGAGAACACCGTCGAGCTCTGGAGCTAAGCCGCGGAGTCTACTGTCCGAGGGGATCGGCTTCCCTTTCTCGAGACACTCCAGCTCTCGGGAGAAGGCATCCTGTTGGGCACTCTGCAGCACCAGGAGCTCCGCCGCGGTGTAATCTTCGGCGCTGAGCGTAGTATCTAGGGGTAGACCGGCCTTGGAGCAGAACATCCTCTTCTGCAGCTCTTCGAGCGTCTCACACTCCTCTCCCGGAGTAGTCTCAGGGTCTACGACCTGGGTGGCTCCGCAGAACAACGTCTTACGCAGCTCTTTGTCCTCTCTGTCTTCTGCTAACGCCGGCGTGGCTGGCCACTCTGACTCCCGCTCCTGTAGGAAGTCTGGTCCCGTGTGATACAGGTGGGGCTCAGCCAGATCCTGGAGAGTTGCCCCTCTCGTGATGACGTCAGCAGGGTTCCTCTTGGTGTCTACATAACGCCAGCAGTTCACCTCAGTCAACTCCAGAATCTCTGCGACTCGGGTGCCCACGAACACCTTATACCGACATGAGCTGGACTTCAACCACTGGAGGACGGTAGTTGAGTCTGACCACATGGTGACGCTCATCAGAGGTAGCTGGAGCTCGTCGAGCAGGAACCTTCCCAGTTGCGCGCCGTTCAGGGCAGCACACAGCTCCAGTCTTGGGATGGACTGTTGCTTTTTCGGCGCCACTCGGGAACGTGCCAGGACAAACGAGACGTGGACTTCACCTCCAAGCTCTGCCGCTCTGACGTATGCCACGGACCCGTACGCCATCTCCGAGGCGTCGCAGAATACATGTAGCGTGATGACCCTCCTCTCTAGGTCCGTGGAGGGAGGGAAGTAGCTCCGCTGCAGCTTGATGTGCTGGAGAGTGGGAAGTTCCTGCTCCCAGGCCTTCCACTTCTCTTCTAGGTGACGAGGCAGAGGATCGTCCCATCCTCGTTCTTGGGCCCACAGCTCCCGGACAAGCACCTTGGCCATCGTCGTGAAGGGAGCGATATATCCCAGTGGGTCGTACTGGCTCGCTAGAGTGCTGTATATCGTTCTCATCGTGACGCGTTGGGGCTTGGCAGGCTTATTGCGATAGCGTAGAGTGTCGGTCTGGAACTGCCAGATAAGTCCGAGCGTCATCTCCTGAGCATCATCTGGTGAGTGAGAGACCCAAGCCTCGCTGCTGGTCGAGGTGGCCTCCTCCGGGAGGTCTCTGATGACTTGCGGGTCGTTGCTGGCCCACTGGCAGATCTCAAATCCACCCTCCTAGAGATGAGCACGCAGGTCCTGGACTAGCTGGCGGGCTTCCGTGGCTGTCTTCGAACTGTGGAGGCAGTTGTCCACGTAAAAGCTCTTATGGACGGCGTCAAACACTCCAGGAGGTGCCGTCTCCTGCGCGGCGTGAGTCTGTAGCGCATAGGTGGCGCAACAGGGGCTGCAGGTTGTCCCGAAGGGTAGCACCTCCCACTGGTAGATAGAGGGGTCGGGGTCGCTCGGGTCCTCTCTCCAGAGAAACCTCATGAGTGGCTTGTCTTCCTCCAACATCCTGACCTGGTGAAACATTCGCTTAATGTCACCACTGACTGCGATCGGCTGCTGACGGAATCGCACCAGAACTCCCAAGAGGGCTGGGGTCAAGGTTGGACCAGGGAGAAGATAGTGGTTGAGGTTGAGCTTCCCCACCTGGTAGCTACAGTTGAAGACCACTCGGTTCTTCCCGTTGTGGTGAACATTGTGGTGCGGGAGGTACCAAGACTCGGCACTCTGGTTCGCCTCGGCTGGCTCAAGCTTCTTCACCAGACCGGACTCCGTCAGTTTCTTCATCTCCGTTCTGTAAGAAGCAGCAAGGACCTCGTCCTTCCTCATACGCTTCTCAGTGCTGGTCAGACACTGTAGGACGGTTCGAGGGGATACTCGAAACTCTGGCATGGGTTCTCTTCGGAGTAGTGGTGTGACGTATCTCTTCACGCCCTGGACTTCGATACGCACTGTCTTTGCTTTAAGGAGGTCTATGGCGTAGACGTCCTCCTTTGACCGTACGTAGAGCTTCTCATTCTTGTAGGGCGCAACGTCTAGCGTCCACAGCTTCTGGACGTTGTCTAGTAGCGCCGCATTCATGGAGTCCACACTGGTGTGAAGGCAGTTGATGGTCTGCACTTCTTCGGTTCGGACATGGAGGGATGACGTAGCTCTCCCGTCTCTATCTCTCCACTCGGTAGCGCCTTGGAGGGCCCACCCAAGCGCAGTCTTAACAGCCATCGGGCAGCCTCGTGGTCCTCTCAGCGGAGGACGGAGCGACACGATCAGTGCAGCGTTGTCCGAGCCGATGAGAAGGGTTGGCTCCGCTCCTTCTATCGGATGTAGGTCTACTCGCCGTAGGTGGGAATATCTTGCGCGTAATCTCTCCAGGGGGTAGTCGTAGCGGGAGAGCGCTAGCTGGTCTGCGGTGAAGACATTCTGAAGCCGATATCTGTCCGACGGCCGCCCCGCCGGGGAGATAGAGAAGTTGATTCTCGCCCCGGTGACCTCTTTAAGGTCGCGACGTATCGTGCGCAGAGTCAGCTTCTCCTCAGTCCCTTGGAGCCCCAACTGGCGCACTGCCTCCTGGAGAAGGATGGTCCGTTCCGACCCGTCGTCTAGAACGGCGTACGTGTCGTACACAGCGTTGTTGTGGTGAAGTCGGACCTTCACCACCTTCAGTAGGACCTTGGAGCCGCTGCTCTGGGTTGGGTCTAGATAGTAGACAGGTGTTTCCTCTTCCGGTGCGCTACCGGACCTAGGGCTTCTGGTGCCCTCCGTGGACCTGGCGAGGGAGACCTCGTTTAGGATGTTGAGGTGGACCTCCTCACAGCGGTTGCACTTTCTCCTCAAGGTGCAGTTCTTAGCCAGATGGTCGCGCCCACAGTTCCAGCACCTCTTGTTCTCCTCGAGCCACCTCTGCTTGGCCTCGGTACTCAGGTTGTTGAAGTCACTGCACTCATTGAACCAGTGCTCGCTGGTGCAGTACGGACATGGCGGTGGACCTCTCCGTCCCTTTTGAGGGGGTTGAGAGGAATCCTTTCCCTCAGGTCGGGCTTTCCTCTCTCTCCGAGGCTCCTCCTCCGTGTGCAGCACTCCTACTGGGCGTCCTCTGTTCGAGCTCGGCCTGTCCCAGCGGTCTCCCTTCTCCCTCTCCTTCTTCGGCTCAGCGTAACCCATGGCGTCTACGTTGGTGTCATGCACTTCCTCCAGTAGGAACTCCGCGAAGGCAGCCATGCTCAGACCCAACTTCCCGGGGTTACGAACGCGCTGCTGTCGCCGGAACCTCTCCTGCCGGAAGCGTGGGATCTTGCGGAGCAGCCGCTCTACGTTGGAGGTGCTGTTGATCTCGCTGGCGCCAGCTGGGCCCTGCGTCTTCAGCATTCCAACCAAGGTGTGCACGCGGAGCGCGAAGTCATCCAGCGCCCGTTCATCCTTGATGGGGGCCTGCTGTTCGAGGGCTTGCAGTTCAGCAAGGGCGTGGTTCCAGGGACGACCATAGCGGGCATCCAAGTCGGCGAGCGCTCTGGTGTAAGGTGTCGGTGCGGAGGCATGGGCCAGAACCATGTTGTGGGCTCTGGGGTTCCTCACATGCTGAAGGAGAATCGCATATTTGTAGGACTCTGAGCAGGAGTCGTCCAAGAGCGTGTCTAGGCAGATGCGTAGTTCCACATACTGGCTCCTGTCCTCGTCCTTGAAGAAGGGGAACTTGGGTCCCTCCACCTGGGGAAACATCCTGTAGTGGATGATCGGGGCTGGAGTGACTGTCTGGGTGTCCGGCCTGCATGCCTTTTGGTTCACTGGAGGACCTAGGGGTGTGCTACGCTCTTGGGGAATGGCTCCCCTCCCGGGCAGCGACGCTGGCTCCCTCTGGGCCGCGTAGCGGTCGGGTCCCTGGTCCTCTTCCTTCAAGGTGGTCAGCTGGGCCTGTAGTTGGACAGTCATGGCGGGGGTCATGGAGCCATCGGCGGGGGGTTCAGGAGATGGCACTCGAGAGGGCCGTGCGGATGATGCTCTGGAGCTACGGGCCGACGGAGCTCTGCTGATGCACACGTCGCGCATGGTCTGCATCACTTCCTCCATCTTCTCCGCGTGCAGTTGCTCTCTCTCCATCTGGAGGCGGTCGCGCTCCATCTGGAGGCGTTCACGTTCTAGCGCCTCCTGGCGCTGCCTCTCCGCCGCGCGTTCCGCCCCCTCCATCTGGAGGCGCTCGCGCTCGAACTGGATGCGTTCCCTCTCTAACGCCTCCTGGCGCTGTCTCTCCGCCGCACGTTCCGCTCCTTCCATCTGGAGGCGTTCACGTTCTAGCGCCTCCTGGCGCTGCCTCTCCGCCGCGCGTTCCGCCCCCTCCATCTGGAGGCGCTCGCGCTCGAACTGGAGGCGTTCCCGCTCTAACGCCATCTCGGCCTGTTGGCGCATACATTCTGACAGCGCGGCACTACTCCCTCTGGAGTGCATGCTATCCGCCCCAGAGGCAGAACTGCCCACGGAAACCCTGGACCGGGAGGAAGCCACTGAACGGCAGGAGCTAGGTCTCGAGCGCGCCGTACTGGGAGGCAGATCGTTAAGGCTGAGGCCCTCCCTCTTCCGCCCGCAGGCGCTGTCAGACCGGGCCTCTCCTTCCTGCTCTTCCGTTTCTACGGCAAAACCCTGCTGTTCTGCCATCTCATCCTCAGGCTGGTGCTCTTTGATGGCTGTCTCGGTGCTAGCCACCCGCGCGCCGGCGGACACCTCGGCCTCTCCGACCACTGTATCCCGTGGAGTGCGCTCCTCACTACCACTCAGTGAGCTTTCGAGCTCAAGCTCATACTCTTGTAACCTCTGAGGCAACCGCGGGACTCTCTGTGGTCGTGGCTCTGGCTCAGGGGGCGGAGAAGGGGGGGTAACTGTCTTGTCTGGTTGGCTGCGCTCAGCCATGCTATCACTACACAACCTATCCGGCTCGAAGGACCAATTGTAACCAGGGAGTAGCTAAAGGACTGTAGAATTTTAGGAAGGGCTGGTTATCTAACTAACTCTGAGCTAAATCGGCAGTGTAGGAGGATAGAGGCAGGGGGCGCCAGCAACCCTTTAGACTAGCATATCACAGTTATATATATATAATATATTATAATACAAGCTATAACTCAGTTAATCACACGATAAGACAATACTTAAACCCAATACTAGATTTGCTGTTAAACTAAACAATACAGACAACTAAACACACAGCAATGTATCAAATATAAACAAACACATTTATTTATACAACTTATATATACATCCCAATATACTCCCTCCCCGCCGGCCACACACACACTCACTCACTCACTCACACACAGTACCTGGCCTGAAAAGGCTTAGAGTCCCGGACTGAAAATGAGCGCGTTGAGGCCTGGTCGGAGCCCGCATGCGACTCGAGGAAGGCAGCAGACAAGGGGGGGGAGTGACGTTGCAATTCGAAGGGAAAGGGGCTTCTTCGTAGCAAACGACGAGGTGTGAATGGTTCAGGTCCGGTGGTCCACGGTCAGCTCCGGTGGTGTTAGCGGTCGGTCGCAATCCACCTCGGAGGCGACGGCTTTGTTTGGCTTTGGTCTCGCTATGCGCCAACGTTAGCAGCCGGCGGCTAGCAAGGCTGGCTAACGGTGACACAGCTAAACTGGGCTAGCGCTGTTAACTCACTAAAACTCCGAACTCTTCTTCACGTCGTCTGTCAGCTTGAAGGCCTCGAAGATCCTCTTGAAGAAGATGAAGTTGGGGTCGAAGATCTCTGGTTCCTCTGTGATGTACTCTATCTCCACCTCGGGCTCCTTCTCCTTCTCCTTCTCACTCTCGTCACTCTAACGCACAGACCACTTCCGTCGCTATAGACACCAACCGGACATACATCAAGTCACGTACGCCAATCAAAACCACGCCCACTAATCTGGCGCTTGCACAATACTGAACAAATCTAAGACAGAACTTATACAATTACAATAACAATACATACACCTTCATGAAAACGTACATGAATAGTATGGAAAATAATTAAGGAAATAACAGGGGCAAAATAGGGCTGATTTGGGGAAACTAACTGGCTCTAAATTGTGGGCCTTCATAACAATGAGATTGCAGCCAAATTAGGACTATTTCTCAGACAAAAACTACAAAATACGCTTATTTGCACCTCTTCATTGCCAACAAAATAAGGAGTTATTATACTGTATTGTTTGTTTTTGTTGGCATATGGGATGTGTTCAGCTAGGCTCAAATCATATTTTCCAAAAGTATTGCTGCTGATATGTAGTTCCTATTGTCGTGTATTTCTACTTAAACACACACACATGCATAGATAGTATGATAGGGGCCTGTATATATGCTTAGGGGAGTGTTGTGCAATGTTGTGCAAATAGCCCCCTGACTTAAGGCCATAGTGACATCACAGGGGACGGCCCTCTTTCTAGGTAAGGTGATAGGCTATGGCCTGTGACTGTATTTGCATATTGTGATGTACCAGGGTGAGACCCAAGGGGCGGTCTCTTTACCAGCCCAGCGAGAGAAGAGCAGACGTATGTATGTATGTATGTCTGTTTTGAACTTTGATTAAATCGTCTTAAACTCAATAACTGTTCTTTGATTCATAACCAACAATAATTAACATCATAAGTGGCGAGACTAGCCCAAGAGATAAATATAGCTTGATTTACAGTCGTTTGCAAACTCTTCAATCCAACAAAGGAAGGTAGGTTTTCTGCAGAGACCCCTCCCTCGTCGATTGGTGTGTGCAAAGTTGACTGAATCTCAGATAAGTTATAGTCAAAAGAATCTTGTGTAACGTTTATCTTGTTGGAATAGAAACAAATCTTTCATAATCTTTAAGCCTGGGTTGGTGATAGGGACGAATTTGGTAATTCGCTTTTTGTGTAAAATTGTGTTGAGATATTAGTTTGGTAACTAATAGTTGTGATTTGTTTGGATGGTATTACGGAATATCGTGAGTGTGTGTGTAAAATTGTGTTAAAGTGTAATTGGACTGTGTAGTCTGTTTTGTAAATCTTCAGAACTGTGGCAAAGAAGTGTGTCTGACGCCATTGTCCTCTGTGTCAGCGTAGCAAAAACAAGCACGCTCGGGCACGCGCGCAGACACGCAGGACACACACAGAGACCTTCTATTGGATACATAGTTGAATGAGATATTAGTTTGGTAACTAATAGTTAACTTGCATTGAAAGATAATCTTGAAATTGTTGTGTCGTGGAGAATGTAATTTGTTTGTGAAAACAAAGTTGTGTTAAGTTATTGTGGAAAGCAAAATATATGTTAATCCCACAGGTTTCCCCAGAGGTTGGACAAAGGAATGAGAAAAAGGAGCCCCCCCTCCTCCTTCCTCTCCTGTTGGTCCGCGCTCACACATGCACGAGCGTCAGGGCTGTACACACATTGATTCAAACATACGGACACATGATTTGATTGTTACATTACGAATAAAGATAAATTCATACACAGATTGTAGTAATTTAAAAGATAGAAAGATAGTAAATTGATCATCGGGGTATTTAAAGTAGTTTAAAGATATTTGTCACGAGCCCCTAGTAGAAGTGCGCGCATGTGTAAAACAGTACACACACGGAGACGCGCGCAGGCACATTTCACACACACAGAGTGCGAAGCGAGTACTGTAGTGCAGACGGTACCCATACTTTTAATTTCAACCTGTTACGGCTGGGCCTTCACACACGCCCTCCCCCGCCCCCACAGCTCGAGCACCCGCCCCCACAACTCGAGCACAGCGTGCTCTCCGCCGCAGCTGAGGCTTGTCCCCCTAATTAGATCTTCAGCCAAACCTGCACACCTGTCTCCACTCCCAATCAACCCTCTGTCTACATCTACCCTGGATTCCTACTACTCACTCAGTCAGTTCTTCCCTAAGAATGACCTGGCAAGTATCCTCTGTGACTAGTCGTGAACTTTGCTCTCGTGCCTAACTTTGTGATTCGTTTATATCTTATGTACTGGCCTACCGTGGAGACTTACCCTGTTTTTCTGTTCCTCCACAGCCCACGCCAACCACTACCGCCAGCCCGCCAGGTTGAAACCCCCGGACTCATCCTTTCAGTTTTCCACTGTAAATAAATACCCTACGGGGCTTCACAGTATTCTGCCTCCGTTGTCGTGTCCTTGAGCCCCCTCACCACCGTGGCTTAACAGAAGAACTGACCATGCAATTGGGCTCAGACGACACGAAGGACCGGGCACCATCTCCCACCCCTGGATCCGGTCCGACGGCTATCCAAATCCTCGCTGAACACACTCACCTCCTCCAGGCGGCCGCTACAGCGTGCCAGGCCCTGAACACTCGCATTACAACCCAGGAGGCTAACCAGGAGCACCGCGCCACCCAGATGCAGCACCTCATCACTACGACCCAAGCGCTTACGGCACAGGTGGCCGCGCTCGCAGCCTTTGCCCCCCCCCCCTGCTCTCCCTGACCCTGCCCAGCTACCGGCACCACCTACTGGACAGCCACGGGAGCCCCACCTAGCCAGCCCCCGCCCCTTCGACGGAGCCTTCGCCCAGTTCCGAGGCTTCATCCTCCAGTGTGAGTTGGTGTTCTCGCATCAGCCCAGCCAGTTCTGGTCGCCGGCAGCCCGGGTGGCGTTCATCACCAACCTCACCACCGGCGACGCCCTGAATTGGGTCCAGGCCACCCTCTGCGCCCGCCCTGACCTGTTCGGTGACTACGCTACCTTCCTCACGGAGTTCAAGTGGGTTTTCGACCACCCCACTGCAGGACAGGAGGTCGGGGCGCGACTGATGTCACTCCACCAGGGGAACCGGACCGCGGCGGCCTACTCTACCGAGTTTCGCACCCTGGCAGCCGGAAGCGGATGGAATGACAGGGCACTGCGATCTGCTTTCCGCCAGGGGCTGAGTGAGGTCATCAAGGACGAGCTCGTCCGGGACAGACCCGCCACCCTGGACGAACTAGTGGCCCTAGCCATCGACGTTGACGAGCGCTCCCGGGAGCGTCGGAGAGAGAGAGGGCGCTACCAGACCAGCTCGCCACGCCCCCAGGACCCTATCGTCACAGCCAACCCCTCCTCCGCACGGGAGTCGACCTACACCCCATCCACTGGCGAGGAGCCGATGCAGCTTGGTCGAGCCCGCCTCACCACGGCGGAGAAGGAGAGGAGAAGGGCCCAGGGCCTGTGCCTCTACTGTGGAGAGAAGGGACACCTCCGTGACACCTGCCCGTCCCTATCAAAAGGGTAGGCTCACCCGAAGGGGGAATCCGGGTGAGCCGTGTCTCTCAATCCCCACCTACCACCAGCCCAGCCAGGTTCTCTGTCACCCTCTCCTGGCAGGGGCAGAACCTCACGGTCGAGGCCATCATTGACTCGGGAGCAGACGAGAACTTCATGGACGCCCAGCTGGCCCGCTCAGCTGCCATTCCCCTCGTTGCCCTCGAGACCCCCCTCTCCGTCTCAGCCCTAGACGGACACAGCCTGGGGCCTCTCACCCACCGCTCTACACCCCTCTCCTTGACTGTCTCTGGGAACCATGTGGAGGAGATTCGGTTCTACATCCTCAAGACCCCCCAGTCCCCGCTCATCCTGGGACGACCGTGGCTCGAGCTCCACATTCCCCATGTCAGCTATGGTGAGGGACGTATCCTGAGCTGGAGTACCGCATGTTACGCCCGATGCCTCCGTGCCGCCCATACCCCCTCATCGCCTCTGCGACCGCCTCCGGCTTCCCCTGACCTCTCCTCCATCCCAGAGGACTACCACGACCTCGGAGAGGCCTTCAGCAAGGAGCGTGCTCGCACCCTGCCCCCTCACCGGCCCTACGACTGTGCCGTCGAGCTCCGTCCTGGCAACAAACTTCCAGTCAGTCGCCTCTACAACCTTGCCCCCCCGGAGAAGGCAGCCATGGACACCTACATCTCCGACTGTCTGGCTGAGGGGCTCATCCGTCCATCACACTCCCCGGTGGCAGCGGGGTTTTTCTTCGTTAAGAAGAAGGATGGAACCCTCAGGCCATGCATTGACTACCGTGAGCTCAATGCCATCACCGTCCGGAACACCTATCCTCTCCCCCTCATGAGCTCCAACTTTGAGCCCCTCCTTGGGGCCACCATCTTCACTAAGCTGGACCTCCGGAACGCCTACCATCTGGTCCGGATTCGTGAGGGCGACGAGTGGAAGACGGCGTTCAAGACCCCCCGTGGCCACTATGAGTATCTCGTCATGCCCTTCGGTCTCACTAACGCCCCCTCTGTCTTTCAGGCCCTCATGAACGACGTCCTCAGGGACATGCTGGACATCTTTGTCGTCCTCTACTTAGATGACATCTTAGTATTCTCCAGGAACCCTGAGGAGCACATCCAACATGTCCGCCTAGTCCTCCAGCGCCTACTGGAGAATCGCCTTTTTATTAAGGCTGAGAAATGCTCTTTCCACACTCACTCTGTGGAGTTCCTGGGTCTCATTGTGGAGGGTGGGTTGACTCGCCCTGACCCCAAGAAGACTCAGGCCGTCGTCGAGTGGGGCCAACCTACCACCCGGAAACAGCTGCAGTCCTTCCTCGGCTTTGCCAACTTTTACCGGCGATTCATCCGGGACTTCAGCCGGGTAGCCGCCCCCCTCACTGCCCTCACCTCCCCCCTGCGCCAGTTCACATGGACACCTGCAGCCAGCGCGGCCTTCAGTGAACTGAAGAGGCTCTTCACCTCGGCGCCGGTCCTGATAAACCCAGACCCCTCTAGGCCCTTCATTCCTCAGACACAGGCGTCGGTGGTGTGCTCTCTCAACAGTCGGAGGACCAGACCGTGCACCCCTGCGCCTTCTACTCCCGCCGTTATACCTCCGCCGAGGCCAACTATGACATCGGGAACCGCGAGCTGCTGGCGGTGGTGGAGGCGTTCCACGAGTGGCGGTACTGGCTGGAGGGCGCAGAGCACCCCTTCACCGTCTGGTCGGACCATAAGAACCTGACCTACATCAAGTCGGCCAGGCGGTTGAACTCCCGTCAGGCACGCTGGGCCCTGTTCCTCGGGCGGTTCAACTTCCTCCTCACGTTCCGTCCGGGCTCCCTGAACGCCAAGGCGGACTCCCTTTCTCGACTCCATGCTGCAGAGGAGGAACCCACCACTCCTGACACCATCGTTCCATCCTCCCGGGTCGTTGGAGTGGTCACCCTGGAGATCGAGGCGGTGGTCAGAGCTGCACAGCGCACCCAGCCAGATCCCCGACCGGGGTCCCCCGGCCGTCTCTTCGTCCCGGACGCCGTCAGGACCAAGGTGATGCAGTGGGGCCACGCCAGCCACTTCGCCTGCCATCCTGGGGCCCTACGCACCCTGTCCTTCCTGCGCCGGCGGTTCTGGTGGTCCACCATGGCCGCGAACGTCAGGGAGTTCGTCTCGGCCTGCCCTACCTGCGCTCGCAGCAAGGCATCCCACCGGCCGCCTTCAGGACTGCTGCGGCCTCTACCCGTGCCCGGTCGACCGTGGTCCCACCTCGCCATGGACTTCGTGACCGGCCTTCCCCCGTCTCTAGGCAACACGGTCATCCTTACCATTGTGGACCGCTTCTCCAAGTCCGTGCGGTTGGTAGCTCTGGCAAAGCTACCGACCTCGGCGGAGACGGCGGAGCTACTCACCACCCACGTCTTCCGCCTTTACGGGCTTCCCCAGGATGTGGTTTCCGACCGTGGCCCCCAGTTCACGTCCAAGGTGTGGCAGGCCTTCTGTTCTGGGATTGGGGCCATGACCAGCCTCTCCTCCGGCTACCATCCCCAGACCAATGGGCAGGCGGAGAGAGCCAACCAGAGCCTGGAGTCGGCACTCCGCTGCATGTCCTCCCTCCATCCATCCTCCTGGAGCAAGGACCTACCCTGGGTGGAGTACTCTCTAAACGCCATGGTAAATGAAGCCACCGGCCGGTCCCCCTTCGAGTGCTCCTTGGGGTACCAGCCACCCCTGCTTTCTACCCAGGAGGGCGAAGCGTCGGTACCATCGGTCCAGGCTCACCTCCTTCGCTGTCGTCGGGTCTGGACCTCCGTACGCTCGGCCTTGCTTCGGGCCACCGCCCGAACTACCCGAAGCGCCAACCGTCGTCGCACTCCAGCTCCTGTGTACCAGGTGGGCCAGAGGGTCTGGCTCTCCACGGCGGATCTCCCCCTCAATGTCCCCTCCCGGAAGTTGGCGTCGAGATACATCGGCCCCTACGCCATCGACCGGGTCATCAACCCCGCTGCCATCCGGCTGGTCCTCCCTCACTCCCTCCGTCGGATCCACCCGGTGTTCCACGTCTCCCGGGTTAAGCCCCATGTCGCCAGCGACCTGATGCCACCAGCTCCTGCACCGCCCCCTCCTCAGTTGGTGGATGGCCACCCCCAGTGGGCGGTAAGGAAAATCCTCAGGGTTCGTCGCTGTGGCCGGGGTTTCCAGTACCTGGTGGACTGGGAAGGATATGGCCCAGAGGAACGGAGCTGGATTCCCCGGTCCCAGATCATGTCCCCAGTCCTCCTCAGGGACTTCTATCGGGCCCACCCGGATGCTCCGGGCCGGTCGCCAGGAGGCTCCCCCTCGGGGGGGGGGTCCTGTTACGGCTGGGCCTTCACACACGCCCTCCCCCGCCCCCACAGCTCGAGCACCCGCCCCCACAACTCGAGCACAGCGTGCTCTCCGCCGCAGCTGAGGCTTGTCCCCCTAATTAGATCTTCAGCCAAACCTGCACACCTGTCTCCACTCCCAATCAACCCTCTGTCTACATCTACCCTGGATTCCTACTCACTCATCGTCAGTTCTTCCCTAAGAATGACCTGGCAAGTATCCTCTGTGACTAGTCGTGAACTTTGCTCTCGTGCCTAACTTTGTGATTCGTTTATATCTTATGTACTGGCCTACCGTGGAGACTTACCCTGTTTTTCTGTTCCTCCACAGCCCACGCCAACCACTACCGCCAGCCCGCCAGGTTGAAACCCCCGGACTCATCCTTTCAGTTTTCCACTGTAAATAAATACCCTACGGGGCTTCACAGTATTCTGCCTCCGTTGTCGTGTCCTTGAGCCCCCTCACCACCGTGGCTTAACACAACCCCTCTCTCTCTGTAATAAAGTTGTGATTGCAGAATCACGAAAGTTAAGCATAGTTTGTTAAAAGTAAAGATAGATTGTGGGCTTTTGATAGATTCAAAGGAAAAGAGGCCAGTCGTTCTGTGAGACATCTGTTTTCTGTCTGCCTGCTTGCATAGAATGAGAGGGATCTATAGAGATCGTTCGTGACTGATGTTTGTAAATGACTGTTGAATATTACATTACTTGTTTAAATACTAATTGATTGAATTAATTATTCAGATCATTTCATTGTCTGTTTCACAAAACAATTGATTGATTCCACAGGTTTGGTCAAATGTCTGTGACTGTCTAATGAAAACCATTCTGAATAACCATTCATTTTGTTTGATATTTTGAAAACAGATAATTGACTCCACAGGTTTTAAATCAATGTATATGATTATATAATGAATAATTCTAACTAATCATTCATTCCTTTCAGCATATTGAGATCACGGAAGTCGAAGCATTGTGTTTGTTAGGAGAAAAATAATAGATTGTGACTTTAGATCAGAAAGGGCGTTCTTAAGCAATCGATACGCGAGTCGGTTGCTTGGCCCCATCTGCTGGCCGAAACACGACAAGACATTTTTAAAACATTGGCTCTGTAAGTTGATGAATGGTTCATTGATGGATGGTTGTAAATGATTGTTATATATTACATTACTTTAATTAATTTAATTAATTACTCAGATTGTAATTAATAATTAATCATTCATTCCTTCCCAATAACAAGTCGATTTCTTTACAGGTTATAATTAATATTTGTAATTTACATCTTTTATTTTAGTTAGGTCATGTCCACAGCTTTTTATTAGGAATAGCAGAATAGTTTGTATTGATAATTAAGCAGTAAAAGGGTTTTTGAAAATCAGTGAATACTTAGGTGTTGACCAGCCTTTGTGATTTAATAATTGTGTTGACCAGAACTGTAATTAGTATTGAATGAGTAATTAAGTGACACATATTCATAAACAATTAGGAAACACATTTAAGTATAAAGTACTTACACAGATATTAGATTTAAGTTAATACTGCACTGACATACACAAGAGGCAAATCTGTTATTCTGAGTTGTAGGGTTCTGTGGGGATGGTTAATACAGTTAAATTGGACTAGCATTTGTTTAGCAAACAAGGCAATAGGAAGGTGGGTTGTAAGAAGAGTACACCTTATCTAATATAGAATATTGTCAGCATATTGAGCGGTAGAATGGGGTCAAATTCAACGAAGGTGTTAAAAGATATTAGTGAACATAGTGGAATATTGGCTACTTTATCCCCTATGGCTGTAGTGGAAAAAATGAATCCTCTTGTTAGGGAAATTAGCAAAATGTCTACGAAATGGAATAGCCGTTGGGCATACATTGAACAGCCGTGGCCGAAAGAGGGCAGCCTTAATTTACAAATAATTGCAACATTGGAAATACTTATCAATGTGCACAAGGCACATCAAAGAGGAAAGATTAGATCAGAGAAACGCAAGTTAGAGTTAGCTATTTTAGATCTATTTAAGGTAGAGGGACAGAAAATAGCTCAGATGGAACCGGAAAAGAAAAATGAATTGGCCAGAACACTGGAACAGAAATTGAACATTCCATCCACAAACATGTGTCCTGTCTCCAGTCCCCCTCCATATGCTAAGGCACTGGAGGACCATTCCCAGAAGAAGAAGACCAAGAAGGAGCCAAGGGGAAAAGGGGACGACAGGAGTGACGAGGAAGATGACAGCAAAGATGGCAGTGAAGACTCAAGAGATGACGACAGTGCAGATGGAGGCTACAACGCTCAGGTCAGGAAGATGATAGCCACAGCCGAAAGGAAAGGTGGGAGAAGACGCCGGGAGAAAGCGGAAAGAGAGGAAGAAAGACACCACAGATGGCTGAAGGAGCAACGAGAAAGGGAGAAAAAGGAAGATTGTCATCAAATGTCATCAAATACATTAAAGAACTGTCCAGTGCTGATTCGGGGTAACAAGATGGAATATCATCATTGGAATCATACAGATCTGTCTGAGGTGATAGAAAAGCTCCCAGTCCTGGAAGATGGTGGACACGCGTGGACGAGAGAAGTTGACGTGAGACTGACAGGAACGCAGGCCGCGATGGGAGACCTGAAAAGACTTAGCTTTTATTGCAGGATTGGATACAATGCAGGAAATATTGATGAAGGCAGGACTTCATAGATATATCAATACATCAGTTTATGATCCAGAGCTCTTCGCAGCAAACAGAGGCAGGCTGTGGAAGGCAATCAGAGAGACTTACCCTACTCACATTCACCCAGACAATATCATTGTGAAGCCACTGGGGGGAGATGAGAATCCCAGGGGTTTTGTTGCCCGTGTGCACTCTCAATGGAGAAGTGTGACAGGGAAGGACGCTGAAGATAACCCCTTAGAAAAATCCATAATCAGGGAAAAAATACAAGAAGGGCTTCCTACCCCAGTTAAGGATAAGCTAGCAGAAGTGGTAGGGCTACGACACATGAACAAAGCTGTTTATATAGACCACGTAGCTCATCAAGTTGAGTTATATCGAAAGAATATTCAGATACAGAAGACACAAGACGAAGAGTCACTCAGAATATTGACTCATGTGCAATTGACTGAAAGCGAGAGGAACATAGAGGGAGTGCAGGCTTTAGCCCCACAGCAACAGCCACCTGGAGTGCAGACTGCTACTTACCAGTCCTACTCACAGGGGCCACAAGGGGGGTATCCTGCTACTTACCAGTCCTACCCACAGGGGCCACAAGGGGGGTATCCATACCCACAAGGGCCACCAGGGGTGCAAGCGGTTCCATACCAGCCGTACACACAGCCTGGCCAAGGACCACCACCAGGGGGATGGACAGCAGCAGGAAGAAGATGCTAGAACCATGTTACCAATGCGACCAGAATGGACATCTAGCCTGTACCTGCTACAACAGGCCCCAGGGGGGCGCCAAGGAGGAGGATATTGGCCTCCTGCTACACCTGCTCCAGGAGTGATGAACCCTTACGGAGGCCCAGCAGCTGGCCTATAGGGGTGCCCGGAAGATCCGAGTGGGAGGTGCCAGCTGGTGGTGACAAAGAAGCCTGAAGACGCCACGCACCTTCCTATGTCTGGAGAATATGTGAAGACAATCGGATTTGAGGGAATTAAACAGCTGATTCCTACAACTGAGCTTGTAGACTTAGAGTACAAGGGACAGAGAGCAACTCTGTCAACACTTGTGTCAGAACACACGCCAACAGGGCTGCTAGGGAGAGATGCTCTATGCCAATTGAACTGTACAGTAAAATGCACACCTGACGGCTGTCAGGTGACGATGCCATCCGGTGCTCAGATTCCATCGACAGCCAGAGTGATTAAGCATAGAACAGACCTACAAGCTTTGCCTTTAAAGGGAGCTGATATAGAATATTGGGTTGATGGGTCTTGTTACCGGGTAGGAGAAACTTTGTGCGCTGGGTATTCCTTAGTTAAAGCACAGAATTCAAAGTTTATTGTAGAACAGGCTGAGGCAGTTCCTCAGCCTTGCTCAGCTCAGTTGGCTGAGTTGATTGCCCTCACAGAAGCATGCAACTTGGGAACCGGACGGAGAGTGACAGTGTACACCGACTCTGCCTATGCACATAATGTTTGTCATTTTAATGGAGCTGTATGGAGGGGGCGGGGTTTTAAGAGAACTGATGGTACGCCTATACAGCATCACGCACAGATCATGAAGCTGTTACAAGCCATGATGAAGCCAAAGGAATTAGCCATAGTGAAGTGTGCCACACACAGGTCTGACTCATCACATGTCACACAAGGTAACAGGGCTGCAGAAAATGCAGCCAAAGCCATTACAGGAGCAGACAAGGCAGGTAAAGGTCTTCTGGTCGCACATGAAAAGCAATTACAGGGCATGGTCACACTTGAGGATTTATTGATGTTACAGAGTAGAGTAACTACATTAGACAAGAACGTTTGGCTAGCAAGGGGGGCAAGTCAGGATGACACAGGTCTATGGAGGAATCATGAGGGGTTGGTTGTAGCACCCTCAGATTTAATAGGCATGTTAATACGGGAAGCTCATGGATTAGCACATGTGGCAAGGGGGGAGGTAAGACGCAAGATCACCAAGGAATATGGGTTTTGGAGTCCATATTTGATGGAACAGATTGACCATGCTTTAGGTCAATGTGGGGTCTGTTGGAGAAACAACATCAGAGTGGGTACACCAGTGGTGTCTGGGCATATCCTTACCCCAATAGGGCCACGGGTGGTGGACAGGGGGGTGGATGTACAGAGTAGGCAGGATGTTGTGCCAACAGGTGCCGAGGTCCCCAGAGAACCTGAGAAGGAGGAGCTACGACGAGATGCTGTGGTGTTGCCAGAGCCAGTGGCAATGCCAGCGTTACAGCCAGTGATATTACCGGCAATGCCTGAAGCCGAGGGGACAGTGGAAAGCTGTCCAGATGCCAATGAACCAGAAACCAACGAAGCAGAGAGTGTTGACAGTCTGGAGGTCCAGCCTGGGAGTGTCCAAAGCCTGGACACCTGTGCTACTGGGGATGCTGGCGAGTGCCTGCATCATGCTTCAGATGATGCTGAGGGCGACTCCCCAGACCTTGATCAGCGTGGGAGGGGACCAGGCGGCTGCCTGAACCTCAATGACACTGACGGACGACGACCAGTTAGGAAAAGATTAAAGACTATAAATAGGGTAGTGAAGCAGCAGATCAAAGGGAACGACGGGAATGGACAGCAGATGATAGCATGGCTGGAAACGGTCTTAGGGGCATGGGAAACTTATTTTGCTAAGATAGGAGCACCTATTATAGCAGACATGATTTTTGACTTTCTTAGGAGACAGGGCCTCATTGACTGTTTTTGGAAAATCAGTCACTCAGTCCTCGTTGATGAACTTTTCAGAAGACTAGTCCTCACCTGAGGTGAAGATCTATGCATTAATGCATTCCCTTTGTCCTATGCTTACTGTTGGAGAATTATGTGTTATGATAACTGAATGTCATTATTTGTGTATTGTTTGTTTGTTTCTATATCGTATGTGATTGAGGTCAGTTGAGAAGTGATGTGATGGTTATACAAAGATAGGAAAGAAGTTCTGTTCCTAGCGCAACGAAGAATAAGCTCCTGACTAGGAAAGGTTATCAATCTGAGACAGCGGTAAAGGTTGTTCTGAAGATGCGAGTGACAAGAAGACGTTGGTCGCTGGAAGTTTTTGTGTTGAAATATGTATGATGTACTGTGTTTAGATTAATTTGTATTGTTATTTTTAGGATTCTTTTTTATTATTGATTGTTTTGTATTTGGTTTATATGATATTTTTGGTTGCTGGTCCTGGTGCTGGGTTAGTCTGTGTTATTATGTTGTTGTTGTTGTTGTTGTTTTTTTTCTTTGGTGTCTTGGTTGCAGTTTGTGGGGTTTTGTGTTTTTGTTTTTGTTTTGTGGTCGTTTAGTTTCGGAACACCCTCTGGGTGGTCCGAGGGGGGAATATGTCGTGTATTTCTACTTAAACACACACACATGCATAGATAGTATGATAGGGGCCTGTATATATGCTTAGGGGAGTGTTGTGCAATGTTGTGCAAATAGCCCCCTGACTTAAGGCCATAGTGACATCACAGGGGACGGCCCTCTTTCTAGGTAAGGTGATAGGCTATGGCCTGTGACTGTATTTGCATATTGTGATGTACCAGGGTGAGACCCAAGGGGCGGTCTCTTTACCAGCCCAGCGAGAGAAGAGCAGACGTATGTATGTATGTATGTATGTATGTATGTCTGTTTTGAACTTTGATTAAATCGTCTTAAACTCAATAACTGTTCTTTGATTCATAACCAACAATAATTAACATCACTATCTATATCCATATCTATTTGCATGTTCAAATGCATTGCCATAGTTGACATTTTGATGATGACCCTGCATGCATGCAGAATCACTTCTTCAACTGCATTCCCAATGTCAATGTAGCTAGCTAGTTTAGCTGTACACTTACAATAACACACCAACACAGCACCGACAATGCACACTTCAACAACAGTATTGCAAGACGAGTGCATCGAGCTACAACGTTATTCCACCACCGTTCCCCACGTTGGTTTGTTTGTTGATATACGTCGACCCATGATTCATCCAGATTATTGAGAGTACATTCTCTGTCACGACACAACATGTCTACAGTGCATGTGTCGATGAGTGTCCTCTGTACACAGGTCACACGAGAGCTGAGGGAGTCAGGACGAGCCCCCTCTGAAACCTCAGGTCAGACACCAGGGGATCTATCTCAAGTTTCAAGTTTATTGTTACATCACATTACACAAGTGTAAGAGAGTAACATTCTTAGGCTTCGGTTCCTGACATTATGTTGCAGCACAAGACATAAGGCAATAGACATAATTCAAGAAAGTAACAGTAGTACAGGACATACATGGAGAAAAAAAATGGGCATAATACCAGATAAAGGTGACAATAGTACAGATAAGACAGAATACACTAGTGGTGCAACTAGTGATAATAGATCGTTCAGTAGTAAAGTGGCTAGGAGCTTAAGGTTTCTGTAGTCCGTTTACATGGGGTGTGCTTGGGGAAGATAGTCAATTGTCTACTACAGTGGGCTTGATCATGAGCCTGATCGATCACATGTTTCTTTCAGCTGTCTCAGAGCTCCAGGAAGTGTCCAAAGAACACACTCCGGACAGCAGACGGTGAGAGATGAGAAAAAGAATTCAGTGAACATTATCTCTCTAGAAAGAGGATGAGAGCGACTGAAATATAAATTGAATATTAAATATAGAATGTTTTTTTTTAAAGGGGGGGTTAGTAGGAGTGGCTTGACATCTATGGCCCTGTCCATAATCCCAGGTGCCATTTTTTACATTTTGTCAGGGTGTAGAGGGCAAGTAGCAACGTGTACTAACATTTTCATGTCAAAAGTCAATTCTTAGAATTGTAACTGATGGCTAATGGGTGAAGATACTCTACCTAATAATGGTGTGTGTGTGTGTGTGTGTGTGTGTGTGTGTTTATGTGTGGGGGGGCAGGTCTCCCATAGAAGAGGAGGTGGTGGTGGCTATGGAGGACATAGTGGAGGAGTGTGTCGACCTCCCTGAGAGAGAACCAGAGCTCACCCCTGAGAGCCTGCTGAGGTAAATGTCGATGGGTCCGACTGCATTTTTCACAATCAGTTAGTTGATGGATGCTAAATGTCATTTATCAATCGTGCATGCTATATTTATGCTGACTTAAATTATCTTGTTTATTCAAACTCGTATCTATGTCCACGATGTAAAATAAATAACCATTTCATAGGTCTGTGTTTGAACTGTGAAGTTAGTCATGTCAGTTTGCCTGTGTCTCAGCATCACTGGAGATCGCTGGGTGTTTTGTTTTGAAGTATTGAAGCATTACAGTTGCCAAATGGTGGTATGTGAATTTACTATTGCAAAGTTTACATTGAACAACATTATCGTGAGCAGTGGCAATAGCCCATGGCAACAACTGAGAGGGGATGAATGAACTCAGCAAGGTTGTTAAATGAATGAAAAAACACGGCCACATGCATTTTTTAATCTCACAAATACTGAGTACTTGTAATGTTTTTTTTCGATTTGTCGATTAGATATCTTTGTATCGATGCGGAAGTCCGTGATTGACTGATAGATAAATGGATCAACCTAACCCGTCCCTACCGAGCACCCTTCATCAGAGAACCACAGGTAAACCACTATCAATGCTACAATAAACACTCCTCTCTCCTCTTCTTCATCGCTGATAGGATGCATTTTGACATTGTGTAGAGGTAAACCCTGAATACTTTAATCATTGGTGATTATCAGCAAGTTGAAGCCAACCTCTCTTGCTGTATCATCACAAATTGCAAACAGGCTGCAAACTATCTGTCTGTAACTGGACCTGAGCCAAATATAGAGATGGGGACCAGTTGGGATCTAAGGACAGTGGAACCTTGTGGTGGTCGGCCAGGTGGTAGACTTATATGGGTACTGGGGTCAATAGATCAGTATATTCAGGACCAGCCAGTCAGCTGACCAGGGTCGGGTAGCTGGGTTGTCAGGATAATCAGACACTTTTGGGAGATGGGGACTTCTCGTCAACAACCCTACCTAGACTCAACGGAGCCCTGTCTTTGGGAATGATTTGCATGACAAACAGCTGGCTGCTTGAGCAGCAACTTTTGCCTATATAAGCCCACTGCAAAATGTCATTCGGGACGAGTCTCTCACCGTTGCTTGCCGTGTATTGAGAGGCTGGTCCAGCGCTGTATGGGAATAAATCTATCTTCATTGTCTACCTTGAGCATTAATTCATTATCATAAGGAAGCAACAAATCTAGGCCGCCGCCTATCATCTGAACATTCACATACTATCAATCTCCCTCTCCAGAAAGGTGTCATTGGAAGAGGACTTCCACTCTCTGCTGCCCCCTGATGCAGACCGCAGTACTGCAGCTCAAATGTTCTTCCAACTGTTAGGTGAGGAGTTGAATGACTGAATTGATGATAGAGTGCCATATAATGGCGTGTTAAATTGGATTTAAATCTGAAGATTGCTCCCCATTGCTGTCAGGATTGCAGAGTCTCTCCCTATCTTCTGCCATAGACTTCATCGTTTCAGGCTACACCTTAACTGTCCCTCCTTAACCCTCTGAATCCCCCTGTTCAGTTTCTCAACTGTATATTACCAAAAAAGGTGTCCACTAAATTCCAAAAATGTAAATGGAAAGACTGACTTTACTTTCCACTTCACTTTTGGCCCTGAAAAGTGGGCTGACCTTATTTTTTATTTATTTTTTTCAACAATATATTTATTGAGTTTTTTGAAAAAGATAAAACATATCTTGAAAATAAATAATTAGTAATAATGATTGTGATGTATGTACACATGATGTATACATGATGTACACATGATGTATATACTGTACATACAAGCAGATAACTCACCAGAATTGCCATACACATGTAGGCCTATATATAGTACGTACATTGATGGAGAGGCAATCATATAACTGAGCTCATATATACACATACAAAATAAAAGGGAGAGAAAAAAATAAAATAAAGGTAATAATAAAAACATGAAAACTGTTAAAATATATATAATAAAGAAAAGGGTACATTGCAACAGATACATTAATTATATCCAACTCCTACTCTACTCCTGGTCAATTCACACACCTGTTCAAATGGTTTATTGCAGAGTTTACATTTGTTCACGCCCAGGTTCGTCCATCCAGTGTGATAAGTCCTTGTCCTCCAGATATTTTATGAATGGGCCCCAAATACTTTGGAATCTTTCCTGCCTGTCTTTGAGTGTGTATGACATTTTCTCTAATGGTAGACACCGAGACATCTCCCTAAACCATTGCACAATACTTGGTTTACCTGTGCTTTTCCACGTTAGTGCTATTGATCTTTTGGCCTGTAAAATACACATATCCATAAAGATCTGTTCACTGCATTTCATCCTGTGTCCCTCTGGATAAATGCCAAGAATAAACAGCTTAGGCTCAACAGTAATTTTAATTGACAGAATGTCCTGTATTATTATTCCAAGTTCTTCCCAGAATTCTTGAATTATTGGACATTCCCATATACAATGAAAGAATGTACCCTTGTCCTCTCTACACCTGTTACATAAGTCTGGAATGTTGGGGTTAAATTTATTGAGTTTTTCTGGTGTTATATATACTCTCATTATCCAATTGTACTGTAGAAGCTTTAAACGAGTGTTAGCGGTCTGGGTTTGAGCTCTTTTGCATGCCTTGTTCCATTTTTCCACTGATATTTCCTCTTGAAGGTCACTCCTCCATGCTTTCAATTTGGGTTCTGAAGATTCTAGTGATCTAGCAATCAACAAATCATATACATCCGAAATAATTCCCTTTCCGAAAGGATTTTTAATTAAAACTTTCTCCAATGAGGATAGAGCGGGTATGGCCAGGGAGTGATTTTGATTAGAATAAATAAAGTTCCTGAGCTGTAAGTACTTAAAGAAATGCTTGCGAGGGATAGAATGTTTGTTTACTAGAATTTCAAATGATTCCATATGCTCATCCTTTGAGTCGAATATGTCATTAATTTGTGTTATTCCTTTGTCAGCCCATAATTTAAAGCCCCCGTCTGCCCTACCTGGCACAAAGTAATTATTGCCCCAAATGGGACTATAGCGAGAGAGAACAGGTGTTTCCGACAAGTATTTTTGTACCTCGTACCATACAGAAATCATGTTTCTCAATATAGGGTTCGATGTTTTCCTTTTAAGGTTTTTCGGATTATCAGAGTATATATATGTCGGCAGTTGGAGCCCTATAGAGTTACACTCAATGTCTTTCCATGCTGGTGAAAGTAGTCCTTCTGTCGAGTAGTAAAACCTCATAGTTCTGATTTGAGTTGCCCAGTAATACCACAACATGTTTGGGCATTGTAGGCCACCTCTGTCATAAGGTAAATACAGAAGAGACAGGCGAAGTCTGGGGCGTCTATTTTTCCATATAAAGTTCGTGAAAAATGTCCTTAGTCTAGGAAATAAGTTTGGGGGAGGCGGCAATGGGATGTTTTGAAAGAGATATAATAGCTTTGGGAGAGTGTTCATTTTCAATATATTAATTCTGCCTATCTGGGAAATAGGAAGAGATGACCATCTATCAATTGATTCGCAAATAGAATTTACAACAGGGCTATAATTAGTCTGTACCACTTCTTCTAACCTGTGAGTAATTTGTATTCCTAAATATGTAAAGCTGTCAACTGACTTAAAGTGACCAATATAATTGGGTGGGTTCTCTCTCTCATTCGAATTAAGCAGTAATATGGCAGATTTATGGCTATTAACTTTGTACCCAGAAATATTGCCGAATCTTTTAATGAGGTCCATAAGAGCCGGGATCGATTCTCCCAGATTTTTAAGGAACAGGATTACGTCATCCGCATAGAGAGCTATGCGATGTTCAAGTTGACCTATAGGTATGCCTGATATTGATGTGTGATTTCGTATTGCAATTGCTAAGGGCTCAATTGCCATCGTAAATATGAGAGGGCTCAATGGACACCCCTGTCTGCATCCCCTGTTGATTTTAATTGGCATAGATATATTGTTGTTAGTAATTATTTCTGCATATGGTTCTTTATATAATAATTTCACCCATTTACAAAAGTTTTCTCCCAGCCCAAATCGTTCGAGAAGCTCAAACAGGTATGCCCATTCCACCCTGTCAAATGCTTTCTCAGCATCCAATGACAGGAAAGCTGTATCTGGTAACTCTCTTTGGGAATGTAAGATATTTAAAACCCTTCTTACGTTATGAAATCCCTGACGACCCACAATGAACCCATTTTGGTCTCCCTTTATGATATCTGGTAGAATAATCTCTAATCTTTTTGCTAGAATTTTGCAGAGTACTTTTAAATCTGAGTTGAGGAGGCTGATTGGCCTCATGTTTTCGCATTTATCATTTGATTTTCCAGGTTTAGGAAGGAGAGTAATCAAAGCCCCTCTCAAGGAGGGAGGGAGGATCCCTTCCCGAAATGATTCATTAAACATCTCAAGAAGAGGTTTCCTTAATTTAGATTCAAATTTCTTATACAAATCGATGGGTAGGCCGTCTGGTCCTGCCACCTTCCCAGATTTCATGCTCTTTATTGCCATAGTGATGTCTTCTAAGGATAAGTCGTCACCCAGTTCCATCCTTTCTTCCTCTGATATACTAGGGATATCAATATTATTTAGGAATAGCTTTTGGTCTGGTAATTCTGGAGCTCTTTCGGAACTATATAGTTTTCCATAATATTCTCTAAATGCCTCATTAATTTTAATAGGATCTATAATAGAGTCATCATTATGAGTCTTGAGGTTGGTAATAGCTCTTTCGGTTTGAAGTTGTTTTAAGCGCCATGCCAAGATTTTTCCTGATTTTTCCCCTTGGTCAAATATAGTTTGTTTAAGTTTTAAGAGATTATCTGTAGCTTTTGCAGTTGACATTTCATTATACTGTGTTCTCAACAATAACAATTCCTGGTGAGTTTTTGGATCGGGATTTTGATAATAATTTCTCTCCAAGACTTTGATTTTTGACTCTAACAATGTAAATTTTTGTTTAGCTCTTTTAGATTTAGAACTTGTAAAACTAATAATCTGGCCCCTAATGTAAGCTTTAAAAGCTTCCCATCTGGTGCTTGCAGAAGTCTCATCTGTGTTGATTATGAAAAATACATCAATTTGTACCTCAAGGAAAGAGATTAGATCTGGGTCCCGTAGCCAACTTTGCTGCAATCTCCATTTTGGTGGATCCTTTTTCAAGCCTGGGTCTACATAACACAAATTATTTGGGGCATGATCTGATATCAGAATACTGTCATAATTACATTCCTTGATTCTAGACACCAGGCCTGCAGAAATTAAGAAATAATCAATTCGGGAGTATGTTTTATGTGTACTGGAAAAACACGAATAGAATAATACCTCAGGGTTTCTGTCTCTCCATATATCTCTAAGATTTAATGTCTTGATAAACTGATGTATAATTCCTCTGCTTTTATTATGGGACTTATCAATATGTGTTAACCTATCTTTAGAGGGATCTAGTGTACAGTTGAAATCTCCTGCTATTATATATTGACCTTTGAGGGTTGATAGAGTGAAAAACAAATTACTGAAAAATTCAGGGTCATCATTATTTGGCGCATAAATGTTGACCAGGTTGAGAAGTTCTGTCAGAAGCATGCCTTGAATTATTAGGTATCTACCTGCCGTATCAGCAATTATCTTTGTGACATTAAGAGGAATAGATTTATGTACAAGAGTCATGACCCCTCTTGCTTGAGTGTTAAAGGGCGCTGAGAATACCTTACCCTGCCACCTCCTCCTAATCCCAATGTCTTTGTCTTTTGAAAGATGTGTTTCTTGAAGAAAAATTATTTGGGAATTAATACTTTTTAATCTCCCCATCACCTGCTTTACCTTTTTTATTTTTTGTAGCCCTCTGCAGTTCCAGGATGTGAACTTGATGTCTAATTTACCAGTCATAGATAGCAATACATTTGTAAATTCCTTGTATCATTGTGCAATAATGTAAAGAAGAAAAAAAAAGAGGTCAAAAGAGAAAAACGAAGAAAAACAAACAAACAAACTGGGTCTCTCAACAAACTAACCGAGACCCCCCCAATGCTCCAGAACTGAGCATTCCCCCCACCCACCTGTTCACTCCCGTAACGCTGAAAACTACTCCACACCGAGTGAGGAGTAGTGAGGCTGAACTGATTAATCTCCTTATAAAGAGTAACCTTCTCCCTCCACTAAATGTGAAATAAAAACCTAATTAACAAAGTTGGTATATTGGTCAACCACCACTAAATGTTAAGTATAGAAGCCCATTGTGAATTGTATATTAGAATAACTAAAGAATGTGGATCAGCAGTTGACACCCTGAAAATAACTGAGCCCAAACTGAGTTTGAGCGGCATGTTATGGGGTGTTGCTGTTATAGTACATACACACACACACACACACACACACACACACACACACACACACACACATACATACACACACACCCACCCACATACACAGTGCTTAACATGCCCTATTGTGAAAGTTTCCTGGCCCCCTGGTTGAATTTAGTAACCAAAATAAAAAGTAGAAGAATACATTGGCATATAATGTATTATATAATTGACATTATGTATTATGTAATTTATCATTTAGATTCACCACTTCAATAACGATATGTTGCCAATCTGATCTGAGGTTCGTTCGGGGCTGTTTTCTCTCTATTCTATCTCCGTTGTTCAGGAAACAGTGCTGCTCGAATAGTGCATTGTGGGATTATGAGTTTTAGTGTACTTTTTTTGTTACTTTCTGACCTACCGATCTACTCTAATATCCTCAAGGGAAACACATTGGCATATTAATCGCTTAAATAGACACAATTCAACTTGTTTCATGTAACTTGAAAAAACGAATAACTGTGAAATAACATTGTAAACCCGTATCATGGGTCTAGCGTAGCATTGAATCATTGTTGACGGTGAACTGTGTTCGAGTAGTGCATTTTGGGACATTGAGTCTTAACGTGCTAATTTCTGAGCTACTCTCAACTGAATGACCCCAATATTTTCTCCGAAAACATAATAGTATGTTAAATCACCTAGACACACACAGTTTAACTGGTTTGCAAATAAACATATAAGAAAAAAGAACAATATAAACCAGTGTTAGAGGTCTAACATGACGTTGCTCGTTATCAAAGCCAATAGTACTAGTGTCTCATATACTCATCCACTCCCGTTCTCTTCTTGGATTCGTTTGATGAAACTTTCCACTTCTGTCGGTGTGCCAAAAGTTTGTGTTTTGTCCTTGTGTGTCACCAGCAATCTAGCCGGGATCAACATGCCATGTTTTATCCCCATGCTACGTAATTTCTGTCTGGCCGAGTCGAATTCCTTCTGCTTCTTGTGTTCTCCTGTCGCTAGGTCGGGGTAGAAACGTACTGGTTTGTCCTTGTGTAGGATTTGTTTTTGGGCTCTGGCTGCTCTTAATACAGTCACCTTATCTCTGTCGTTCAGGAATTTCATGATCATCGTTCTCGGAGGCGCGTTGCGCTCCCGTCTCTGACCAATGCGATGAGCTCTCTCCAGTGTGAGTTTGGATCTTAGTGCTGCGAGCCCCAGTGTCTCCGGTATCCAACTCTCGAGAAAGGTGCAGGCGTCGTCTCCCTCCTCTCCCTCCCGCAGGCCAACGAGTCTCAGATTAGACCGCCTGGCTCTTGATTCTAGGTCTGTCACCTTGTCTTCCAGCTCTTGTTTCTTTCCCTCCAGAGAGCGGACCTTTGCCTGGAGGATGATGTTAATTATTTGTTGGTTATGAATCAAAGAACAGTTATTGAGTTTAAGACGATTTAATCCAAGTTACAAACAGATACATACATACATGTGCGCTGGCTGGGCTGGTCAAGAAAGAGGAAGCTCTCTCCCTCCCCTGCCCGTTTTGTTCAAGAGGGGAGGGGCCAGAGTGTGTGTGTGTGTGTGTGTGTGTGTGTGAGGTCTCTGATAGCTGGTCCAGGGGCCAGGGGAGAGACATCTGTTAATGATCAGTGTGTGTGTGTGTGTGTGTGTGTGTGTGTGTGTTTGCCCAACCTTGCACAAGGGGAGAGGCCAAAGTGTGTGTGTGTGTGTTTGTGTGTGTGCTCGACCATGTGGTCTGTCGTAAGACCCCCTCAGAGAGCATGCCTGTATGCCCAAAGGCTCCGCTTTGGAACAAGGCGTCTGCCAAATGCCATAAATGTAAATGTAACTGTTACAAAGCCTTATCATACTATCTATGCATGTGTGTGTGTTTAAGTAGAAATATACGACACATCCCCCCTCGGACCACCCAGAGGGTGTTCCGAAACTAAACGACCACAAAACAAAAACAAAAACACAAAACCCCACAAACCGCAACTAAGACACCAAAGAATTAAAAAAAAAAAAAAAACAACAAGACAGAAAAACTACACCAACACACAACACAAGAAACAAAATCCTAAAAATAACAATACAAATTAATCTAAACACAGTACACCCCATACATACTCCAACACAAAAACTTCCAACGACCAACGTCTTCTTGTTACTCGCATCTTCAGAACAACCTTTACCGCTGTCTCAGAATGATAACCTTTCCTGGTCAGGAGCTTATTCTTCATTGCGCTAGGAACAGAACTTCTTTCCTATCTTTGTATAACCATCACATCACTTCTCAACTGACCTCAATCACATACGATATAGAAACAAACAAACAATACACAAACAATGACATTCAGTTATCATAACACATAATTCTCCAACAGTAAGCATAGGACAAAGGGAATGCATTAATGCATAGATCTTCACCTCAGGTGAGGACTAGTCTTCTGAAAAGTTCATCAACGTGGACTGAGTGACTGATTTTCCAAAAACAGTCAATGAGGCCCTGTCTCCTAAGAAAGTCAAAAATCATGTCTGCTATAATAGGTGCTCCTATCTTAGCAAAATAAGTTTCCCATGCCCCTAAGACCGTTTCCAGCCATGCTATCATCTGCTGTCCATTCCCGTCGTTCCCTTTGATCTGCTGCTTCACTACCCTATTCATAGTCTTTAATCTTTTCCTAACTGGTCGTCGTCCGTCAGTGTCATTGAGGTTCAGGCAGCCGCCTGGTCCCCTCCCACGCTGATCAAGGTCTGGGGAGTCGCCCTCAGCATCATCTGAAGCATGATGCAGGCACTCGCCAGCATCCCCAGTAGCACAGGTGTCCAGGCTTTGGACACCCCCAGGCTGGACCTCCAGACTGTCAACACTCTCTGCTTCGTTGGTTTCTGGTTCATTGGCATCTGGACAGCTTTCCACTGTCCCCTCGGCTTCAGGCATTGCCGGTAATATCACTGGCTGTAACGCTGGCATTGCCACTGGCTCTGGCAACACCACAGCATCTCGTCGTAGCTCCTCCTTCTCAGGTTCTCTGGGGACCTCGGCACCTGTTGGCACAACATCCTGCCTACTCTGTACATCCACCCCCCTGTCCACCACCCGTGGCCCTATTGGGGTAGGGATATGCCCAGACACCACTGGTGTACCCACTCTGATGTTGTTTCTCCAACAGACCCCACATTGACCTAAAGCATGGTCAATCTGTTCCATCAAATATGGACTCCAAAACCCATATTCCTTGGTGATCTTGCGTCTTACCTCCCCCCTAGCCACATGTGCTAATCCATGAGCTTCCCGTATTAACATGCCTATTAAATCTGAGGGTGCTACAACCAACCCCTCATGATTCCTCCATAGACCTGTGTCATCCTGACTTGCCCCCCTTGCTAGCCAAACGTTCTTGTCTAACGTAGTTACTCTACTCTGTAACATCAATAAATCCTCAAGTGTGACCATGCCCTGTAATTGCTTTTCATGTGTGACCAGAAGACCTTTACCTGCCTTGTCTGCTCCTGTAATGGCTTTGGCTGCATCTTCTGCAGCCCTGTTACCTTGTGTGACATGTGATGAGTCAGACCTGTGTGTGGCACACTTCACTATGGCTAATTCCTTTGGCTTCATCATGGCTTGTAACAGCTTCATGATCTGTGCGTGATGCTGTATAGGCGTACCATCAGTTCTCATAAAACCCCGCCCCCTCCATACAGCTCCATTAAAATGACAAACATTATGTGCATAGGCAGAGTCGGTGTACACTGTCACTCTCCGTCCGATTCCCAAGTTGCATGCTTCTGTGAGGGCAATCAACTCAGCCAACTGAGCTGAGCAAGGCTGAGGAACTGCCTCAGCCCGTTCTACAATAAACTTTGAATTCTGTGCTTTAACTAAGGAATACCCAGCGCACAAAGTTTCTCCTACCCGGTAACAAGACCCATCAACCCAATATTCTATATCAGCTCCCTTTAAAGGCAAAGCTTGTAGGTCTGTTCTATGCTTAATCACTCTGGCTGTCGATGGAATCTGAGCACCGGATGGCATCGTCACCTGACAGCCGTCAGGTGTGCATTTTACTGTACAGTTCAATTGGCATTGAGCATCTCTCCCTAGCAGCCCTGTTGGCGTGTGTTCTGACACAAGTGTTGGCAGAGTTGCTCTCTGTCCCTTGTACTCTAAGTCTACAAGCTCAGTTGTAGGAATCAGCTGTTTAATTCCCTCAAATCCGATTGTCTTCACATATTCTCTAGACCAGCGTTTCTCAACCGGGGTGCCGCGGCACACTGGGGCGCCGCCTGGCGTCTTCAGGGGTGCCATCAAATTATTCTATATTCTGTCTCGCACGCCCCTTTCCCATTTCACAATGTCAATACCGGGTTCAGCGTAAGGTCAGTGTGTCTAAGACATTTCGAGAGCAATGAACAAGCAAACAAGCAGAATCATGGAACATGACGAACTGACAACAGATCATCCATCACAAGCTAGCAAGGATGCTGAATATTTTGTTCGGATGAAAAGTAAGCATAGCTGTCCAGAACAGGTAATGATGAAGTGCGCCAAAGTTTCAGAGAAAGCATTGGAGGCTAGTTACCTCGTAGCCGAAATTGTTGCTAAGGCGAAGAAGCCACATACTATAGCCGAGTCCGTAATATTGCCAGCATGCACAGCAATAGTTAATAAGATGCTAGGCCCACAAGCTGCAAAAGAAATAGCAAAGGTCCCGCTGTCTGACTGTACAATTGGAAGGCAAATCAATGACATCTAAAAGGGTCCTATGTTCCCCGCTCCCGAAAAAGGGTCTGATCGGGCAGGGCAGTCTCGCTCGCCGGCAGAGTGTGGAGGTGGTTGTTCTATATGGATGATCGGTGACATTATTCTCTCGTCCGACTTCGGAAGCTAAGCAGGGTTGGAAAGTTCGCGAAATAACGCACGGTTTCGTTTTCATGCAATGAATTTAATACATCCAGACAAGGTCATGCGCGCAGCGGGAGAGAGAGACGCATTTTCTGGCTTAATAACTCTGCATCCCCGGTGTTTACGTTGAATGGACTGGATAGGTGTTTCCAATCAAATGTGGGAATATGAAAATTAATGTGTTCCATAAATTCCCACTTTTGTTCGGTCACTGTGTCATGTTTATACAGCACGGTTACGTGCCTGATGCCTTTGATGCACACTTGCCGCTTTCACTCCCTCCTCTCTCTCTCAATAATAATAATAATAATAATAATACAACTTTTATTTGTATCAATAGCCGCTGAGTGTGTGTGTGTGTGTGTGTGTGTGTGTGTGTGTGTGTGTGTGTGTGTGTGTGTGTGTGTGGGGCTGTCTGGGTGATGCAGTGTCGTTTTTGAATAGCTATATTTTAGACTGGGGTGCCTTGAGATTTTATCGACTTTTGAAGGGTGCCGTGACTGAAAAAAGGTTGAGAAACGCTGCTCTAGACATAGGAAGGTGCGTGGCGCCTTCAGGCTTCTTTGTCACCACCAGCTGGCACCTCCCACTCGGATCTTCCGGGCACCCCTATAGGCCAGCTGCTGGGCCTCCGTAAGGGTTCATCACTCCTGGAGCAGGTGTAGTAGGGGGCCAATATCCTCCTCCGTGGCTCCCCCCTGCGCCCCCCTGGGGCCTGTTGCAGCAGGTACAGGCTAGATGTCCATTCTGGTCGCATTGATAACATGGTTCTAGCATCTTCTTCCCTGCTGCTGTCCATCCCCCTGGTGGTGGTCCTTGGCCAGGCTGGTTGTATGGCTGGTATGGAACCGCTTGCACCCCTGGTGGCCCTTGTGGGTATGGATACCCCCCTTGTGGCCCCTGTGGGTAGGACTGGTAAGTAGCAGGATACCCCCTTTGTGGCCCCTGTGAGTAGGACTGGTAAGTAGCAGTCTGCACTCCAGGTGGCTGTTGCTGTGGGGCTAAAGCCTGCACTCCCTCTATGTTCCTCTCGCTTTCAGTCAATTGCACATGAGTCAATATTCTGAGTAACTCTTCGTCTTGTGTCTTCTGTATCTGAATATTCTTTCGATATAACTCAACTTGATGAGCTACGTGGTCTATATAAACAGCTTTGTTCATGTGTCGTAGCCCCACCACTTCTGCTAGCTTATCCTTAACTGGGGTAGGAAGCCCTTCCTGTATTTTTTCCCTGATTATGGATTTTTCTAAGGGGTTATCTTCAGCGTCCTTCCCTGTCACACTTCTCCATTGAGAGTGCACACGGGCAACAAAACCCCTGGGATTCTCATCTCCCCCCAGTGGCTTCACAATGATATTGTCTGGGTGAATGTGAGTAGGGTAAGTCTCTCTGATTGCCTTCCACAGCCTGCCTCTGTTTGCTGCGAAGAGCTCTGGATCATAAACTGATGTATTGATATATCTATGAAGTCCTGCCTTCATCAATATTTCCTGCATTGTATCCAACCCTGCAATAAAAGCTAAGAGTCTTTTCAGGTCTCCCATCGCGGCCTGCGTTCCTGTCAGTCTCACGTCGACTTCTCTCGTCCATGCGTGTCCACCATCTTGGAGAACGGGGAGTTTCTCTATCACTTCAGACAGATCTGTATGATGCCACGGATGATATTCCATCTTGTTACCCCGAATCAGCACTGGACAGTTCTTTAATGTATTTGATGTCATTCGATGACAATCTTCCTCTTTCTCCCTTTCTCGTTGCTCCTTCAGCCATCTGTGGTGTCTTTCTGCTGTGGCTATCATCTTCCTGACCTGAGCGTTGTAGCCTTCATCTGCACTGTCGTCATCTCTTGAGTCTTCACTGCCATCTTTGCTGTCATCTTCCTCGTCACTCCTGTCGTCCCCTTTTCCCCTTGGCTCCTTCTTGGTCTTCTTCTTCTGGGAATGGTCCTCCAGTGCCTTAGCATATGGAGGGGGACTGGAGACAGGACACATGTCTGTGGATGGAATGTTCAATTTCTGTTCCAGTGTTCTGGCCAATTCATTTTTCTTTTCCGGTTCCATCTGAGCTATTTTCTGTCCCTCTACCTTAAATAGATCTAAAATAGCTAACTCTAACTTGCGTTTCTCTGATCTAATCTTTCCTCTTTGATGTGCTTTGTGCACATTGATAAGTATTTCCAATGTTGCAATTATTTGTAAATTAAGGCTGCCCTCTTTCGGCCACGGCTGTTCAATGTATGCCCAACGGCTATTCCATTTCGTAGACATTTTGCTAATTTCCCTAACAAGAGGATTCATTTTTTCCACTACAGCCATAGGGGATAACGTAGCCAACATTCCACTATGTTCACTAATATCTTTTAACAGCTTCGTTGAATTTGCTCCCATTTTAAGCTGATTGATTTATACTGCTCAATATGCTGAATATATTCTATAAGGTGTACTTTTCTCACAACCCACCTTCCTATTGTCTTGTTTGCTAAACAAATGCTAGTCCAATTTAACTGTATTAACCTTCCCCACAGAACCCTACAACTCAGAATAACAGATTTGCCTCTTGTGTATGTCAGTGCAGTATTAACTTAAATCTAATATCTGTGTAAGTACTTTATACTTAAATGTGTTTCCTAATTGTTTATGAATATGTGTCACTTAATTACTCATTCAATACTAATTACAGTTCTGGTCAACATCACAAAGGCTGGTCAACACCTAAGTATTCACTGATTTACAAAAACCCTTTTACTGCTTAATTATCAATACAAACTATTCTGCTATTCCTAATCAAAAGCTGTGGACATGACCTAACTTGAAATAAAAAGATGTAAAATACGAATATTAATTATAACCTGTAAAGAAATCGACTTGTTATTTGGAAGGAATGAATGATTAATTATTAATTACAATCTGTAAAGAAATCGACTTGTTAAGTGAAAGGAATGAACGATTAGTTAGAATTATTCATTATATAATCATATACATTGATTTAAAACCTGTGGAGTCAATTATCTGTTAACAAAATATTAAACAAAATAATGATTATTCAGAATGGTTTTCATTAGACAGTCACAGACATTTGACCAAACCTGTGGAATCAATCAATTGTTTTGTGAAACAGAAAATGAATGATCTGAATAATTAATTCAACTAATAAGTAATTAATTAAATTAATTAAAGTAATGTAATACTGAACAGTCATTTACAACATCAATCTATGCATCAGCCTTTTAGATTCTTTCACCAACATTCTGCAAGCAGGCACAGAGTCGTTTTATTGGTGTCATAAATCCTGCTGTGCTGGAGGCACTGCTGTGACTTTGCTTAGGGAGACAGTCAACAGATGTCACAGAACGACTGGCCTTTTTTCCTTTGAATCTATCAAAAGCCCACAATCTATCTTTACTTTTAACAGACAATGACTACTTTAAATACCCCGATGATCAATTCACTATCTTTCTATCTCTAAATTACTACAATCTTTGTATGAATTTATCTTTATTCGTAATGGATGAGTGATGTAATCAATGAAATACAGGTTCCCTTTGTAAAGGGGATTTTCAACTCTGTGTGTGCACGTGTGAGCCAATGTGTGTACAGCCCTGACGCTCGTGCATGTATGAGCCCGGACCAACAGGAGAGGAAGAAGGAGGGGGAGGGGCGAGTCTTGTCTTTTCCTCTGGGGGGAAAACCTGCGGGCTTACAACATATACTTTGCTTTTCCACAATAACTTAACACAACTTTGTTTTCACAAACAAATTACATTCTCCACGACACAACAATTTCAAGATTATCTTTCAATGCAGTTAAACTATTAGTTACCAAACCAAATCTTTCTCATATGCATTTCACTGTTCCAATAGAAAGTCTCTGTGTCTGCGCGCGTGCCCGAGCGTGCTTGTTATTGCTCCGTTGGCACAAAGGACAATGGCGTCTGCTCTTTCTTAGACACACTTCTGCTACAGTTCTGAAGATTTGATTTCATAATCTTTTACAATAATGACAAAACAGACTACACAGTCCAATTTCTACAGTTCTGAAGATTTGATTTCATAATCTTTTACAATAATGACAAAACAGACTACACAGTCCAATTTACTTTAACACAACACAATTTTACACACACACTCACGATATTCCGTAATACCATCCAAACAATAACTATTAGTTACACAACTAATATCTTAACACAATTTTACACAAAAAGCGAATTACCAAATTCGGCCCTATATCACCAACCCAGGCTTAAAGATTATGAAAGATTTGTTTCTATTCCAACAAGATTAACGTTACACAAGATTCTTTTGACTATAACTTATCTGATCAAGCTATATTTATCTCCTGGGGCTAGTCTCGCCACTTATGATGTTAATTATTTGTTGGTTATGAATCAAAGAACAGTTATTGAGTTTAAGACGATTTAATCCAAGTTACAAACAGATACATACATACATGTGCGCTGGCTGGGCTGGTCAAGAAAGAGGAAGCTCTCTCCCTCCCCTGCCCGTTTTGTTCAAGAGGGGAGGGGCCAGAGTGTATGTGTGTGTGTGTGTGTGTGTGAGGTCTCTGATAGCTGGTCCAGGGGCCAGGGGAGAGACATCTGTTAATGATCAGTGTGTGTGTGTGTGTGTGTTTGCCCAACCTTGCACAAGGGGAGAGGCCAAAGTGTGTGTGTGTGTGTTTGTGTGTGTGCTCGACCATGTGGTCTGTCGTAAGACCCCCTCAGAGAGCATGCCTGTATGCCCAAAGGCTCCGCTTTGGAACAAGGCGTCTGCCAAATGCCATAAATGTAAATGTAACTGTTACAAAGCCTTATCATACTATCTATGCATGTGTGTGTGTTTAAGTAGAAATATACGACAAGGACATTCACCTCATCCTCCGTGTTGGAAATACGGACCTCTGCATGTGTAATTCGTTCCGTACATTCTCCCATATCTTTCCTCAGTCCATCAATTGCGACCAACATTTCTTCATGTCGGTTTGCAGACTCGGACCTCAATTCTCCGATAGCTTCCAGAATCCTGTCATATTTTCCCCCTTCTTCCTCGGCAGTTTCTGTGATTCCCCGCGCAGCCCGCGTTAGCCTTAGCATCGTCCTTGTTTCTAGGAGAGCTGAAGTCAATAATTTTAGATTGTACTTGTGGGTTCTTTCGGGTACTCGGTTTCCCTTGTATAGACGACATCTTTTACGAGTGGTATGGCTGATTTTAATTGACTTTAGCTAGGTTTGTAACAGAATTTGTTTGAAGATTTTAGTGGAGGTGAGAAAACCAGTCTTCTCAGCACGCCGCCATTACCGGAAGTCGACCTTATTTATTTTAGAATAGAACTTTGTTGTCCAACCAAAGATGGACCACTGTTTGGGGCTCAGCTCAGGCATTAGACACTTGTAGGACTACATGGGGTCGGTCTTCTGGTTCTGGTGTGTTCTGACCTGTATGCCACTGTGTTTGTCCAGAGCGGGTGACTGGCAGAGAGCTAGGTGTGTGTCAGGGGCATCCCTACGGCCCCATCACTGTCATCCCCTCCCACTCCCCCCGGACAGCCTGAGGTACAGAGTGGGACCTGGACACACACACACACACACACACACACACACACAGACTTTCACAAATGCACACCATGCGGGGTTCACACACCCAATCACAAATACACAACAACTGGTTCACACAAGATACACACATACACTTGATTGACAACTTTCACAAATGTACACTCACAGGCACTCACAGTGATACTGATATCCACCAGGTGCTTAGATATTATACAGGCACACAGACACACACACACACACACACACACACACACACACACACACACACACACAGATACAGTACATATACACACACAGAATACAGTCTGATGGTTATGGCTTTTAACTGGGTACCCACTGATAAACCATACATGAATTCAATTGGCCTTTTCACATTTCAACCTTGGGTAATAATGTCATGTCATGTCAATTGCATTCATATTAGATCATCCTCAGACACTTTTGTTGCAATTCTCAATGATGACCTCTTACAGTCTTTTAATGTGATTTTTGCAATTAATGTTTTTAATTGTTCATGTTTATTCTAAGGCATTTATCAATAATTTACTGTCAGTACCATTTGATGTTTTGATGTGTTTTAATATTCAGGACTGCTTTCACAAATGTTTGTAATTTAATCAAGTGTGGTTCTTATCAATGATTGCCTCATATTGGGCCGTTGGTTAATGTTGTTAATGTATATTTTGAATAAAATTGCTTTTACTGGAATAAAACACACTCCTCCTGACTCCTGACTTTTATGTAAGGATTATACATGCTATACATCAAGGACGTGTCGTCCATATAAGCATAGTAAGCAGTGCTTACCCAACGGGATTTTTTAAAATAAAAATATTAAAATAAAAGTGCATGTAACCGTTTGTTTGTTTTCATTAAAAGAGTCGTATTTTAGGTCCCAGGGCAGCAGGAGTCATTCATTTTGGCGCCACCTGCAGGAGTAAGCACTCGCTATTCTGCTTGCTTGCATTGCGTTGCATTATAAGCACTTCTCTCTCTGCTTTCCCTCGCGTACATTCGAATGCGTGAACATTTATTTTTTATTTTTTTCGATGCCTCAGCCCGCTGTTTAATGTGGCCAGGGTAAGCATGCTTACCAGCCAATCAGTAGTTCGTTCATTCCGATAATGGCTCTTATCACTTTCAAGTTCACTTAACATTTCACCTTACTTTCTCTCGCCCAGCAGAATAGCTTATGCTAGCTAGCTCAAACGATCTAAATAATAATAATCAATAAGGATAACTTGCTTGATTTTGTGAATATGGACATTACTGTCAGCGACCTAAAGGGATTTCGTAGACTGGACTGGACTGGAAAAACACAACTACTGGCTAAAGGCCGCCCGAAGCCACCGCTCACCGATCTTCACACCCAGAAAGGGAGAGTCGCTAGGGGCTACAGCAAGCCTGGTATGAGTGGTTTATATGATTTATATGATTCGCGAGGCTGGTGGCGATCTGTGCTTGTTTATATGGTTTGAGTACTGCTGTGCTGCTGGTTATGGCTCCTTATTTAAGACTTCCTCTGCTTTTACCTTTGAATGTAGGCCTGTGCCGTTGTGTTTGGAGAGAGAGCTGCTTAATCAATCGCTGAGATAGGCCTAATGTCGCTGTCCGTGCCAGTGGTTCTGGACCAAAAGTGTTTGAGAGAGATAGAGAGGGAGGGTTTGTGATGTGATGTCAAGTGCCTGTGTGACAAAAGTGTGAAAAGAAAGTGTGTTGTGAGTTTACTATGGAGGATGGAAACGGTGTGTGTCTGTGTTGTGCGTGTGTGCGTTTGCGATGTTGAAACTGGACTTGTAGATTTCAGCAGGTTGGCTACTTGAAGTTGAAGTTGGCTACTTGAAGTTTATTTGTCATTATACCAAATACAATTATATAATGTAATCAAAATAACAAGAATGAACATATTCAGCCATTCCATAGAATCACATGTGAGCAGTTGCAGGGGCACGCTGACGTTACCGGCGAAGTTCACGACAAATAAACAGACTTTATCACTGTGAAGCTCATAACTATGATAACACAATATTGCAATATTTATTACTATTCTTTTTTAATAATGATAATCAACTTTCATTCATTAGTCAAGCTCCCGCAGTCTCAATCAATCTCCTCTCCATATATAGCATTTAATCTGTTCCATAGTTCGTTCTCAGCTGACTCAAGCTTCATATCAGATTGCTCTAATAATTTCCCCACTTCTCTGCTCATAGGAACTTTATGCATTTTAGAGAAACATGCAGAGCATGTATTTGACAAATAAACGTGTAGGCTAAGAACTAGTTTCTAAAGTGAGTTACAATCACTTGATGTAATGGTTGATGCACGGGGGAGGGTAATCTTATTCTCTAATTGTTTCTTGATCGTTTCCCATCAGCAAACAATAGCTGCCAATTCATGAGGGAGCCAAGCGGGTTTCAAAGCTGCCAAGCAGGTTTCAAAGCTTACAAGCTTACAGCAGTCGTCTGCTGATGTTACGGCCAGCGTGAAGTTCACAACAAATAAACAGACTTTGTGAAGCTCATAACTATGATAACACAATATTGCAATATTTATTACTATTATTTTTGTATAATAATAATCAACCATCATTCGTTAGTAATGAAAACTCCCGCAGTCCCGATCAATCTCCTCTCCACTTTACACATTACATAACCAAGATCTCTTTTGACATCACAACAATGTCAACACAATCACAACAGAATCTTATTTTATTCAACCAGGTTTTATATTTTGATTATGACATCATGTCTTTCAACATTGTCACACTTTTCATTACACACATTAGCGGCATCAAAAATGATGGGCTGGGCGTGCGAGGGAGCGTGCTTATTCTGGCAGATTGTGAAATATTAAAACCAATAACATTCTGAATGATTTATCATTCTGTACTCTTTCTCTCCTTTCTTTTATGTATTTTCTTTCAGCTCTTTTCACTAATATAGGTGAAACTAACTATAACAGGTTGCGGCACATGCAGGTACGCGCTCCTGTGAGATCATTCAACTTTCAAGTTTATTTGTCATTATACCAAATACAATTATATAATGTAATCAAAATAAAAAGAATGAACATATTCAGCCATTCCATATAATCACATGTAACAACCCCTGTGAGCAGTTGCAGGGGCTGACAGGCTGATGTTACCGGCGAAGTTCACGACAAATAAACAGACTTTATCACTGTGAAGCTCATAACTATGATAACACAATATTGCAATATGTATTACTATTGTTTTTCCCTGCTTCTCTGCGCATAGGAACTTTATGCATTTTTAGAGGTAGTGATCTTGTCATTTTCTCTTCTTGTGCGACATCGCCATCCAGCGATCTTTGTGCGTCAGTACACACTCCCCCATTGTGAAGAGTGGTCGTGTAATTCGACACCTCGTCGCGCTAAAAGTAGGTGAAAAAACGTCGCGCCTCTAGTGTTAATCAATCGCTGAGATAGGCCTAATGTCGCTGTCCGTGCCAGTGGTTCTGGACCAAAAGTGTTTGAGAGAGATAGAGAGAGGGAGGGTTTGTGATGTGATGTCAAGTGCCTGTGTGACAAAAGTGTGAAAAGAAAGTGTGTTGTGAGTTTACTATGGAGGATGGAAACGGTGTGTGTCTGTGTTGTGCGTGTGTGCGTTTGCGATGTTGAAACTGGACTTGTAGATTTCAGCAGGTTGGCTACTTGAAAATATCTTGGTTCAAAAAAGATTGAACAATGAGCACCCCTGATATAGTCGAAACTGGCAACTGTTTTTTTTGTTTTTGGTAATCTGATCACAAAGTGACCCTACAGTTTATTAGCGGGTTCTAGGGCATCAAAATTGCATTTCCTTGAAACTGCGTTCACTGATAGTGTGTATGTGTAATTATGTGTATTTCTATATCTTATGTTTACCCAATCTAAAAGCTCACGGCACGTGCCTGCTATACATGCATAATTTGTGGTCATTATACCTATAGTGGGGTGCAAAAATGTGGGCACCCATGGTTTAAATGTCTGTTACAATGAATCTCCATGATTGAAAGCAAACCTGAACACTAAATGCTACAAAGTTAAACATGACACCTTTCAGCAAATTTTAAAGCAAGGTTTATTTTTATTTTGAGTTTTTAAATGATAAAAAAAAAAGGAAAAGGGCCCTGTGCAAAAGATTGGGAACCCTTTTGGATTATTCTTTGTTACCTTTTGAGAAGATGATTACTAAGGCCCAGACCAAGGTGATTTACTCGTTAGGGCTACAATTTGTCAGCTGAATATAATTTCAGGATTGAACTATATATAAGTATATATAATATAGTAACTCCATGCCTTCTAAAGTATCCGACTGCGGTTGCTGTTGTGCCTGGTGTTAAAAGAGAAGCAGGGTTACGTCACTAGGGCTTCGTTCACATGGCAGTGAAATGCGACCCAAATCCGCTTTTTTTGCCGACATGTGACTCAGGTCTGTTTATGCATGACCATGTGAATAGCGCAAATCACATGAAATCTGACTTTTTAAAATCAGACCTGGGTCGCGTTCAGAGGTGGTATTATATCGGATACATATCTGATATTTAGCAACGCGCCCCCGCCCCCCGTCTGAACTGTCAAGTCGCGTTTAATGCGACTTTTACGTCATATGAGCACTTGCTCATATCTTGCTCATATCTTGCTCATATCTTTGCCGGCTTCCGCTGCACAAAAACTTGAAAATGAAACCGGTTGTAACGTTATCATGTTATCATGTTATCTATATTATATATCATACATCTAGATATACTTGCAGTATACAGAGTAGACCTGTATCCTACAAAGAGACTTAGATTTAGATTTAGTAAACAAAAAAATAATTAGACCCCTATACTTTCTTTTGTTTCTTTTTATTTTACTACTCGATCTTTTCTGTTTGTAAAGCGTCTTTGAGTGTCTAGAAAAGCGTATTATAAGCGTACTATATAAGTCTAATGTATTATTATTATTATTATTATTATTACAGTTTTTCTCAGTCGCTTTGGTACATTTCTCACATCACTATTAACATTTGCACAACAGTTAGTGCTTTTCTCAAAACAATTAGTACAAACTGCAAAACCTAGTTGATAACCTGCAAAAGCGTGTCACTTGCTCAAAATGGATAGTTCATTCCTCAAAAGCAAGTATTCATGTCAATTAAAGTGTCAGTGTCATCAAAATGAAAAGTACTGACACCATTGTTTATGAACAAGATAGTCAAATGGCTTTGTCATGTTTTCATTATGACAGTTCACTCTGTAAGTGTTTTCCAATGCAAAAAAGTCAGATCTTGGTGACACTACCTGAAAATGCTCAAGACAGTACTATACACTATTTGCACAGCAATTTCAAATCTACAGTGGGTTACACATTACTGTATTTAGTGAGGTAAATGAGTACAAGACACTGAATACGTATGTTTCACATTTTTACTGCATATGCTCTTTGCAATTCTAATTTGTTCACAGCATTGTGCAGAAGAAAAATACAAACTTATTTACAACAAACATAAGAAACACCCTTTGGGTAGAGCTGTGCACAACTGTAAACAATATTGCAGTACTTATTGGAACTGAATTGGAACATACTGTTACGGCTGGGCCTCCACACACACCCTCCCCCGCCCCCACAACTCGAGCACAGCGTGCTCTCCGCCGCAGGTGAAGCTTGTCACGTTAATTGGATGGTTATCCAGCCACAGCCAGACCAGCACACCTGTCTCCACTCCGAATCAACCCTCTGGCTACATCTACCATGGACTCCCATTCATTCATCGTCAGTTCTTCCCTAAGAATGGCCTGGCAAGTATCCTCTGTTACTAGTCGTGTACTTTGCTCTCGTGCCTATTTTTGTGAATCGTATATATCTTATGTACTGGCCTACCGTGGAGACTTACCCTGTTTTTCTGTTCCTCTACAGCCCACGCCAGCCACTACCGCCAGCCCGCCAGGCTGAAACCCCCGGACTCATCCTATCTGTTTTTTCCACCCCCCTACACTGTAAATAAATACCCTACGGGGCTAACACAGTATTCTGCCTCCGGTGTCGTGTCCTTGAGCCCCCTAACTACCGTGGCTTAACACATACAACATAGACAGTACTGTAAATCATTCATTCACATCCAGACGTTCCTTGTCTGTCTGGCCACATATTTTCATCGACATCACAGCGAATATCATCCTTGGCAATGCAGCGAGGAAAGTATCTCCTTGAGTGGCGAATCCACCCTCTGCAGGGCTGTGCTGTGATGTCATCACATGCTGCGTCCATGGCCGCTAGCAAGGCCATTTGGGTATGTGGATGCCGGTCATATACCTTCCACCTCCAGGCAGAGAAAAACTCCTCTATTGGATTCAGGAATGGGGAGTAGTCAGGGAGATATTCCACCAGCATCCTTCCATGTGCTGCAAACAGATCTGAGTGGTGAAAACACACATTATGTTATGCACACCTTGAAACTGGAAAAGCCAAATGTGGTGGAACCCCAGAGAAACAGAGACAGAGGCCAGGAGAATATATAATGATTTATTATGGATGATATAAACAAAGAAATAGGCCCTACACTAACTAGTGGAAAAACAAACATAAGGTGTGATGCAGGCGATAGTTATGGGGTGTGTAATTATACTATGTGTGTGTGCGTGTATGAGGTCAGGGGTGTTGTATTATGTGCTGCGATACTACCCTAGTGAGCAAAGTCCGAGATCCTTTTCGGCCCAGGGAAAGTGATCCATGAGAGAGTAGTCCAGAGGGGAGTCCAGGGGTCGAGCCAGGGAGGGAAATCCAGATGAGAGTAGTCAGAGGGGGTCCAAACAGAAAGTTATGTCCAAGCGTTGGATCTCCGTCTGTAGCAGGGTTAAGTAGGCGGCTGTCCAGGTGGTGATTGGGACAGCTGGGCTGAAACGTAATAGCCCACACCTGCTGCAAACAGAGCCAGAGATCCGGCCCACTCAATCCGGCCGGGAGGGGGCGCCAGAACGAGGCTCACGGGGGCGTGTCAGATTAGGAGGCACAACACATTATCCCATACAACAACATACTTGTTCAGATGGTCTCCATTTAGACCCCTCTCATTCTCAGGGATTATGTCCCTGTAAAGAATGTCTAAAAAAGTCAGCAGATGTTGTGTGTTATATGGACCAAGACGGTATATGGGTGAGGATGCCGTTTTCTGAGATGGCTGCAAACATTGTAATATTCCCTCCTCGTTGGCCTGGGACATCAATGGTTGCTCTCTGTCCAATGCGATTTCTTCCACGCCTTCTACCTTTTGCCAGATTGAAACCCGCCTCATCAACGTATATGAATGTGTGCAGAGGTTCCCTGGCCTCCAGCTCCAGTACACGCTTTATCCCAGAATAGAGAGAGAGAGAAAAAAACGATAAAAACTTTTCCTGTGTAACAATGCATTTTGGACAACATATTGTACAGTATGAACTGTCAGGTAAGTGCACTGCATGGCACTACACAAAGTAACGAGTTTACAGCACTGGACATTAGAGTATGCATAGAACACATAAATATTTTACCTGTACATACTGGTGACGGATCTCCTTCACTCTGTCGCTGTTCCGTTCAAATGGCAGATTGTACAATTGTTTTGTTAATTTCTCTTGTTGGTGATGAATCAAAGAACAATTCTGAGTTCAAGACTATTTATTTAAAGTACAAAAGTATACAGATATCAAAGCTGGATTCTGGTCTGATGGTCAGCTGGGGTGAATAAGAGAGAGAGAGAGAGAGAGAGAGAGAGAGAGAGAGAGAGAGAGAGAGAGAGAGAGAGAGAGAGAGAGAGAGAGAGAGAGAAAGAGACAGAGACAGAGAGGGAGCTGCGTGGTCCAGATGAGAGAAGAGAGAGAGAGAGAGAGAGAGAGAGAGAGAGAGAGAGAGAGAGAGAGAGAGAGAGAGAGAGAGAGAGAGAGAGAGGAGCTGTGTGGTCAGAGAGGTGCTGGAATCAGAGAGAGGGCCCCTCAGGCCCACACCCTTATTGAACAATAGTATGTAAATACAGTCACAGACAATGGTCCTATCACATTACTTAGAGATGGTCAAGGTGTGAAAAAGGGGCAGAGGCCAGGAGGCCATCTTAAGGTACACTTTAGGTCATCCATTTTGTGAATGACCATATGGTTTCCAAGAACAAAGGCTCGTAAAACCCCCACAACCAGGATGATCTTACAGAACTTAAGCAAGTTAAAAGACAAATGATACAGGCCCATATTATACAATTAATGTATGTGTGTGTATGTGTGTGTGAAATTAAAACGACCACAAAACAAAAACAAAAACACAAAACCCCACATACTGCAGCTAAGAAACCAAAAAAACACAAACAATAACAGACAGAAAAACTACACCAACACACAACACAAGAAACATAATAACACAGACCAACCCAGCACCAGTACCAGCAACCAAAGATATCATACAAACCAAATATAAAACAATCAACAATAAAAAATAATCCTAAAAATAACAATCAAAATTAATCTAAACAGAGTACATCATACACATTTCAACACAAAAACTTCCAACGACCGACGTCTTCTTGGTTCTTGCATCTTCAGGGTCAGAGGTTACTAGCACTTGAACCCAGTTGGAGAACAACCTTTACCGCTGTCTCAGATTGATAACCTTTCCATAGTCAGGAGCTTTTTCTTCGTTGCGCTAGGAACAGAACTTCTTTCCTATCTTTGCATAACCACCACATCACATCTCAACTGACATCAATCATACGGTATGGAAACAAACAAACAGTACACAAATAATCACATTCAGTTATCATAACACATAATTCCCTAACGGTATGCACAGGACAAAGGGAAAGCATGAATGCATAGATCTTCACCTCAAATGAGGACTAGTCTTCTGAAAAGTTCATCAACGTGGACTGAGTGACTGATTTTCCTAAAACAGTCAATGAGGCCCTGTCTCCTAAGAAAGTCAAAAATCATGTCCGCTATAATAGGTGCTCCTATCTTAGCAAAATAAGTTTCGCATGCCCCTAAGACAGTTTCCAGCCATGCTATCATCTGCTGTCCATTCCCGTCGTTCCCTTTGATCTGCTGCTTCACTACCCTATGCGTAGTCTTTAATCTCTTCCTAACTGGTCTTCGTCTATCAGTGCCATTCAGGTTCAGGCAGTCGTCTGGTCCCCTCCCACGCTGATCAAGGTCTGGGGAGTCGCCCTCAGCATCATCGGAAGCATGATGCAGGCACTCACCAGCATCCCCAGTAGCACAGGTGTCCAAGCTTTGGACACTCCCAGGCCGGACCTCCAGACTGTCAACACTCTCTGCTTCGTTTGTTTCTGGTTCATTGGCATCTGGACAGCTTTCCACTGTCCCCTCGGTTTCAGGCATTGCCGGTAATGTCACTGGCTGTAACTCTGGCATTGCCACTGGCAATTCCACTGGCATTGCCACTGGCTCTGGCAACACCACAGCATCTCGTCGTAGCTCCTCCTTCTCAGGTTCTCTGGGAACCTCAGCACCTGTTGGCACAACATCCTGCCTACTCTGTACATCCACCCCCCTGTCCACCACCCGTGGCCCAATTGGGGTAGGGATATGCCCAGACACCACTGGTGTACCCACTCTGATGTTGTTCCTCCAACAGACCCCACATCGACCTAAAGCATGGTCAATATGTTCCATCAAATATGGAATCCAAAACCCATATTCCTTGGTGATCTTGCGTCTTACCTCCCCCCTAGCCACATGTGCTAATCCATGAGCTTCCCGTATTAACATGCCTAATAAATCTGGGGGCGCCACAACCAACCCCTAATGATTTACCTGTGTCATCCTGACTAGCCCCCCTTGTTAACCATAGGTTTTTGTCTAGCGTAGTTGCCCCACTCTGTAACATCAATAAATCCTCAAGTGTGACCATGCCTTGTAATTGTACTTCATGTGTGACCAGAATAACTTTACCTGCTTTGTCTGCTCCTGTGATAGCTTTGGCTGCATCTTCTGCAGCCCTGTTACCCTGTGTGACATGTGATGAGTCAGACTTGTAAGCGGCACACTTAACTATGGCTAATTCCTTTGGCTTCATCATGGCTTGTAACAGCTTCATGATCTGTGCGTGGTGCTGTATAGGCGAACCATCAGTTTTCTTAAAACCCCGCCCCCTCCATACAGCTCCATTAAAATGACAAACATTATGTGCATAAGCAGAGTCGGTAGACACTGTCACTCTCCGTCCGGTTCCCAAGTTGCATGCTTCTGTGAGGGCAATCAACTCAGCCAACTGAGCTGAGCAAGGCTGAGGAACTGCCTCAGCCTGTTCCACAATAAATTTGAATTTTGTGCTTTAACTAAGGAATACCCAGCGCACAAAGTTTCTCCTACCCGGTAACAAGACCCATCAGCCCAATATTCTACATCAGCTCCCTTTAAAGGCAAAGCTTGTAGGCAGTGGCGATTCTAGAGATGTATACATGGGGTGGCAAAGGGGTGGCAAGCAGATATTTTAGTGTGGCCATCATTTTGATAAGTGGCTATCTTAATGTCTTACATTTATGTATATGTATCATCCCTTACAGCCTGTTCTACATATATAACTAGTGTGTGCATGTGTACAGGTTTCTCTCTCATCCTGTAAATTATTACAAAGACATAGGTTTGTGGGAGAAAAAAACATTTTATTATCTCTTTCATTCTGAGACAATAAACAAGGAACATGAACAATACGCGCTGAACTTGATCGTCAGAACAAACAAGAATGAGAGGTTTCATGTCCAAGCAAGACCTTGAAAAACTCATCCATGCATTTGTTTGTAGTAGACTTGAGTATTGTAGTCTACTAACAGGCCTATCTAAAGGAGCTGTTCGTAAATTGCAGCTCATCCAAAACACCGCTGCTAGGGTCCTAACAAAAACAAAGAACTTTGAACACATTACACCAATCCTGAGATCCCTGCACTGGCTACCAGTCTCTCAGAGAATTGAATTCAAAATCCTCCTAATTACATACATTTTTTTTAAAACTTATTTTTAAATAATGTAAAGCACTTTGAATTGCCCCTGTTGTATAAGTGCTATACAAATAAACTTGCCTTGCCACAAAATCTGCTATTAAAAAAATAAATAAAATACATTAAAAATAAAAATAAATACATTTACAAAAGCTGAATGCGACGATTGCTATGCTGTGCAGCAAATCGCTTCACAAACTCATCCAAATTCAGAGCTTTTGCACGTTTAGACTCAATGCTGAGAACTGCAATACTTGTTAATCTATTCTCTGCCATGGTAGAGCGCAGGTGATTCTTTATTATTTTAAGAGTTGAAAAACTCCTCTCACATGCTGCACTGGTGACCGGCAATACTACAGCTATTTTACATAATCTGAACATCTCCAAGAAAACCATCTTGTATGGATCCAAAAAATTAACTAATTCCATTAAACTGGAGGGACTTTGTTTTCCATTTGTTGCTTGTTGATCCAACAATCTTCTAATCTGCTGCAGTTCGTGTTTAAGGTTATCTACATTTGATCCATATGCATTTGTTAAAAGATTAACTGCCTCCTCATTCAAAAAGCTGCTGCTGGATGGATTCAGTGACTGGATACCCTGCATGATGTGACAGTTAAAGCTAGAGAATCGTCTTTGCATTTCACCAATCATGCAATCAATGACAGGATAAAATATTTTAGTTAGAAAATACTTTTTGCTGTCTGGTATTGTGTGCTGTCCTAGTGTAGACGTGATAACACTACCTTTAACACTACAGGCGCGATGTTTTTTTACCTACTAAAGCGCGACGAGGTGTGGAATCACACGACCACTATTCACAATGGGGGAGTGTGTACTGACCCACAAAAATCGCTAGATGGCGATGTCACGCAAGAAGCGTGGACACGCAACAGAAACACACCGTCCCCCACTGCCCGCAGCGCAGAGCGCATGTCTTAGTTGTTATGCATGTTATAATAACGTATGCATGTATGTAACGTAAGTGGAGAGGAGATTCATCTAGGAGATTGATCGAGACTGCGGGAGTTTTCATTACTAACGAATGAAAGTTGATTAGCATTATTAAAAAATAACTGTAATATATATTGCAATGTTGTCCCTTTCACACATAGTTCCAAGTAATTTCCTTGGAATCCCAAGCTGTGTTGACCAGGTATCTGTAATGTTCACATTTATATATAACAGTAATAAATATAGCAATAAAAGACAGCGCTGTAAATAGTGTTATTCTTGCACAATTGCACCCACAACGTGCTATTGCCGTCCGGAGTTGATCAGCTCCAGATTGAACCAAGGTTCTTCGCTACAGAAACATTTTCACACAATGACAAACATGTGATGCGTTTTATATTATATTCTTTGAACAACAGAACGGGACAGGCGCCAGAAACTGCCATAATATACCATACATATCTGCCATATATCGTACCTCCGTTTTATATTGAGAAATATGATGATAAATACATATAGGGCGGAGCTATGATATGTGGTGTGTGGCTAGATATTTTCATGTAGCACTGTGACTGTGCCTATCTGTGGATTATTATTTATAAATAGTGGTCTCCTAAGAGGAGCGAGTCTTGATTTGTTTTATGCAACAAGGAGGAGACAATGGTTACAGAAACACACCGTTGGGACTTGGTGGAGCGGGGGAAACCGATGTCTTTGTTCATTGATCGGAAACGATTGAGAGCCATCAACCCTCCCCCATCAACATCAAGTGATTGTAACTCAGAAGTTTGTAACTTAGAAACGAGTCGTCCCATACAGTGATTTTGTTTGTGCCTACTTGTTAGAAACAGAGCCTAGTATGTTTATAACCAAGTGCTTTAGTTTCTCTGCAATTGGCTACTATGCTGCCAAAATCAACTATCCAAATATGAATCTGCGTATATCTATGTACAACCTTGTTGTAGCCTATTATTATCATGGTCGACATGAGAATTGTTGGCTACTTCATATCACAACTGAACATTAATATATAGCCTATTGCATTATTTGAAAATTGACAGCGCTGTACATAGTGTCATTCAATGCACAAGCACGTAATTTCAAACGATTTTGGTCGACAGCGAAATACATTATCAATATCTTATTATCAATTCAACCCACTCAGAAATATCCGTTCGTTATATCGTTGATGATTACAGGCATAATCATCGCCGACATCATTTTATTTTATGTACACATTTCACGGCAAGAGACAGTTTATTCTCCCAACAATTGTTTGTTCACTGCACAACATGAACACAGTGAGGATTCAAACAAACAAAATAATGAATACACTCTGCAACGGGACAGGCGCGAGAAACTGCCGTGGTTGAAACTGCCGTGGTTGAGAGAGTTGAGTACAACTGAGTACAACCTTTCTGGTGGGGGATTGTTTGAAGGGCTTGTTGGAGGAATTGGCATCCTTTGTGTGGTCAAGTCAAAAGTCAAAAGTCACTTTATTGTCCCATCACTGGGAAATGTGTATTGGGCTTGCACCCCACAGCAGCCAACAAAGAACAACAGACAATACAGAATGTTAACACACAAACAGAAGGCAGCCTTGATTAAAACAAGAGTGGAAATAAAACGATAAGCAAGATATGTTCAACATTCATCTGGTGCAGTTTAAAAGTTTAACAGAAACGGGAATAAAAGAATTTTTAAATCTATTTAGTCTAGCGCGGGGGACTCTGAACCTCCTCCCAGAGGGCAGCAGTTCATACTCTGCATGTAGGACATGGGAGGGATTCATGATAATTCTATTAGCCTGTCTGAGAGTAGCCTGTTCAAAAATAGACTGCAGGGATGAGTGGTCTTTCACCCCTATGATCTTCCATGCAGTCTGGTGATCGGAAACGATCAGAAAGAGATAATTGAGAATAAGATGACCCTCCCCCATGCATCAACCATCAATTGTCAGGATTCATCTGTGATAAACAATTGCCTACTAATTACATGCCATTGAATATGTTTGCATATGAACACACTTATTCCTACATTATCAATATCTTATTATCAATTGTCAATACTCTCTCCCTTCTTCTCCTTACTTTCCTGTCTGTCTTCACTATATCTGGGACTGCCCCACTCAGAAATATCCGTTCGTTATATCGTTGATGATTACAGGCATAATCATCGCCGACATCATTTTATTTGATGTACACATTTCACGGCAAGAGACAGTTTATTCTCCCAACAATTGTTTGTTCACTGCACAACATGAACACAGTGAGGATTCAAACAAACAAAAATAAGTAATACACTCTGCAATTGGCTACTACTACAACGTGGTCTACAGTGATATACAAAAAATACATTATATACAATATTATAAATATCCGTTTGTTATATAATATTCGTTGATGAACTACTTTGCTGCGGTACCTATGTAATACCACACAGCTTGATAGGTACATACTGTGCAGTGTATCATTCATAACTGTACATAGGCTACACATATCATAATATCTTATCACTATTGCATGGAACTTGGGTGAAAAAAAAACCTCAGCTCCAACAAATCTGAAGGGATTGGGAGACATACTGTACAGTTTATCATTTTCATAACTGTCTGTACATATACATATCTTATGTATCCCTATTGCTATATATAGCCTATATATAAACACATTATGTTACATACTTATCAGTCTTATACTGTATCTAATTCAGCACTGAAGCCTGAAGGTTGAGCACAGTGTGTGTCCCCTTGCTACCTCTGCTGATATAAAAGAGAATTGCAGCCTTGGAGAAAAAGATGGCAGCCGAATCCCAAGGCAAATACACAGACACACACAGAAATACTGCAAAATCACTTTATACTAACTCGATTTTGAAAATGTAAAGATGCTGGGTGGTAGAACGCACATATCTAGGAAAAGTCATGAAAGGAGGGTCCTGAAATTTGATCGAGTGCAAAGGTAGATTTTTTTTTGTACTCACTGGTGCTGTTTAACACCTCACGGCTGATTAAGTGTTAAGTTTCTTTGTTATCCGTCTTGCCCTCTTATGAGTGTGAGTTGTAGAAATGTTACAACTTTCACAGGTGTTGAGTATTTCAATCCAAAGCTCATCAAAATATGTCTCAGTACGATAGTTTTTTAGAGTCTGTTGTAGTTTTTCAATTAGCTCAACAGCTTTAGTAAGGTCAAGCTGTGTTGACTGGAGCATATCTGACAAAAATCGGGTGTCACCTAGTACTTTTCTAAAAACTGTAAGGCATCCAATAAAATTCAGATCAATTTGAACCAGTAGCCCTCTTGCTTCAACAGCTCTGTCCGGATTGTCCTCATCTGAAATGTCTTCAAGTACTTGCATTAAAGCAGGCAACCTATCCATAACATTGCGACAAGCTAAATATCTGCAGGCCCATCGTGTATCGCTGAGCCGCTGGAGATCAAACATCTCCCTCTGCACCGCCAACCATTTGGGATGGACATAAGACCCTGATATAAATACATACAGTCGCTCTAACAATGAAAATAAATTTGCAGCGTCGGGTACAGATTTCACACTGTCCACTATCACTAAGTTTAAGCAGTGTGCACTGCAATGAACGTAAAATGCATGCTTGGCTACTTCTTTTATTCTGGCTTGGACACCAGAATGCTTCCCACTCATAGTTGATGCTCCATCGTAGCCTTGACCAACTAGGTTTTTCTTATATTCTAGCCCATGCTTCTCTAAACAGCCTATAATTTTTTCTGTTAAACTGGCAGCATCCAGTTTCTCTGCCTCTTGAAACTCCAGAAAACTCTCATGTACTACACCGTTATAGTAGTAACGAAGAACAAAAGACATCTGCTCTTTTTTCTTGACATCTTTCGTTTCATCCACTAGAACAGAAAACTGTGCACTCTCTTTGACCTCCTTTATGATCTCCTCTTGAACCATCCCTGCCAAACACTGGAGTATTTCATTTTGGATACTGCTGCATGTGTATTTAGCATTTTTGGCTTGCTCTTCCATTCTTTTCTTTAAAAATGGGTCATGCTTGCATAGGACATCTAAAATCTCTAAGAAATTGCCTCTATTATCAGACTCAGGAGATTCCCTGTGACCCCGCTGGGAAATATTTTGAGTTGCTGTTAACAGCAGTACTTCACCTAGTGTTTTGATATATTTCTGATTTTCGATTACTTTTTTTCTGGACTCTTCATGCATCATTACTAACATTGATGTGTTTTTATCTATCATTTTCTTATTCTCTGTCCACGCAAACATTGCATTAACATGGCTCTCAGATTTAGCATGGGAACAAAATCCACTGTCCTTAAATGTGGCTTTCTTCCAATTTGAATATCCATCCATAAACACACTCTTAGGGGCGTTAGGCAGAGAAAAGTGTCGACAAGAGAAACAATAACTTGCATCTTTCGACTGGGAGTATTCCAACCAGGGATGTATCTTGTACCAGTCGGCACGGAAACTCCTTCTGGCTCCACCCTGCAATGTCTTGGGAAACGTCTCCAAGGATGGTTGTGTCGGGCCATCTCCTCTGTGTTTGGAAATATCTAGGAAAATAAAAATAAAGGAGGGAAAAAAATCAGATATAGGTCTGATCGGATTACTCCCTGATGGTCAATTTCACAACTTATATTCACCAAGTAAATATACTTTTGATTAAAGCTAACACATGATACTGTACTGTAGCTTTGATAACATGTCACTACTTGTATTATATGGGTTTGATTCAAATGTAATAATGGACTGGAAGAAAAAGTGGACATCATAAACATTCATACCATGAGGACCAGCTGCAGCTGAACTAGGGACAACTGGTGTCTCTTCCTCAGCCTCTGTACTGCCATGACTCGCTTCCTCAGCCTCTGTACTGCCATGACTCGCTTCCTCAGCCTCTGTACTGCCATGATCTGGCTGATGTCGCTTGCCAAAGAAAATCCTAATATCACCGTTCCTCTTCATTTTGCTACTACCCTTCTTCCATATTTTCAACATACATTAACATCGTGTTACAATGACATAACTATAATAACGCTAACGTTAGCTAAACAGTAAGTAAAAGCTAAATAGCTAGCTAACAGCTGACGTCTTCGCTTCATAACTCAGCAAATAACGTTACATTGATTAACAAAAAATCTATTAATTTACTAAACATATCCAATAGGTAATGAATTGTAAACGTAATAACATAATTAGTTAAAACCACATTTAACATTACCTGAACAGGCTCCACACGGCACAGCACCAGAAAGACAGCTCAGCCGGCAAATAGGCTAGGTGCACGATCTCCACTACTTCCTGAAAGGCACCTTGTATGAACATATCCTGTCTCTCTCTATTGGTTTAATTGATTAATCAGCTGTGCGGTAAACTGTTGGAACACACCTAGCCTATTCAAATCTTCCCGTGTGAAATAGGTTGCAACCATTTGAGACGGAGGGGTGGAACAGACAGTGAGTTTATTTTTCAAACTTGGAAATTTGGGAATTTTACACTGAATTCTGATTAAAAATAAAGATAAAGATCAAATAATAATAATACAACAAATTATATCAGTTGGTCTGTGTAACTGGGGTGGCAGGACTTTTTTCAAGGGTGGCAGCTGCCACCCCTTGCCACCCTGGTAGCTTCACCACTGCCAGGGGAGCCCCCCCTCCTAAATTTCGTTGTATGGTACCTGTACTGTATTAATGACAATAAAGACCATTCATTCATTCATTCATTCATTCATATGATCATATGTGGCACAGAAAAACAGAACCGAAACAAACCTCGATGGCAAGTGACTGTTCATCAGCAAACTTGTCATTTCACAGCCTCACACCCGTCAAATACTGCATATCAACATGAGTGACGTTTTTAATAATAATAATAATAATAATAACAACGTGTATTTGTATAGCGCTTGAAATAGCTTTTCCTGCAAACGTTGTCAGCAAAGTAAGTTCGTTTCGGCGTGCTAACGTTGGGTTTTGGGGGGCGGGCTGATCGATTAGCACGTTTGGTTTCATTGGCTGTCCCGTATGGAGGACCAAGTCTGTCAAAATTAACAATAAATATATAGATACATAAATGAATGCATGAACAAATAAATTAATGAATACACACAGTATAACGAAATACATTTCTATATTTATTTATTCTTTTACGCATTCATTCTTTGTTTTCCACTTTCATTCTTTGTTTTCCACATTCTTTTCCACATTCATTCTTTCTTTTCCACATTCATTCTTTCTTTTCCACATTCATTCTTTCTTTTCCACATTCATTCTTTCATTCTTTCTTTTCCACATTTATTCTTTCTTTTTCACTTTATCAGATCTGTATGCAAATATCTGGGGGCGTATCTTCCATGTTGTCCACGCCCCTACGCATTTTCATTGGTTGATACCGCGCGTGACGTGTGAAAGCAGCGACGCAGTTATCATCACAGACGGGGAGAGAGTCGTTAGTCGTCTATAGCCCCGTTCTCACACAGCCTGTTTCTCCCTATAATTTCCATGGAATCCCAAACTATGTCGACATCCCAAGCTATTCCCGTGTTGTCCCCTTTCACACATGTCGGCAATGGTCTATACTAGTCCATCAGCACTGTATGGGAGAACTTGGTGATAACCACAATACCAGTTGACTCAATTAGACATATACGCTCTGGGCTATGCGCGAGGCAAGACAGCTGAGAGTGTCTCCACTGCGTTTATATCACAAAATGTACATTTGATAAGTAAAAGTAAGCTAGCTAAGTAAGTAATCTAGCTGACTATGGAAACGAAGTACTATCCAGTTAGAATTATAGAAGATCTAGTTGTGTTTTCCTGCTGGTCTCGCTGCCTGGGTTTGAACAGACTTGTGGTGACTAAAAATGGCTTTAAAAAATGCCTTTCCACCAAAGAATATATATATATGCCATATATATGCCATATATCATACCTCCACTATGATTCATATGCCCTTTTAAAAAAACAAAAACATGCTATGATTAGAAATTAAGTGGTGTCTGCTCTTGGCTGAGAGCTTCATCACGTCACGCGCAGTATCAACCAATGAAAATGCGCAGGGGCGTGGACAACATGCAAGATACGCCCCTATATTTGCATACACATCTGATAAAGAGTAAGACAATGTTGTATTCACCAGTGGTGTGCCGTCAGGGCCAACAAGGCCTTCTCTGCTGGCCTAAACATCATCAGAATATACATTTTATTTTAATATATTTTTTCCACAAATATGTATTAATGATTCCCCATAGTCTATTCTCTTCATTTCATAGCTTTCCTCTTGGTTGCGCTGCTTCCAGTCTCCGATTGAGATTTGGAGGGCTGGCCTTTATGTTAGAGCTTTTATCCAATCAAAATGTGTTGCCAGGGGGCTCCAAAATCTGCCCGCCTGCACAATAAACTGTGCCGCGGATACGACCTGTAACTTAACGTTGAACGAGAACACCTGTGGCGTTCCTAGTGGAAACCTACGTAGATTTCGAGTTGGTGAGCAATAGCAACAACGGCGCCTGCTGTAAGGCTCAATGATGTCAGCACCCAGCACGTCTTTTGATTGGATACGCACTATTGATACACACTATTGATATTCACTATTGAGATGCGTAACTATGCCGGTAGATGTGGGATTTTTGAACACCTTTGGGGACACGCGAGTGGATTTACAGCTCAACGAACAAGTGTCACCCTTTCGTTGACTGATCGATAATACTGATCGATTGTGTCCTGTTTTTGGGTAAACAATAACTTTCATTTAGGGGACAGGATGAAAGCGCCGAGTCCACAAACAGAGGAAACTACGTTTAGCTTTTCTTGCTGAAAACAACCCAGATTTACATTACCACCTGTCCACAAACAAAGTGTTTACTGGGACGTCAGGCAAAATACAAAACGACCTGATTTTTGCTATTGCTGAAGTGATGGGAGAAGAGATCAAAATGGAGATTAAAAAGGCACCCTTTGTCGCTATTATGGTGGACGAGACGACAGCCGTGGGTAATGTAGCGATCTTAAATATGTTAGTTTAACACTCTTCATTGTAAATGCGGATTTATTGATTAAAAATGCTTCGGAAATATTAATATAACTCTGTTGTACTTGTCTGACTATGTTAAGGTGATGCAACGCCCGGTTATACTGTGTTTCTGTCTAGTTTCTAGAGCCATGGCGTCATAACGATGGTATTAAGAGGTAGAATAATTCAGGTAGGAATGTGTCGGACATCACTGAAGGCCTAGGTGTGAAATGCACCGCCCGCCACTGGTATTCACCTATCTATTCACATAGAATAGTTTGTCTTTGTCATTGTCAGATGTGTATGCAAATATAGGGGCGTATCTTGGGCGCACTCTACGCATTTTCATTGGTTGATAAAGCCCACAGCCAAGAGTACCTGAACATTTCATTACCATCTGGGTGGGCAAATTCTAGATGTGATTTTTTTATTCCTATACATCCCTAGATTATGTTTTGATATGATAGACCTTTTGGTTTGGCAGCTTATTAGTGGTTAGTGGTTAGGATAGGGTTAGGTCCCTTGGCATATTTTGCTCCCCTTCGCATGATTCGCGCGTAGCTGTGCTGTGGTTGTGATAGAGACATGAGCCCTTTCATGTTTTTTATGCACCTGAGTCTCCTAGACACGTAGAGACCAACCCCGAGTCGATCAGAGATTCCTACAATGAGCTATGGTAACTTTCCCGCACCTACCCCCTACCGGTGAATGCCTAGTTTTTGCGGTTTCCCGGAGGTATTGTGCGGTAGGTGCGGGAGAGTTACCATAGCTCAGCGTAGGCAGCTCTGAACGACTCAGGATCTCTCAGGAGACCCAGGCGCATACAGTACATCTGTCTCATGTCTCTATCACAACCACAGCCCGAGCTACGCGCGACTCACGCGAAGGGGAGCAACATATTGATTGATTATACTTTAATGTCCCCGCTTCAAGTGCAACAGAGACGATACATACAACATACAGCAGGCAAAGTAAACAACAGGACAGCAGCAAACATTGAGTGACATTGGCAGCAGTTTCCACCTGGACATGGCATCATTTGGTATATATACCACATATATTGCACATAACCCTTCAAGTGGTGTTTTCGAATATTGCACATGGCCCTTCAAGTGGTGTCTAAGATAAAGTGCAGGTGCTGGTGGTCATGTCCTAATCATCGTTTCTGCTTGAGCGAATTGATTAGTTTAATGGAGAATGGGACAAATGATAGTTTTAAGAGCTTATTATTACATCTTGGCATGCGAAACCTTCTACCTAGGGGGAGAACTTCGTATTCTGTGGAGAGCGGATGTTGGGGGTCTGCGATGATCTTATTAGCCTTTTTCATATAGTTTATTTAGGATCACATAGTCTCTTTCACCTACAATTTTCATGGCTGTTTTGTGAATGCTGACTAGTCTGTTTTTTTGTTGTACAGTTAAGTTGCCAAACCACACAATTATTCCATATCTGATTACACTTTCAACAATGGACTGATATTAAAAAAAAATCTCATGATCTGCTTTCTCACCCCATAAAGTCTGAGTCGCCTCAGGTGATAAAGCCTCTGCTGTTACATAAGCTGTCTATGTGTGTATTCCAGCAGAGATGGTTGTCTAATTGAATACCTAAGTACTTATAAGAGGGCACCTGGATGATTGTTTGGTCTTTAACGACCACAGGCTCATGGTCAGTTACCTGCCTTGGGTCTAACACAACCTCCTGAGTTTTGGTGAGGTTTAAGATGAGATGGTTGCTGTCGCACCATTTAATGAATATGTTAATCTCATAATGGAGCACCGAGGGGTCTGTATCTTTAGCAAGGAGACTTAGAATTGCAGTGTCGTCAGCATATTTTATAATATGGTTGCTTGGGTGGTTACTTTTACAGTCGTTGGTGTATACTGAGAAAAGATGTGGGGACAGAATGCAACCTTGGGGGACACCTGTACTGCAGTGTTAAGTCACTGACAGTGTTCCATTGACTTTCACTTGCTGTTCTCTTTCTAACATGAAGGAATGGATCCATTTGATTAAAGTACTATTGACACCCATGTCTTTGAGCTTTCCTAAGAGCACGTGGGGTTGTACCGTATTAAAGGCGGAACTAAAATCAACACACATAATTCGGGCATAGGCCTTTTTGTTCTCAAAGTGCTTGGATACAGAATGTGTGATATAGAGAATAGCATCCTCTGTGCTACGGTTCTGTTTATAGGCAAATTGAAAAACATCTAGCAGTGGATCAATGTGTTTTCTAAGCAGAGACAGTACATATCGTTCAAAACATTGGCAATAGCCTACAGTAAGAGGAGTATAGTAAGATTTGTATGTATTGTATGTGTTATTATCGATATTCTAAGGGCTTGCTTAGATTCGTTTTAGATTCGTTTTTACTGATTAGATTTCTATTCTGGAAAAGTCTGGGGAAAATGCCTATTTTAAGTAGATAATGTATAATTTGTATATTTAAACATAAAAATTCTGAAAACAATAAATGTACCCATCCATGGGTTTGACCTAGTCTCCAACCTTGCCTTCCTGTCCAAGGTGCTAGAGAAGGAAGTTGCTTTCCCTAGGTTTGACCCTCACCTGACCTTCAGTGACCATATAAAACACCTGTGCAAAACCTCCTATCATCTCAGAAATATTTCCAAAATCCGTCCCACTCTAACCCTCAGATGCAGAGAAACTTGTCCATGCCTTTATCTCCTCAAGACTGGACTACTGCAATGCGCTCTTCATCAGGATTCCTGGCAAAAGCATACAGAATGTTGTGGATCCCGCTTCGGCTCCACTCGTTTCCACCTCGGCACCGCTCGTTGAGACCAATCAGGCCCAATCTGAGACAGCTGCGCCGGCTCCAGCAGGTGTTTACAAGGAGGAGAGACCTGCATAAAAGGCCCCACAACCTGCCGTCTGATGCTTGATCAATCTGATCCCCAGTGGTTAGTCGTCTCGCTCCCTCGTTTGTCTCCTGTGTGTTATAGTTCCGATATTACTTGTTTATTTTTCCCAGTCTTTTTATTATTTTCACCGTTGTTTGTTTTCTCTCCTCCACCAGTCCACTCCTGCCTGCCAGCCTGCCCTGCCTAGTCCCTGCCTGCCTAACGACTACTCCTGCCGAAGCCCCTGCCTGCCTAACGACTACTCCTCCTGCCGAAGCCCCTGCCTGCCTAACGACTACTCCTCCTGCCTAAGCCCCTGCCTGCCTGCCGACTACCCCCTCCTGCCTAAACCCCTGCCTGCCTGCCGACTACCCCCTCCTGCCTAAGCCCCCTGCCTGCCTGCCGACTACCCCTCCTGCCTAACCCCTGCCTGCCTGCCTGCCGACAACTCCCCCTGCCTGACCCCCGCTTGCCCTTCGACCATTCTCTGCCTAACCCCTTTTAATAAATATTATTATTATTACCCTAGTCTCTGTGTCCCTCTGTTCTGGGGAACTGCCACATTTGACCGCTTGATTCAGGCCGTAACACAGAAGCTGCAATGCATCCAGAACAGCGCTGCCAGGATCCTGATGAGAGTCCGCAAATACGAGCACATAGCCCCCATTCTACACTCACTACATTGGCTCCCTTATTCAAAAAGGCCTTTGACTGTTGAACTGTGTTCATTCTTGTGATTTTGTGTTTTTTTGGTTAAAGTTAAATGTTTTTAACTGATTATGTTTTTAATCTGTAGCACTCTGTAGCCTGCTGTGTACCCAGGCTTGAGACGGGGTTTTATATTGTAGTAATATTAATGTAACTTAATTTACGTAAAATTTACAGAAGATTCCTTGTTTGTAGCGCCTCTAAGTTGTAATGAGATCTGCCCCAATTACTGCACCCTGACAATATTTTAGTTTAGAATAAGGTTGGTAATTTAATGTCAAACTAGATGTATTCCTCTATTTCAGAGACCCGCACTAGGTGGGCAAAAATGCTACACCCGTTTAGTCTTCTACAAATAATTTACAATTCAAACAGTGCAGTTTTACATTTGTTAACTTAATGTTTTCCTTTTGAACCATTTATCTAGGAATCAAGGTAAGGCAAATACATTACAAAAAAGAAACAATACAAGAAAAAAGAAACAATATTACAGAGGGGTAGGTGCGGAAACGTGACCATAGCTCAGCCTAAGAAGGTCTGATCGACTAGGGGTCGATATCTACTGTGTAAGAGGTGATAACCACTAATAAGCTGCCAAACCAAAAGGTATATCATATCAAAACATAATCTAGGGATGTAAAGGAATAAAAAAAATCACATCTAGAATTTGCCCACCCAGATGGTAATGAAAAATGGTTTGGCCCAAGGACGATCTCGACTTTGTCGCTTTTACCACGTCACGCGCGGTATCAACCAATGAAAATGCGTGGGGCATCAACCAATGAAAATACGTGGGGCATCAACCAATGAAAATGCGTGGGGCATCAACCAATGAAAATGCGAAACACGCCCCCATATTTGCATACAGATCTGATAATCGGGGAAAGAATGAAAGAATGAATGTGGAAAAGAAAGAATGAATGTGGAAAACAATGTGGAAAAGAAAGAATGAATGTGGAAAACAATGTGGAAAACAAAGAATGAATGTGGAAAAGAAAGAATGAATGTGGAAAAGAATAAATAAATATAGAAATTTATTTCGTTATACTGTGTGTATTCATTCATTTATTTGTTCATACATTCATTTATGTGTCTATATATTTATTGTTAATTTTGACAGACTTGGTCCTCCATACATGTGTCTTTTATAATGTACAAACAAAATAAATGTAGAAATGCAGGAACTGAATCGCTATCTTCCATAGGCTGGTTTCCCCTGCTTCGGCAGGCTACTTTATGAATGAATGAATGAATGAATGAATGGACTTTATTGTCATTGCTACAGTACAGGTACCAAACAACGAAATTTAGGAGGGGTGGCTCCCCTGGTGTTAGGAAGGGGGAAAAAAAATCACAAGAAGGGAAGGAGCTGGTTTACATAAATAAAGGCTATGTACACAATCCACTTTACTATACTGTACAGATAGTCGACTAGGGTTGTCATATTGCACAATAGTATTTTTTCACGTTATTTAAAGTGTCACAGTTTGCAGGCTTGAAATGTACATGTTTGTGCCTCAGCACTACACCTTTATCTCCGCTGAGGTAACGACGGTAAGCTCTACTCGTGTTGCTAGCGAAGTTTCCCACAGAAGTGGGGGAAAAAACGTCAGATCAGATATATAAACGGGTTATTTTGATAAACTGGACACATTTTGTGAATATACAGTACAGGCCAAAAGTTTGGACACACCTTCTCATTCAATGCGTTTCCTTTATTTTCATGACTATTTGGTACATTGTGGATACTGAAGGCATCAAAACTATGAATGAACACATAGGAATTATGTATTTAACAATAAAGTGTGAAATAACTCTAAATATGTCTTATATTTTAGATTCCTCAAAGTAGCCACCCTTTGCTTTTTTGTTGTTAATAAAATATATAATAATAATAATAAATATAATATGTGTTAATAATAATATGTTATTATATATATATATATATATATATATATATTTTAAATATTATTATTATATATTTTATTAACAACAATTTTATTTTATTTTATTAACAACAAAAAAGAAAAGGGTGGCTACTTTGAGGAATCTAAAATATAAGACATATTTAGAGTTATTTCACACTTTTTTGTTAAGTACATCATTCCACATGTATTCATTCATAGTTTTGATGCCTTCAGTGAGAATCTACAATGTAAATAGTCATGAAAATAAAGGAAACACATTGAATGAGAAGGTGTGTCCAAACTTCTGGCCTGTACTGTATATGGTTACTTTCTCGCATGAAAACATATTATAACTTCATAAAATGACACATTAACACTTGTAGAGCCAAATTACAGCTTTTAGCCAATGGCGGCCAAAATTAAGGATTTAAAAACGGAGGGTTTTGCTTTGCTCGCTGATTGGCTGTAATGTTCTTCTTCTACGTTTTATGTGACAATGTCTTTTTAGTAACAACTTGCGCATTACTAAGTATTTACTAGCTAAGATTGACAAACGATTGGCGTGGTGCAACCGACATTAGTAAACAACTAGTTCGAAACTAGCTAGTAACTACTAGGGGTTTAGTAACTACTAAATGTAGGCATTTAGTAATGACTTACGCCAAATTGGTGCAACCCAGGCCAGAGCGTTTGACCTGCCAAAACGCCATTTCCCCCGCTGAAGTCTTGTTAGCCGCCCCGCCGTCTCCGTCCAGTGTAAATAAATCAATATTGAACTATTTGAAGCCTCCAGTCATGTAACTGTAGTCATTCTCCTAGTAGTCCAGACTGAGGAGGTTTATTTCATGTAAACAAACGTAATGAACGCGCAAATTCCACCAGAGAACCTACACGGACACTTTCACATAGCGGTTCATTTCATCCATATAAACTTCAGCACAGCAGCTATGTAACTTCATACGCATCACGGACATTTCAGGTGAATGAAACAGCTGCATTACAGAGACGCTCATGTTTCCTTACCTGCGCTCATGCGATATTCACCAACCTCGACGTTTATGAACTTGTTATGATGGACCTGCTCAACTTCCATCTTCTTCTTCTTCTTCTTCTTCTTTTCAGTTTGAATGGCGGTTTGCGACCAACTTAAGGCACATTACCGCCCCCTACCGGACTGTGTTTGGACAGTATATTTGACAAGGGAAACTTAAAAATGAAACAAAGAAAAAAAATTATGGGGGGGGGGGGGTGTTAAATCTTGTTCATCAACCCTGTATCTTTTAAATACTGAATGACCTGTTTGTCCATTTTGATTGCATTTCCTATTAAACTTCCTACAGTAAACCCCAATTTAGCCCGACGAGTTGCTGTCCTCAGCTGCCCTCTCTGCTCCTCATATTCCTCCACCGCCCTGGACTGGCTCACCTCCTACCTCACCAACAGACAACAGTTCATCTCCCTCTCCGGTCACACCTCCTCCTCCTCCTCTGTCACACAGGGGGTCCCACAAGGCTCAGTCCTCGGCCCCTGCTCTTCCTCTGCTACACACTCCCCCTCGGTCACATCATCCGCCAATTCAACCTGGACTTCCACTGCTACGCCGATGACACCCAGATTTACATCACCACAAACTCCACCCAGAACCCACCCCTCAGTCACATCGAAAACTGCATTTCAGCAATAAAAACCTGGCTCACACACAACTTCCTCAAACTCAACAGTGAAAAGACCGAAGTCATCCTCATCGGCACCAAATCCACCTTCAATAAAACCAGACCCATCACACTCACCATTGACGACACTACCATCACCCCCTCCCCCCTGGCTCGCAACCTCGGCTTCATTCTGGACCCCACCCTCTCATTCGACCCCCACGTCAGCTCTATTGTCAAGTCATCCTACTTCCACCTCCGAAACATCGCAAAAATCAGACACTGCCTCTCCCCGCCCGCTGCGGAATCCCTCATCCACGCCTTCATCTCCTCCCGCCTTGACTACTGCAACTCCCTACTCACCGGCATCACCTCCCGCTCCCTCCATAGACTCCAGATGGTCCAAAACTCTGCTGCACGCCTCCTCTCAAACACCCGCTCCCGTGACTGACCACATCACCCCTGTCCTCCACTCTCTCCACTGGCTCCCCATCAAAGAACGTATCCATTTCAAATTCCTCATCCTCACATACAAAGCCCTCCATAGCCTGGCCCCCCCTTACCTGACTGACCTCCTTCTCCCCCACCGCCCTACCCGTACCCTCCGATCCTCATCCATTGTCCCCCTCACTGTCCCACCCTCAAAACTCAAAGGCTTCGGTCACCGTGCCTTTTCACGAGCTGCACCCCGCCTCTGGAACTCTCTCCCTCAACCACTCAGAGACTCACCCTCACTCCTCACTTTTAAATCCCACCTAAAAACCTACCTGTTCTCCCATGCCTACAGCCTCCCCTATCCCTAGCCATCTCCCCTATCCCGGCCACCCCCGCCCCCCCCCCCCTGGACACGCATACAACCTCCCCTACCCCTACCCATCTCCCCTAACCCTGCCACCCCCCTGATATCCATACAGCCTCCCCTACCCCTAACCACCTCCCCTGTCCCTACCACCCCCCCCCCCCCTCCCCGTTCGCTGACTCTGTGTTCCATGTTACTTGTTGTTTTTGTGTTTTCCGTATCTCCTATATTGTCAGCGTCTTTGAGCCTCGGAAAAGCGCTATATAAATGTTATGAATTATTATTCCTCACACTCCAGTAACACATGCTGCACCGATTCTAGGTTATTACAGAAACCACACATTCCATTTGAATGTTTCCCTATCTTGTGTAGTGTGCTGTTGAGTCTAGTGTGCCCTATCCTAAGCTGTTGAGTCTAGTGTGGCCTATCCTAAGCTGTTGAGTCTAGTGTGCCATATCCTAAGCTGTTGAGTCTAGTGTGGCCTATCCTAAGCTGTTCAGTCTAGTGTGGCCTATCCTAAGCTGTTCAGTCTAGTGTGGCCTATCCTAAACTGTTCAGTCTAGTGTGACCTATCCTAAGCTGTTCAATCCAGTGTGACCTATCCTAAGCCGGGAAATTACTGTTTCTTCCTTCTGGTTCCTGCCCATCCTACTTCCTATTCCAACTTTCTTCTGAATGCTATAAAAATGTCTTCCTGTTTCATTTCTGTTCCAGTCTTCTTGCCATAATTCCTGCATGTGTGTTTTAATGTTCGATTTTACATCAGCTTTGCTCAGTGATTATTATTTTTTTGCACAGTGAAAGCTTTGCACATCCATTTCTATTGATTCTGATTTAAGTGACTGCTTAGCTAATATATCTGCATCTTCATTTCCTTCTACCCCTACATAATATGTATAGTATTATGCATATTATGCAGGAACCCAAACAAAGCCAAGTCATATCTATACTATATATTTCATGAATTAAATGATGAATCTTGAAAACAATATCCTGTCTGCGTGATTTCAAAGATCTAATACTATCAGAAGCAATTCATGCATTATTTACCCAATTCTCCAACCTTATTAGATATTACAGGAGAAGACTCCTTGCTATTCAATAATAATAATAATAATATTATAATAACTTGTATTTCTTTAGCGCTTTTCCTGCAAACGTTGCAGCTCAAAGTGCCCCAATCATTATATAATCATAATTGAATCATTTAGTCATTTATAGGCAATATTAAAAATATGTTTTTTTTAGTCTTGACTTGAACATATTTGCTGAGGTTGCATCGCTAATGTAAACTGGCAGTGCATCCCACAATTTGGGTGCATAAAATGAGAATGCAGCCTCACCAAATCTCTTCTTTTGTACATGTGGTACACAGAGAAAACCAGCGTCAGAAGACCTGAGAGCTCTATTGGAATGATATGCTAACAAAAACGTATTTCAGATATTCTGGTGCTGTGCCAGTGAGAGCTTTATAAACAAGCAGAAGGATCTTGAAATCTATTCTGAATTTAACAGGGAGCCAGTGTAGAGTCTCTAAAATAGCAGTTACAGTTAGGTCCATATATATTTGGACACAGACAGAATGTTGGTTAAATGCATGCGTTTGTTACTAGTAGGCTAGATTGCTGTTCTTCTTCTTCTTCTTCGGCGTATGGGTAGTTGTTTTTCCTCTCCACTCCACCAGGCTCGGGGCCGAGGGGCTACCCTTTTACCACCCCGAGACCTGGTTGAGGGGCTCACCCGGGCTATATTTCTGGACACCCCTCCAGAAGCCACGTCATCGTCTCGTCATCTAATACCGACAGACCATGCATCCCGTTGGGTGGGTGGTACACCGGGCAATCCAGGATAATATGGTCTGCGGTTTGGTCCTCTGCGCCACACTCGCACGACGCATTTGGGGCCAAGCCCCATCTGTGCATTGATGAGAGGAAACGCCCGACGCCGGTCCGGAGACGATTGAGCCTCACCCAGGATAGCCGTGGCAACTCCATCCCGAGGGGCTCAGCGCCGGCGACTGGGATGTGGTCGCGGAGTTTGGAGGTGTTAGCCTCCCACTCCGCGCGCCACATATAATCCGCCCATCCTGCCGCACTGATGTTGAGATCTCTGCATTGCTGCCTGAGATCCTGTGCGGCAGGCACAAATGGGTGTCTCGACTTGAGACGCCGGGAGGGCTCCGCTGTTATAGTGAGCCTATCATGGAGCAGATGGTTATTAAGCTCCACGGCCCGGCAGGCGAGACGTGCTGTGGCTCCCATGCGGCGGAGGCCTGCGGGCTGGATGCCTGCTAGGATGGGAAGGTTGTCCACGGGGGTAGGACGCAGGCATCCTGTCACAATGCGCAAGGCTTCGTTTATAGGCGAGTGGATGAGGCGGGTGTGGGCACTGCGACACCATACTGGGGCGACACCATACTGGGGCGCAGTATTCACTAATTGAATAAACGAGGGCTAGGGCTGCCGTGCGCAAGGTCCTTGCGCCGGCGCCCCAGCCCGAGCCAACCAATCGCCTCATCAACGCCACACGAGCTGTTAACTTCTTGCGCAGTGACTCGAGGTGTCGGCGAAACGTGAGCGTCCTGTCCAATGTCACGCCGAGATAGATTGGCTCAGCGGAACATGGCAGGGGAGTTCCATCTAGGTGTACTCTAAGCTCACGTTTAGCCTCCCTGTTGTTAAGGTGGAAGGCAGCCGACACCGTCTTTGCCTCGCTAAGCTTCAATCTCCATTTCCGGAAGTATGCCACTAGTGTCTGCATGTCCTGGCTCAGAATCCCCTCCACAGACTGCCAATTTCCAGCAGAGTACACCACTGCGAGGTCGTCTGCGTAGGCGTACTTCCGCGAGAGTGTGTTGGGCAGGTCATAGGTGTAGATATTATAGAGGAGGGGGGCCAGGACCGATCCCTGAGGGACGCCATTCTTAAGGCGTTGAAGCCTGCTTAGCTGTCCGCGACCGGTGGTGAGGGTAAAGCTGCGGTTACGGATGAGCTCCATGATCATTCTGACCATGTGCCTGTCCGGCAGCAGGCGGAGCAGCTTGCAGGAGAGGCCGCGATGCCATACGGTATCGTAGGCAGCCGTCAGGTCTATAAAGACGGCCCCGGCCTTCTTTTTTGCCGAAAAGCAATCCTCGATGTCTTGAGTCATAAGGGTGACTTGATCTACGGTCGACCTCCCGCGTCGGAACCCGGCCTGCTCACGTGGGAGCAGCGGGTCGACAATTGGTTCGATGCGGGCGTAGATGAGACGCTCGAGGATCTTGAAGGGGATGCATAACAGAGAGATGGGACGGTAACTCTTAGGGTCCCCTTCAGGCTTATTCGGTTTAGGGATCGCAACAACTAGGGCTCTTCGCCAGATTTTGGGGATCTTGAGTTGGCGCAAACAGGAAGTGAGGAACGCTCTCAGCCAGGACTTCAAGGCGGGTGCGGCATGGAGAATAAGCTCCGGGCAGATGGAATCAGGCCCCGGAGCTTTCCCTGGCTTTAGATGCTGGAGGGCAGCAGCGAACTCCTCCGGGGTGAATTCACCGGAGATGTAGTCACTGCTAGGTGTTGGGGCCCTCCAGAGGTCTGACACTTCTTTTGCCACAAGTCGAGACGACTCGCGGTCTTTGCCCTCGTATGACCCACTTTTCACAAATTGTGATGCGATTTTATTTGCAGAGATGGGGCAGTGACGGGGGGAGTGTCTGGACCTACCAGTGAGATTGTTCATGATACTCCATGCCTTACGGCTGGAGTGCGAGAAGTCGATGGAGTCAATGGCCTCCTCCCAGCGCTCCTGTCTTTTACGGCTGAGTCTTGACAGCAAGGCTGTTGCGAGCCTGTCCGACTCAGCTCCTGCAGGGGCCTGGAGGAAGGCACAGTGGAGCTTCTCACACTCCTCATCCCAACACGGTTTGTAGCTAATGCGACGTCCGCGTGGGATGGATTTTTTTGCCGCTTTCACCAACATGCCGCAGAAGTCCCGGTACGCCTCATCCATGTTGTTAGAGTTAGGCGATGGGAGGTGCCTTGTGGATTTGTTGGTAAGGAGGCGGAAGCGTTTCCAGTCGGCCTTTCGGAAGTTCCACCGTTTCACTGGCTCACTCGGAACAAGGTTCACGAGTTTGGCCGTTGTTATCAGTGAGGGTCGATGTTGAGACCTCGGGAACTTTCCTAGCACACGTCTATCGGGGAGCCGGTTGTCAGCGCTGGCACTCGCGAATGCCAGGTCAGGGTTCGTCCCAGTGTTCCAGCGATCGGAGCGGAAGCTGGCTGCGCCCTTGGGGTCGTACAACAGGGCCAGGCTGTTATTAGCTGCCCAGACAGCCAGGTTCTCTCCGTCGGGTGAGTTAGTGCGGTAGCCCCAGTCTTCATGCTGGCAATTGAAGTCACCAGCATAGATACAGGGGTGGGGGAACACTGGTAGACACACTGGTGTGATTCGCGAGGGTGGAGGTTTGTAGGCGTTGATGATTTTTAGACCAGCAACGTCCACGCACAGATTGCTGTAATGCTCTCCTGACAGGTCTCCCCCCAAAAATGATTAATAGACTACAAATGGTTCAGAATGCTGCTGCTCGTGTCCTTACTAGGACCAAACGAAGAGCGCACATCACACCTGTCTTGAGATCACTACACTGGCTCCCTGTCAGTTATAGAATAGACTTTAAGATCCTTTTACTAGTCTATAAATCACTCCACTGCGATGCGCCCAATTACATGGTGGACATGCTCATAAGATACACACCAGCTAGACCCCCAAGGTCTAGTGGCACGGAACTTCTAATAGTGCCAGAGGCTAGGACTAAGAGATTTGGAGGATCAGCTTTTAGCATATATGCTCCTAGATTGTGGAACACCCTACCTGAGGGCTTGAGGTTGTCGAAAACTCAGGAAATGTTTAAGCGAGACCTCAAAACCTACTTATTCAATGTCACCTTTTGCTACTAATTGGACATTATAGAACTAGGATCACTAGGCCATTACACCATACTCGTGTTTTGAGATTTGTGTTGACAGGAAAAAGGACCTGGGTGCTGATGAGGCACTGTCAGCTCCCAGTAGCACCTAGAGCAGTACTGGAATCGGTACCAGGATGTACCTGGACCACCATCAGGTTGTATTGCTGTCATCTTTATTATGTTGTTGCATCATAACTGCGCTTAAGGTTCTCTTTTGGCAGGACCTGTGCCCATGCTGGATGCAGAACGATGCAGATATAACACTAAATTTATGGACAGTGTGTACGCCGATAATATGCATGGAACTTTTCCTGGATACATGGTGTACAGGTTTTTCGCCCTTGCTTGCTTGCTTTTGCTTGGCCGTCCTTGTGCGGCCTTTGTGGTCTGTGCTTGCTTGGCTGGGCCGGGTGTGCTGGTGGTGGGGCGGGCTGGGTGTGTGGGGCGGCGGGGGCTCCCCGGGGGGGGGTGTGGGGTCCCACCGCTGGGTGCTGGTAGGCAAACTGGCTAGTAGTCGCTCTATGTATAGAGGGCTGCAAGGGAATTTTCCTGGCTACATAGTGTACAGGTTTTTACTTTTGCCTGCTTGCGGCTCTGTCAGTATTGATTGATTGATTGACTGAGAATGTTCACTATGTGAAGCGCATTGAGTTGCATCTTGTAAGAAATGCGCTATACAAATACAATTTGATTAGATTATTTGATTTGATACTTCCGGAAATGGAGATTGAAGCTTAGCGAGGCAAAGACGGTGTCGGCTGCCTTCCACCTTAACAACAGGGAGGCTAAATGTGAGCTTAGAGTACACCTAGATGGAACTCCCCTGCCATGTTCCGCTGAGCCAATCTATCTCGGCGTGACATTGGACAGGACGCTCACGTTTCGCCGACACCTCGAGTCACTGCGCAAGAAGTTAACCGCTCGTGTGGTGTTGATGAGGCGACTGGTTGGCTCGGGCTGGGGCGCCGGCGCATAGGACCTTGCGCACGGCAGCCCTAGCCCTCGTTTATTCAACTAGTGAATACTGCGCCCCAGTATGGTGTCGCAGTGCCCACACCCGCCTCATCGCCTCGCCTATAAACGAAGCCTTGCGCATTGTGACAGGATGCCTGCGTCCTACCCCCGTGGACAACCATCCCATCCTAGCAGGCATCCAGCCCGCAGGCCACCGCCGCATGGGAGCCACAGCACGTCTCGCCTGCCGGGCCGTGGAGCTTAATAACCATCTGCTCCATGATAGGCTCACTATAACAGCGGAGCCCTCCCAGCGTCTCAAGTCGAGACACCCATTTGTGCCTGCCGCACAGGATCTCAGGCAGCAATGCAGAGATCTTAACATCAGTGCGGCAGGATGGGCGGATTATATGTGGCGCGCGGAGTGGGAGGCTAACACCTCCAAACTCCGTGACCACATCCCAGTCACCGGCCCTGAGCCCCTCAGGATGGACTTGCCAAGGCTATCCTGGGTGAGGCTCAATCGTCTCCGGACCGGCGTCGGGCGTTTCCGCTCATCAATGCACAGATGGGGCTTGGCCCCAAATGCGTCGTGCGAGTGTGGCGCAGAGGACCAAACCGCAGACCATGTTATCCTGGATTGCCCGGTGTACCACCCACCCAACGGGATGCATGGTCTGTCTGTCGGTATTAAATGACGAGACGATGACGTGGCTTCTGGAGGGGTGTCCAGAAATATAGCCCGGGTGAGCCCCTCAACCAGGTCTCGGGGTGGTAAAAGGGTAGCCCCTCGGCCCCGAGCCTGGTGGAGTGGAGAGGAAAACAACTACCCATACGCCGAAGAAGAACAGCTTCATTGTGTGACTTCAACATATACACCATTGTTTATAATATGTTTTGGATGGAGTGACTCTGTTGCGCATTTAGAGTGCTCACACACTACCAGCAAACTATGCCAGCTATGTTTCTAACAACATTCTATACATATGAGGTCTGATCCAATACAGAGACTTGTACAGTGACTGTTATGGCATGTTTGTTGTTGAGAAAATAAAAAGCAAAATCATCTCAACACATTGGGCTGTAGATTCACTTCCGCTAGGGCTTTCACACCGGTAAAGAACCGTTCCGGTTCGCATTCGCGTTCATGAACCACGTTGGTGCTGTCTGGCGAACGAGCCCGCGTTCATACCAGTGTAACCAGAACCATCTGCGTCATCAACGCTGGGTTATGAAGGGGCGGGATAAAAAATGTCACAACTAGATGGCAGCTACTTCACTGGAAAAGAGGATAAGATCTTCCACTACAGTATTTGAAATAAACACTATTTTCTATGAAACAAAACAAAAGACACTTTCTACACGCGTTCACAGCTGCTCCATTACTGGAATAGAATTGGCTTACGAAATTTGCATGCGTGTGTGTTTGCTGAACATGTGAGGAAGATAGAGAAAATAATGAAACTTTTTTTTTTTTTTTTATCACTAATGATTAGATTTAGATTACATTACATTTTGTCTCCTTCCTTCTTGCTGGTCTCTGCAGCCTAGAATATGACACACCCACTGACGACGTGACTGTTCTACGTTTTGGTTCCCACTTGAGAACCACTATTTTATGGTTCCTGCTGCGAACCAACTTTTCAATCTCCGAACCAATTGAGTTTTGGTCTGGACGCGCCGGCCGGTTCCAGACTTGGTTCGCGAACGAGAACCGGAACTGTTCTTTGCCGGTGTGAAAGCCCTAAGCTAGGACCCTGGATGATCTGGAGAGATGCTGTAAAGAGGAATGGTCTCAGATTCCTTGCTCTGTATTCTCCAACCTTACTAGATGTTACAGGAGAAGACTCCTTGCTATTCAAGGGAGGTTGGACGAAGTATTAAATGCAGGGGTGCAATTTACTTCAATTAAAGGTTTTAATTTTTTCCCCAGTATGTTGGTAATAAAGACCTAGTCACAACTGGCACACACATTTAACTTGATTTAATTCCATAGAGTTCCCAAAGAAACAACTTTACGTTGTTAGGGAAAAACTCAAAACAAGGTAGACTAGCCTCTGATACTAAATAAACTGTTATTGTACAATTTGTCTTATTACAACAATATCTGTTGGCCTGTTCTTTCAAAACAAAAACAAATAGAAATTACTTGTACATTGTAGATGCAAAGTGTATTTGAACTTTATATTAAGTTTGATACAGGACATACTGAGATATACAGTGTGTCATCACACGTGTTACGGCTGGGCCTCCACACACACCCTCCCCCGCCCCCACAACTCGAGCACAGCGTGCTCTCCGCCGCAGGTGAAGCTTGTCACGTTAATTGGATAGTTATCCAGCCACAGCCAGACCAGCACACCTGTCTCCACTCCGAATCAACCCTCTGGCTACATCTACCATGGACTTTCATTCATTCATCGTCAGTTCTTCCTTAAGAATGGCCTGGCAAGTATCCGCTGTTTACCATTCGTGTACTATGCTCTCATGACTATTTTTGTGATTTGTATTTACCCATATACAAATTCTCTTGTGACTTGTGATTTGTATTTTTTCCTTTTACAAATCCTCTCGTGGTTTTTTGGATGTGCACATATCTTTTGTACTGGCCTACCGTGGAGACTCACCCTGTTTCTCTGTCTCCTACAGCCCACGCCAGCCACTACCGCCAGCCCGCCAGGCTGAAACCCCCGAGCTCATCATATCTGTTTTTCCACCTCTCTACACTGTAAATAAATACGATAAGGCAGGGGTGCCCAATACGTCGATCGCGATCGACCGGTCGATCGCAAAGGTAGTATGGGTAGATCGCATGGCATTGAACAAAACGGAAAAAAAAAAAAAAAAGTTTGCCTATCATCCATCCTCACTATGGCTTTTGCCACTTGATTGACGTACAGGTAAGCCAGTCTGCGATCTGATCTTTTCACCTACACCTAACACGCGGTTCACCACGCATGCGCAGTCAACAGCACCAACTACAAAATACCGGCGAGACTATTATTACCTAGTTAGCCTTCCAATTTCTACTATTTACTATATAATACTAAATAAAGGCTATACAAATGAGTGGGGAAGCTGGACCAAGTAAGAAACCAATAACGTATAACTTCCATCCAGAATGGGAGGAGGACTTTTTTACACGACGTGATATTGGAAATGCGTCTGTCTGATCAGCAAATCTACGATGGCTATTTCGAAGAAGGGAAATGTGGCAAAAGAGCGAAAACGTACGGCTGCAACGATAGCTTCTTATCGCGTCAGTCACGTTCTTGTTAAACACAAGAAGTCATTCAAAGACGGCGAAATTGTGAAAAAAGTTTCTCGAGGCTGCAGATTGCCTTTTCGATGACAGATCCACAGTGGCTGATGACACCTTGCAACCAGCTCCTACAGCCCTGACTATTAGAAACTAGCTGCCTCCTCCCAGTGCCAGGTCTCCCACTAAGGTAGAGAAATGCATTTATTTCCTCCTTTCAAACTAGGGAACTACCTGTTTTGTATCTGGTTTACTTTTCTGTTTGTTGGATCAGTAGTTGGCTATGGTACTGCTGAGTGTGTGTGTGTGTGTGTGTGTGTGTGTGTGTGTGTGTGTGTGTGTGTGTGTGAATGTGTGTGAGCGAGAATAGCAAAGAGGGAGGGTTTGTGATGGTCTTCTCCTGTGGCTGTGTGACAGAGAGAGGGAACGTGTATTGTGAGTTTACTATGCAGGCTGGGAACTGTGTGTGTGTGTGTGTGTGTGTGTGTGTGTGTGTGTGTGTGTGTGTGTTAGGGGTGTAACGGATCACCTAACTCACGGATCGTGTCACGGTTTTTGAGTCACGGATCGGATCATTTTTCGGATCAACACAAAACATTTTTGTTTTTATAAAAACTGCTTTTTCCTTGAATTCTGTAAAAACACCACTTTTACTATGTGACAAAAACCAACAACATTCAAGATGTCAAAACTGGTAATATATATACATATATATATAATATATATATACATATATATATATAATATATATATAACATATTCTACACTCAAACATTACATAATTATACTGAAATACACTCAATTTAAATGATAGGAGAGAGGGAGGAGGCGCCTGGTTGCAGCAGCGAATCACTGGGCTCTTTAAAGCAGATGAATAAACATGTTTTATGCCACTTTTAACTAAATAATAAAGTGAACCCTTATTTTGAACATGGTATGAAAAAAATGCCTACATTATCAGAAGTTGTCGAGCTACCTTTTTCGTGCCTCCCGTCATAGTTGACAGAGAAGCCAAAGTGCTCCCATACATGGGATTCAAATGACGAGGGAGGCATTTCGAGTTCTTCTCCGCCGAACAACGTAACATGATACACTTGGGCCGCGTTCGTAAATTCGCTTTGAGAGCGCCGGAGCGCACACTGGGTCCGACGTCATCAAGGGACCAAGTAATTTGATTGGACAAGAGGCGTTCCTTGAACGCTGATCAGATTCCAGAGCGGATTTACGAACGCAGCCTTGTTGTTGTGGATTCCCAGCTTCACGTGTAGTGAGCAAACAACAGATTATTTTTCTTTCGCATTATCAACCTATCATTGCGCTTTAGAGTAAAACAAAGCCCGCAACTGTCGCGTCTATCTTTTCATGGCAACTCTACATTGTGATTTACAAGAGATATTAAGTAATATTATTACTTGTTAACAGTGATACAGTATATAGGTTTGCTTCTCTGTCCACTTTATCCAAGCTAGACCCCCTGTATCATTCGGTTCTAAGATACATCACCAATAGTGCCTTCAGGACCCATCACTGTACACTGTATAGTCTGGTTGGATGGCCATCTCTTTCTGTCAGAAGGCTCCAACACTGGTACACTCTTGTGTTTAAAATCATCTCTGGCTTCTTACCGAATTATCTGGGCCTGAAGTTCATCCCTATACCGAGTGGCTCGGGACTCAGGTCTCGTAGATGGCTACAATACAAGGTCACCTGGTGCCACTAATCATGAACAATGTTGGAAGGGCAAGCTTGTCTTATTATGGCCCTTGGTCTTGGAATGACCTACAGACTACTTTTAAATTAGAGGCCCTTATTTCCATAAGTATCTTCAAGCGTAGATTAAAGGATGTGGTCACCGCTCGCTGTACCTGCTTTGGTTAGACTTCTCAATGTTTTAATCACCTTGTAAATACCCCTACCATTGTTTGTCTATTATTGTATTGTTGCCACTGTCTTATGTCCTGTCTTGTTATCTGAACTGTTTTTTAAGCTACTATTTTGACCCTGTCTTGGCCAGGTCTCTCTTGTAAAAGAGGTTTTAATCTCAATGTGACTTCCTGGTAAAATAAAGGTAAAAAAATAAAATTAAAAATTAAAAAAGGTGCAATTGATCCGCGGTACACACGCATTCCGAACCGTGGAGGGCGATCCGAACGGATCACGGAGAGTGTGTGTGTGTGTGTGTGTGTGTGTGTGTGTGTGTGTGTGTGTGTATGTGTGTTTGTAGTACGTGCATGTACGTTTGCGATGTTGAAACTAGACTGGTAGATCTTGGCAGACTGGCTACTTGAAAAGTAGATCTTGGTTCCAAAAAGTGTGAGCACCAGTGGCGGCTGGTGCAAAACATTTTGGGTGGGGCACAGCAGTGTGGCGGGGCGGTCCTCTTTCGCGTGCACGACTTTTTTCCGCGTGCACGCGCATAAAACACGCACTGGCATTACAACCACTGTATAATTTCAACTTTCACCCTTAAAATGACCGTGTGGGCCATGGAGAAGTTACCCTGTCAACTACAGACACTGAGGTGGAAGAGTGACCGGTCTATGGACGTCGGTACGGTCCAATACCCAGTGTCAGACAAGGAGGAAGTCTAGTCAACAAGGCTAGTACAGGCCTCACAGCTACACTCAGGTTAATAAAGGTAGCAGATGAATATGTGTACTATGTGTCTGTGTGACATGGCTACATTAATGAGCAGAGATGAATGCTGCAGTCAGTAGTACAGTAACTATCTATTTCATAGACACATGATGGATGATGATGGAGAGTGATGGTGGTCAACACATCACAGCAGGTCAACACATTCAATGATGTATCACAACCAGACCATGTCAGAAACACAACCAGACCATGTCTGTAACACAACCAGACCATGTCAGAAACACAACCAGACCATGTCAGAAACACAACAATGCATCAGCTGAGTTAAAGAAAACCAACTCTTACCTTTGATGACAGAACATGAGCCGTGTTTACCCGTACCTCCGCCTTGCCCCGCGCATATTGCTATGAATAATTCGAAGATAGGTGCTTGCACGTTAGGTGCAAGGCTGCTTGGTTAACCCATTAGCGGGAACATTATTAGTTGCACAAAATAGGCTGATTTAATTTACCATGAACATCAGAGACAGACATTACGAATCTTCATTTAAAATACTCCGGAAGCCCGAAGTCCGGAAAACCGGAAGTCGGGAGTCCTCAGCATAATGCATTGTCTGCAATACAACCGGAGATTTCTTGGCCAGGGCGCACAAATGTGCGTCCTGGCCAAGAAATAGAGACAGCCAATTGGAGCGCTGCTACAGCTCACGTGTAAGCCAAAAGTATTCGTCCTGGCATAGACTTGCATTGACACGGCGCCCCGCGTTCTCTCCCTATGTATTTTAACAGTGAGTTTTACACACACACACACACACACACACACACACACACACACACACACAGATAAAAATGTTTATTGTATTGGAGGATTTTTAATGAATGCTGATAGGCGCCGACAGAATATCAGCCGCATTTTGTGAATAAACAATGTTTATTTAAAAAAAAAACTTTTACAAATCGCAACCAGGAAGTGAAGGTGGGGGCGGCGCCCCAGCGCCCTCTATCGGCCAGCCGCCACTGGTGAGCACCCCTGCCCTAAGGGGTTAACACAGTATTCTGCCTCCGGTGTCGTGTTCTTGAGCCCCCAAACTACTGTGGCATAACAACACTTTTTCCAAAAATGTACTAAATAAAAATAAATGTCCACACACAATACCCCATAATGCGAAAACAAGTTTTTAGAAATGTCTGTGAAATGTATTAAATTGGAAAAGAGAAATACCTTGTGTCATTCATACCCTTTGCAATAACACTCTTAAAATGAGCAACAAATGAGCAACAATTACTTTTTTTATTTAATCAATTTTAAATTGACTCTACAACACAACAAAATGTGGAAAAAATGAAGGGGTGTGATGACTTTCTATAGGCACTGTATATTGTGTTTGGCCCAAACGTGTCAATATAGATATGAATTTTAAGCTATATCGCCGAGCCCTAAAAGACAGGGCCGGTTTCGGAGACAAGGCTTAAGCCTAGTCCCAGACTAAAATGCTATTTAAACTGGCTTAACTGAAATTCACTTGCACAGACGTAGCTTAAAATAGTCGTGGATTAAGCCTGTTCTGGATTAAACAAAGCCGATTGCAAAATGTAGGATTAGAGCTACTCCAGGACTAAATTGGACTGAATTGAAGCTTAAACTAATCTGCCAAGGAGGCAGGTTTAACTCCCGCTTAGTAGGCTAGGCTACTGTTTGTGAAACTGAGCTTGGATTGTTTGGGAGCATGGACTATTTGGAATATCTAAATGAGGACCAACATGCACGACAAAGGCCAGCCAGACGAATACTGCTGGATAGGAGTGATCCATTGAATCAGTTTGATGAAATAACTTTTCGAGACCGCTTTCGTATGTACAAGGAAAATGCATTGGAGATAATTACTTTGCTTGAGCCTAGACTTTCCTCTCTGTCTCAAAGAGGAGGGCCTGTGTCCAATCAACTGCAAGTTCTGATCACTTTGAGGTTCTTGGCATGTGGAATCTTTCATCGTGAAACTGGTGATTTGTGTGGTGTCAGTGAACCAACTGTATGTAGAATAGTTCACAAAGTCTGCAGTGCCATTTGTGAACTGAGGAGTCTTTACATCAAGTTCCCTGATGCTGCTGGGCAAGCCAACTATAAAGTGCAATTCTATGAATATGGGCACTTCCCAGGAGTGATTGGCTGTATAGACGGATGTCATGTTCCCATCAAGTGTCCATCAACTCCTGATGCAGAGGAATACAGGAATCGTAAGAACTGGTTTTCAATCAATGTTCAGGGTGTATGCACTCCTAATTTTGAGTTTTCAAACATTGTTGCCCGTTGGAAAGGTGCAACCCATGATTCAAGGATTTTTCTCAACTCTTCATTGTGTGCACAATTTGAGAGAAGACAACATAGTGGACTACTACTTGGTGATAGTGGATATGGTCAGAGTAACTATTTATTCACACCACATCTAAGCAGCAAAGGTACAACAGAGCTCATATCCGTACTAGAGGGATGGTCGAGCGTATGTTTGGAGTATGGAAAAGTAGATTCCAGTGCTTACGAAATACGCTTCGTTTCAAGCCAAGAAGATGCTGCAAAGTGATCATTGCTACAGCTGTGCTGCACAACTACCTGAAGCAGCATGGCTGTCCTGATCTGCCAATGGAAGATCAGGATGATGCAGATGTGCCCATGGCAGAGGCAGCCAATGACCAGCGAGGACTTGCACACAGAGCTGCTTTCACAGTGCAGCACTTCAGCATTTAAATATGGAATGTATTCATTATGGTATAGTTTTGCTTGCATACTGTTTCTGTACAAAATTACAATAATGTAAAGCAAAATTAAACGAGTGAACCAAGGCTGGTTAAAATGTAGTTTGTGATGATTAATACTCACTCACACTCACATGCCAAATGACAATACATTTATTTTTATTTTTCACAATTCTTCATATTCACCATGGCTACTGGTATGCAGAATTCTTTTTTGGAGCATAGCCCTCTGTCCCAATTTCATATCCAGTTCAACCTCTAGAATTCTCATTTTCATTTCATGTTCTTCTTTTAAATATGCATTTGTTTTATTTTATGAAATTCTCTGGCTAACTTTTCATGCATACAGTAGTTATCTTTTTTGTCTCTGTCTCTGTTGGATGGTAGCAGCTTCATCTCCCAGGGGTGCCATAGCAGATGTGGAGGGTTCAGGCTCGTTGTGAACTGGCTCTTGATTGGTTTCCTCTGGAAAAAAAAGACCGCTGTTACAAACTCAAATAAACTAATATGGTCCTGTAACCAATTTACTTCCTGAGGTATATTTACCATTTGTGCTCAGTTCTCCATGTTCACTGTCCAAATGGTCATTGTCTGGTATACCATCCAGAGGTTGCTGGTGCTCTATTATACCAGACAGCAAGTCACCCAATTCATCAGATGTGTCCTTTATTGGTGGTCCACCACCTGTAATAAATCGCTCTCTTCTGCTTGCTGCATTCTCTTTTTTAAATCCCAGTTTAATGTTCTTCCATAGAACCTATGAAGGCAGATATCATTCATTAGTTTTCTTTTTTGATGTGACAAAAATAGTAATATGGGAAATCTGAAATACTGGTACTGATAAGGCATAATAAAAATAAGTGTGTCTCCTGATAATTTAGGTCATGGTGGAGAAATGATTTTATTTTATATTTATTTCCCCCTCCCATAGGTATGGATCTTCCTTTGTGCAACATATCTTACTCTACCACCATGTTTAACATTCATATGGCCCCTTAAAATAGGTTACTATCGTTTTAAAACAGGATATTCATTCAATGTGAATGCTACAAGCAGCAGGAGTATTGTTACAGTATATGAGAGCCAGATATGAGAGAAACAGATTGAACTTGACATAAATGTCATGAAATAATTTGGGTAGGGCATAAATAAGCAGGGTATAGGCAACAGGAAACAAACACATATTTTTGTGCCTAATAATGAAGATTAACTCACCTGCAGTTGTTGTACTGTTCTTGTGGTGACATCTTCATTTGCATTGAATTCATTGCCAATTGCAGTCCAAGCACTTATTTTCTTCTGTTCAATAGCAACAGTATGGATTTTGCTTTCAATGAGTGGATGGTTTGATACAATTTGTTTTAGTAGTGTTTTTTCATGCTCACTATAATTTTTGGAGCGAATTCTCTTTGCCTCTGCCATTGTCTTGTCTCAAAATTCACTGCAACAATGGTGTTTTATACTCCATTTCGGGTTTTCATGAGCACAATTGGACCAACAGCCTGTGCTCCCACTTAGTTTAATGAGGCTTGAACTAGGTGTTCTCATTAAGCTTACTCCAGGACTCCATAGTCTCAGACTAACTAAGCCAAATTTAAGCCATGTCCATGCAAGCCACTTAAATAGCCAGGATTAACTAGTCTGACTTAGGCCTACTCGTGTCTTAATTTAAGCGTCTGAGGGCCCTATTATGCACTTCATAAGTCTTAAGCAATAAGACGAGGCGGTAGATCTAAACTTAAGACGTGGAGGCGTGGTCAAGGCCACTTTGCTATTATGCGTGCGGTAGTGGGCGCCTAAGACCCGGCGCTAAGCCCAGAAATTAGTCATGGGTGTGTTTTGGGCGTCTTCTCAATCAACCCAATCAGCGTGCCAGGTGCCATTCCCTTTAAGAACCGGCTGCGTTAAGTCATAAGCGCTATGCTATTATGCAGTTCCAGGGCTTAACACTAGAACAGCCGTGAGGTGTTAAACAGCACCAGTGAGTACAAAAAAAAATCTACCTTTGCACTCGATCAAATTTCAGGACCCTCCTTTCATGACTTTTCCTAGATATGTGCGTTCTACCACCCAGCATCTTTACATTTTCAAAATCGAGTTAGTATAAAGCGATTTTGCAGTATTTCTGTGTGTGTCTGTGTATTTGCCTTGGGATTCGGCTGCCATATTTTTCTCCAAGGCTGCAATTCTCTTTTATATCAGCAGAGGTAGCAAGGGGGCACACACTGTGCTCAACCTTCAGGCTTCAGTGCTGAATTAGATACAGTGGATAAGACTGATATTTGTAACATAATGTGTTTATATATAGGCTATATATAGCAATAGTGATACATAAGATATGTATATGTACAGACAGTTATGAAAATGATAAACTGTACAGTATGACTTTTACAATCCCTTCAGATTTGTTGGAGCTGAGGTTTTTTTTTCACCCAAGTTCCATGCAATAGTGATAAGATATTATGATATGTGTAGCCTATGTACAGTTATGAATGATACACTGCACAGTATGTACCTATCAAGCTGTGTGGTATTACATAGGTACCACAGCAAAGTAGTTCATCAACAAATATTATATAACAAACGGATATTTATAATATTGTATATAATGTCTTTTTTGATGATTATGCCTGTACAGCGCTGTCAATTTTCAAATAATGCTATAGGCTATATATATATATATATATCTACCCTCCCTCCACCCCCACCCAGAGAGCTTTGGACTGTCTGGATATGAACACTTGATCTCTGCACTTTATATTTATATTAATTATGACTCTTGCACTTTGATGTTGGTTTGCACTGTCTTGTCCTGTCTTGCACCTATCCTGCTGTAAACCGTGCTCCATTGTTCCAAACCAAATTCCTAACATGTTTACATGTCATGGCAATAAAAGTCTTCTGATTCTGATTCTGATATGAATGTTCAGTTGTGATATGAAGTAGCCAACAATTCTCATGTCGACCATGATAATAATAGGCTACAACAGGGTTGTACATAGATATACGCAGATTCATATTTGGATAGTTGATTTTGGCACCATTGTATAGTAGCCAATTGCAGAGAGTATACATTATTTTGTTTGTTTACTGCACATTATAAATGAAATGAAAATAGCTGTTGTGAAAAGTGAAAATATAGTGTGTTCATGTTGCAGTGAAATCTATTTACATAGATATATCAGATGTGATATTTCTACTACAAACGAACACAGAGAGACAGATAATTCAAGTAACATTTTTATTTACTTGCAATGTTCACGTCAATTCTTCCAAGTAAAAAGTATGGTAATTAATATGAACACCAATATATATTTTAAAAAAGTAGAAAGTGAATAGGAGGTCGCCGGAGCGCTCAGCGTGGGCGCTGTCAGGTAGACAGGGCAGGAGAGGCATCAGGCCTGGCCATGGGACAGTCAGCATCCCCAGCACACCGTTGCTGGCTTGGTGCATGTGCCACAGACAAATCGTCCACATGACTGGCAGATGTTAATTGCTTTGTTCCCTCGACATATGGTGCCTTGACACTTTTTTCTTTTCACCTGTGGGGACGGAGGTGTGTGAAGATTTTCGAGCTGCAGTCGCCTTCTCGCTGCTGGTGTAGAAGGAAGCCTTGTCATTACCAGTGGCTCACACAGCTCCCCTGCCAACTTAAAAAGGAATTTCTTCCTGCTTATCCTGACGCCCATGCACTGGCTGTACAGAATGCGTGCATTAATTGCAGCCATGTCCAACATGTTGTAAAACACAGCTACAGGCCAACGGCGGGTCCCTCCTTTTACTGTGTATTTCCTCGTCATCTGGTCCAGAACATCAACACCGAACTTAGTGCTGTTGTAGTAGGAAACCGTTTCGGGCAGTTTCTTTGGGCCATCATCAGTAGAAACGGTTTGATGCAGTGTGCTGAGGAGGCATACATTTTTCTTAGGTTTTGCCTGGTAAACCGTGAGTGTGGCTTCTCCAGCCCTCAGCACCTTGCTGGAAAATCTTTCAGTCTGTGCCCGTGTACATGGGGGCAACTCCCGTCTGATTTTATTAATTGTGCCAACAATTGTGGTTTGTTGGGCCAAAAGGGTGTTTGCCAGTGGCAAGGAGGTGAAGTAATTGTCTGTCGTGACATTTCTTCCTTTGCCCACGAACGGCTCCATCAGACGCAGCACAACATTGTCCGATAACCGCTGACCGGCCGGCCTGCTTGCATCTTTCCCTAGGTAGGGATGTGCGTTCAACATGTATTTGGTGTCCACATCCGCTGCAACCCAGAACTTTATGCCAAATTTGTCAGGTTTATTGGCCATGTACTGTGTGAAACCACATCTTGCTTTGGTCGGGAACAACTGTTCATCCACGGTAATGTTGTCACCAGGTGTGTACGATGCAATGCTGTTTTTCACAAATTTGTCAAAAATGTCTGAAATCATGGCAAATTTATCCACCGGAACGCGGGCAGCTCGTGTGTTCTTGTCATCAAAGCGTAGATAGCGCATGATATCTCGGAACTTCTGGCGAGTCATTGTCTCCTTGAAGACAGCGATTCCGAATTGTGATGACCAGAGGTCATCCACCCTCACGGACTTGGAACATAAAACTCCTTTGTAGTAAAGGAGACCCACGAATGCCTTTAGTTCGTCCATTGTCAAATTGAACATCTCATCATTACTCCGGTCAGCTTCTGCCTGAGTGTACTTCAGAATCTGTTGCCACATTTCCGTGTCAATCAGACACAGTAGACTGCTCAACGGACTTGTAATGTTCGATTTGGCATAACGAGTCGGGCCTGGAGCTGTCTTTATGATATTGGCCTGTCGTTCTCTGCCTCTCCGAGGGCCTGGGTTGCGCTGTGTTGCGCCTGGTTGCTCAGTCCACACTGTGCCGTCTCGACCCTGCTCTTTCGTGGCTTCACTTGCGTCCTCAATGTCAGAGTCGCATTCTGAAGCATCTGCGTCTGATTCAATGACATGATCGCCTGCTGCCTGTAAGACACAATAAACTATTAGTTGTTGTTTTCATGTAATCATGCACAGAAAAACAATAGCCTATATGATGCGATTTTATATTAGCACGGGACATGTCCACACACAATAAACTATTAGTTGTTGTTTTCATGTAATCATGCACAGAAAAACAATAGCCTATATGATGCGATTTTATATTAGCACGGGACATGTCCACACACAATAAACTATTAGTTGTTGTTTTCATGTAATCATGCACAGAAAAACAATAGCCTATATGATGCGATTTTATATTAGCACGGGACATGTCCACACACAATAAACTATTAGTTGTTGTTTTCATGTAATCATGCACAGAAAAACAATAGCCTATATGATGCGATTTTATATTAGCACGGGACATGTCCACACACACACACAACTGACAATGCAATCTATATTAGTTTTTCATACTATAATTTACAGATTTTTTGTTTACAGTGTTGTAACCAAGTCTTACCATGATTTTTCTCTCATCATCTCCTGATTCTCCCCCGCCGTCCGAGTGGTCCGCTGGTACATCGTGCATGTAGGCTAAAATCTCTTCAGGGGACCACTCGCGTCTGCTCTCTGGGCGACTCATCACAGCAAAATTACGAGTAGTTCTGGTCTCCAACTGTAATGCAGGCTAATTTATAGGAATAAGTGTGTTCATATGCAAACATATTCAATGGCATGTAATTAGTAGGCCATTGTTTATCACAGATGAATCCTGACAATTGAATGCCATTGAGATTGAAATTAGTAGGCCATTGTTTATCAGGTGTGTATCAGTCTGTCTCGTTCCAGCGAGTCAACTCGTGTTGACTCAATAAGACATGCGCTTGATGGGGGGAGTGTTGATGGCTGTCGATCGTTTCCGATCAATGAACAAAGACATCGGGTTCCCCCCGCTCCACCACGTTTCAACGGTGTGTTTCTGTAACCATTTTCTCCTCCTTGTTGCATAAAACAAATTTAGACCACTATATAAATATAGACCACTATGTATAAATAATAATCCACAGATCTCTTTTGACATCACAACAATGTCAACACAATCACAACAGAATCTTATTTTATCCAACCAGGTTTTATATTTTGATTATGACATCATGTCTTTCAACATTGTCACACTTTTCATTACACACATTAGCGGCATCAAAAATGATGTGCTGGGCGTGCGAGGGAGCGTGCTTATTCTGGCAGATTGTGAAATATTAAAACCAATAACATTCTGAATGATTTATCATTCTGTACTCTTTCTCTCCTTTCTTTCATGTATTTTCTTTTCTTTTTCTCAATTAGTAGTCTCCTAATCTCGCTACAGTTTGAGCGAGACTGTAACTGTCATTGTTTGAATGAATGAATGGTCTTTATTTGTCATTGATATAGTACAGGTACCAAACAACGAAATTTGGGAGGGGGGGCTCCCCTGGTGCTAGGAAACTAGGTGCTAGGAACTGGTGCTATAACTGTGTTCATGTTATAATGTTTAGTGAACGAACAATTGTTGGGTGTTTGCCACAAATCGGAATTCTATGTGTACATCAAATAACATGATGTCGACGATCTACTAGAACTGCGGGACGACTGCAATGTAGCTACCACTTGACTTCATACAATCACTTGATGCACGGGGGAGGGTAATCTTATTGATCGTTTTCCATTAGCAAACAATAGCTGCCAATTCATGAGCGAGCCAAGCGGGTTTCAAAGCTGCCAAGCAGGTTTCAACGCTTACACGCTTACAGCAGTCGATTGTCTGCTGATGTTACGGGCACGGCCGGCGTGAAGTTCACGATAAACAGACTTTATCACTGTGAAGCTCATAACTATGATAACACAATATTGCAATATTTATTACTATTATTTTTGTATAATAATAATCAACCATCATTCGTTAGTAATGAAAACTCCTGCAGTTCCGATCAATCTCCTCTCCACTTTACACATTACATAACCAACATCTCTTTTGACATCACAACAATGTCAACACAATCACAACATAATCTTATTTTATCCAACCAGGTTTTATATTTTGATTATGACATCATGTCTTTCAACATTGTCACACTTTTCATTACACACATTAGCGGCATCAAAAATGATGGGCTGGGCGTGCGAGGGAGCGTGCTTATTCTGGCAGATTGTGAAATATTAAAACCAATAACATTCTGAATGATTTATCATTCTGTACTCTTTCTCTCCTTTCTTTCATGTATTTTCTTTTCCTTTTCTCAATTAGTAGTCTCCTAATCTCGCTACAGTTTGAGCGAGACTGTAACTGTCATTGTTTGAATGAATGAATGGTCTTTATTTGTCATTGATATAGTACAGGTACCAAACAACGAAATTTGGGAGGGGGGGCTCCCCTGGTGCTAGGAAACTAGGTGCTAGGAACTGGTGCTATAACTGTGTTCATGTTATAATGTTTAGTGAACGAACAATTGTTGGGTGTTTGCCACAAATCGGAATTCTCTTGCCGTGAAATGTGTACATCAAATAACATGATGTCGACGATCTACTAGAACTGCGGGACGACTGCAATGTAGCTACCACTTGACTTCATACAATCACTTGATGCACGGGGGAGGGTAATCTTATTGATCGTTTTCCATTAGCAAACAATAGCTGCCAATTCATGAGCGAGCCAAGCGGGTTTCAAAGCTGCCAAGCAGGTTTCAACGCTTACACGCTTACAGCAGTCGATTGTCTGCTGATGTTACGGGCACGGCCGGCGTGAAGTTCACGATAAACAGACTTTATCACTGTGAAGCTCATAACTATGATAACACAATATTGCAATATTTATTACTATTATTTTTGTATAATAATAATCAACCATCATTCGTTAGTAATGAAAACTCCTGCAGTTCCGATCAATCTCCTCTCCACTTTACACATTACATAACCAACATCTCTTTTGACATCACAACAATGTCAACACAATCACAACATAATCTTATTTTATCCAACCAGGTTTTATATTTTGATTATGACATCATGTCTTTCAACATTGTCACACTTTTCATTACACACATTAGCGGCATCAAAAATGATGGGCTGGGCGTGCGAGGGAGCGTGCTTATTCTGGCAGATTGTGAAATATTAAAACCAATAACATTCTGAATGATTTATCATTCTGTACTCTTTCTCTCCTTTCTTTCATGTATTTTCTTTTCCTTTTCTCAATTAGTAGTCTCCTAATCTCGCTACAGTTTGAGCGAGACTGTAACTGTCATTGTTTGAATGAATGAATGGTCTTTATTTGTCATTGATATAGTACAGGTACCAAACAACGAAATTTGGGAGGGGGGGCTCCCCTGGTGCTAGGAAACTAGGTGCTAGGAACTGGTGCTATAACTGTGTTCATGTTATAATGTTTAGTGAACGAACAATTGTTGGGTGTTTGCCACAAATCGGAATTCTCTTGCCGTGAAATGTGTACATCAAATAACATGATGTCGACGATCTACTAGAACTGCGGGACGACTGCAATGTAGCTACCACTTGACTTCATACAATGACTTGATGCACCGGGGAGGGTAATCTTATTGATCGTTTGCCATTAGCAAACAATAGCTGCCAATTCATGAGCGAGCCAAGCGGGTTTCAAAGCTGCCAAGCAGGTTTCAACGCTTACACGCTTACAGCAGTCGATTGTCTGCTGATGTTACGGGCACGGCCGGCGTGAAGTTCACGATAAACAGACTTTATCACTGTGAAGCTCATAACTATGATAACACAATATTGCAATATTTATTACTATTATTTTTGTATAATAATAATCAACCATCATTCGTTAGTAATGAAAACTCCTGCAGTTCCGATCAATCTCCTCTCCACTTTACACATTACATAACCAACATCTCTTTTGACATCACAACAATGTCAACACAATCACAACAGAATCTTATTTTATCCAACCAGGTTTTATATTTTGATTATGACATCATGTCTTTCAACATTGTCACACTTTTCATTACACACATTAGCGGCATCAAAAATGATGGGCTGGGCGTGCGAGGGAGCGTGCTTATTCTGGCAGATTGTGAAATATTAAAACCAATAACATTCTGAATGATTTATCATTTTGTACTCTTTCTCTCCTTTCTTTCATGTATTTTCTTTTCCTTTTCTCAATTAGTAGTCTCCTAATCTCGCTACAGTTTGAGCGAGACTGTAACTGTCATTGTTTGAATGAATGAATGAATGGTCTTTATTTGTCATTGATATAGTACAGGTACCAAACGACGAAATTTGGGAGGGGGGGCTCCCCTGGTGCTAGGAAACTAGGTGCTAGGAACTGGTGCTATAACTGTGTTCATGTTATAATGTTTAGTGAACGAACAATTGTTGGGTGTTTGCCACAAATCGGAATTCTCTTGCCGTGAAATGTGTACATCAAATAACATGATGTCGACGATCTACTAGAACTGCGGGACGACTGCAATGTAGCTACCACTTGACTTCATACAATCACTTGATGCACGGGGGAGGGTAATCTTATTGATCGTTTTCCATTAGCAAACAATAGCTGCCAATTCATGAGCGAGCCAAGCGGGTTTCAAAGCTGCCAAGCAGGTTTCAACGCTTACACGCTTACAGCAGTCGATTGTCTGCTGATGTTACGGGCACGGCCGGCGTGAAGTTCACGATAAACAGACTTTATCACTGTGAAGCTCATAACTATGATAACACAATATTGCAATATTTATTACTATTATTTTTGTATAATAATAATCAACCATCATTCGTTAGTAATGAAAACTCCTGCAGTTCCGATCAATCTCCTCTCCACTTTACACATTACATAACCAACATCTCTTTTGACATCACAACAATGTCAACACAATCACAACATAATCTTATTTTATCCAACCAGGTTTTATATTTTGATTATGACATCATGTCTTTCAACATTGTCACACTTTTCATTACACACATTAGCGGCATCAAAAATGATGGGCTGGGCGTGCGAGGGAGCGTGCTTATTCTGGCAGATTGTGAAATATTAAAACCAATAACATTCTGAATGATTTATCATTCTGTACTCTTTCTCTCCTTTCTTTCATGTATTTTCTTTTCCTTTTCTCAATTAGTAGTCTCCTAATCTCGCTACAGTTTGAGCGAGACTGTAACTGTCATTGTTTGAATGAATGAATGGTCTTTATTTGTCATTGATATAGTACAGGTACCAAACAACGAAATGTGGGAGGGGGGGCTCCCCTGGTGCTAGGAAACTAGGTGCTAGGAACTGGTGCTATAACTGTGTTCATGTTATAATGTTTAGTGAACGAACAATTGTTGGGTGTTTGCCACAAATCGGAATTCTCTTGCCGTGAAATGTGTACATCAAATAACATGATGTCGACGATCTACTAGAACTGCGGGACGACTGCAATGTAGCTACCACTTGACTTCATACAATGACTTGATGCACCGGGGAGGGTAATCTTATTGATCGTTTGCCATTAGCAAACAATAGCTGCCAATTCATGAGCGAGCCAAGCGGGTTTCAAAGCTGCCAAGCAGGTTTCAACGCTTACACGCTTACAGCAGTCGATTGTCTGCTGATGTTACGGGCACGGCCGGCGTGAAGTTCACGATAAACAGACTTTATCACTGTGAAGCTCATAACTATGATAACACAATATTGCAATATTTATTACTATTATTTTTGTATAATAATAATCAACCATCATTCGTTAGTAATGAAAACTCCTGCAGTTCCGATCAATCTCCTCTCCACTTTACACATTACATAACCAACATCTCTTTTGACATCACAACAATGTCAACACAATCACAACAGAATCTTATTTTATCCAACCAGGTTTTATATTTTGATTATGACATCATGTCTTTCAACATTGTCACACTTTTCATTACACACATTAGCGGCATCAAAAATGATGGGCTGGGCGTGCGAGGGAGCGTGCTTATTCTGGCAGATTGTGAAATATTAAAACCAATAACATTCTGAATGATTTATCATTTTGTACTCTTTCTCTCCTTTCTTTCATGTATTTTCTTTTCCTTTTCTCAATTAGTAGTCTCCTAATCTCGCTACAGTTTGAGCGAGACTGTAACTGTCATTGTTTGAATGAATGAATGAATGGTCTTTATTTGTCATTGATATAGTACAGGTACCAAACGACGAAATTTGGGAGGGGGGGCTCCCCTGGTGCTAGGAAACTAGGTGCTAGGAACTGGTGCTATAACTGTGTTCATGTTATAATGTTTAGTGAACGAACAATTGTTGGGTGTTTGCCACAAATCGGAATTCTCTTGCCGTGAAATGTGTACATCAAATAACATGATGTCGACGATCTACTAGAACTGCGGGACGACTGCAATGTAGCTACCACTTGACTTCATACAATCACTTGATGCACGGGGGAGGGTAATCTTATTGATCGTTTTCCATTAGCAAACAATAGCTGCCAATTCATGAGCGAGCCAAGCGGGTTTCAAAGCTGCCAAGCAGGTTTCAACGCTTACACGCTTACAGCAGTCGATTGTCTGCTGATGTTACGGGCACGGCCGGCGTGAAGTTCACGATAAACAGACTTTATCACTGTGAAGCTCATAACTATGATAACACAATATTGCAATATTTATTACTATTATTTTTGTATAATAATAATCAACCATCATTCGTTAGTAATGAAAACTCCTGCAGTTCCGATCAATCTCCTCTCCACTTTACACATTACATAACCAACATCTCTTTTGACATCACAACAATGTCAACACAATCACAACATAATCTTATTTTATCCAACCAGGTTTTATATTTTGATTATGACATCATGTCTTTCAACATTGTCACACTTTTCATTACACACATTAGCGGCATCAAAAATGATGGGCTGGGCGTGCGAGGGAGCGTGCTTATTCTGGCAGATTGTGAAATATTAAAACCAATAACATTCTGAATGATTTATCATTCTGTACTCTTTCTCTCCTTTCTTTCATGTATTTTCTTTTCCTTTTCTCAATTAGTAGTCTCCTAATCTCGCTACAGTTTGAGCGAGACTGTAACTGTCATTGTTTGAATGAATGAATGGTCTTTATTTGTCATTGATATAGTACAGGTACCAAACAACGAAATGTGGGAGGGGGGGCTCCCCTGGTGCTAGGAAACTAGGTGCTAGGAACTGGTGCTATAACTGTGTTCATGTTATAATGTTTAGTGAACGAACAATTGTTGGGTGTTTGCCACAAATCGGAATTCTCTTGCCGTGAAATGTGTACATCAAATAACATGATGTCGACGATCTACTAGAACTGCGGGACGACTGCAATGTAGCTACCACTTGACTTCATACAATGACTTGATGCACCGGGGAGGGTAATCTTATTGATCGTTTGCCATTAGCAAACAATAGCTGCCAATTCATGAGCGAGCCAAGCGGGTTTCAAAGCTGCCAAGCAGGTTTCAACGCTTACACGCTTACAGCAGTCGATTGTCTGCTGATGTTACGGGCACGGCCGGCGTGAAGTTCACGATAAACAGACTTTATCACTGTGAAGCTCATAACTATGATAACACAATATTGCAATATTTATTACTATTATTTTTGTATAATAATAATCAACCATCATTCGTTAGTAATGAAAACTCCTGCAGTTCCGATCAATCTCCTCTCCACTTTACACATTACATAACCAACATCTCTTTTGACATCACAACAATGTCAACACAATCACAACAGAATCTTATTTTATCCAACCAGGTTTTATATTTTGATTATGACATCATGTCTTTCAACATTGTCACACTTTTCATTACACACATTAGCGGCATCAAAAATGATGGGCTGGGCGTGCGAGGGAGCGTGCTTATTCTGGCAGATTGTGAAATATTAAAACCAATAACATTCTGAATGATTTATCATTTTGTACTCTTTCTCTCCTTTCTTTCATGTATTTTCTTTTCCTTTTCTCAATTAGTAGTCTCCTAATCTCGCTACAGTTTGAGCGAGACTGTAACTGTCATTGTTTGAATGAATGAATGAATGGTCTTTATTTGTCATTGATATAGTACAGGTACCAAACGACGAAATTTGGGAGGGGGGGCTCCCCTGGTGCTAGGAAACTAGGTGCTAGGAACTGGTGCTATAACTGTGTTCATGTTATAATGTTTAGTGAACGAACAATTGTTGGGTGTTTGCCACAAATCGGAATTCTCTTGCCGTGAAATGTGTACATCAAATAACATGATGTCGGCGATCTACTAGAACTGCGGGACGACTGCAATGTAGGCTACCATATCATACCGTTTTATATTGAAAAATATGATGGTAAATAAATACATGTGGGACCGATGTATGATGGCAGAGGTGTGGTGTGTATCAGTCAGTCTTGTTCCAGTGATAAGACATGCGCTCTGATCAATGAACAGAGATCGGGTTTCCCCCGGGTGTGTTGGGTGTTCACGCTTCTTGCGTGACATCGCCCTCCAGCGATCTTTGTGCGTCAGTACACTCTTCTCTATGTTAAACTATCATAGTGCTGAAGCACACCTCATCGCGCTTGAATAAGGTCGCGATCCGCTGCGCTCCCAGTGTTAAAGTGGGGAAAAAATCCTGTGCCTGAAACTTTTTCTTGGGGAGGGGGGTCACAGTTTGAGATATTGGGAGAGCGGGTACAGAAGACAGCTTCTTGTCTCAATGTTTAAATGCATTAATACTATTTTATAGTCAATACAAAATATATGTCTCAATGTTAAAATGCATTAATACTTTAAATGAATGTGCAACAATACTATGTGCAAATTGCAATATGACAACCCTTGTGTACATAAGGTTCAAAAGTTAGGATATTTATAGCATAGCATAGAGTACAGCAGTGTTTTATTGTAGTAGTATAGTAGATAGTGTACATAGCCTTTATTTATGTAAACCAGCTCTTTTCCCTTTTTTATTTTACCCTTGTCCCTCGTGTTTTTAGTCTTTTTCCAAGCACCAGGGGAGCCCCCCCTCCTAAATTTCGTTGTATGGTACCTGTACTGTATTACAGTTTTTCTCAATTGCTAAAACACATTTCACAAAACTTTCCTCCATTTTCCCAAAACTCTAAACACAACACACTTTTCTAAAGCTACATAAGCAAAACCACACCTTCTCTCTTCAAAACTCAAACTCAAACCCTACCCCTAATCCTAACCCTAACTTTACTGTAACCCTAGCACCTAACCCTAACCCTAGTTTTCCCACATGTATGATAGTCATGCATAAAAATAATTCTGCGCTCCCTGTCTAACGTTATATCTAACATTACATATTTGACATTACGGTAAGGCTGATTTTGCATGATAGTCATGCATTTTTAGATATCTATTTCCCCCCTTCAAATGGCATATGATGTCCAAAATTTTACTAAAGTTCAGCCGCGAAGTTGTTGCACTGTTGTCCTATCGAGTTTTACGCAAATAAAGGTTTGAAAAATGTTACTGTATTCCCACATGTACCGTAACATGTACAATACTGTACTGTATCACAACTCAATGCAAACGCTACAGAGGATCCATTACACACAACAATACTCACTGAAAACAATGTTCAGGGTGTGATGTTTTTTTATTTATTTATGGAACTATACCACACACACACACACACCACAATAATTTGCAACAAGTGTCTTAAATTTGGAGTCGTTATGTTTAATGAATGAAGCCAGGTGTTCATTGTGTTAAAATGTTGCTGACTGTGGCAAGCATTTTGCATCACATGAGCTTTAATTTGAGAATTTGACATTTTGAGCAGAGTTTTTTGCAACTTGTGTTTTAGCAAGACAAAATGTGTTTAGATTTATGAGAAAAGGAGGATTGTGTTTTGTGACTTGTGTCTTCATGTGAAATGTGTTTATGGTTTTGGCAAATGGGAGCTAGTTTTATTAAATGTGTTTAGAGAACTGGTCATTTGGTTTAGATAATTGGCTTTTGTGTTTTAGCAATTGGGAAAAACTGTAATGACAATAAAGACCATTCATTCATAATACTGTTTTATACTTAATAAAATAAATAAATAAATAGATGTCTTTAAAAGGCCAAACTGATTGCATCACTTATTAAGCCACTATCACTATAACAATACAGAATAAAATATATACATGTCTTTAAAAGAACAAACTGATTACTTATTAAGCCACTATCACTTAAATATTCTCCTTCTTGGCACCACGTCCCATAAGGCTTCCCGTCACTACTCAGGGTTTTTCCTGGCTCAAAATGAGGCGGAGGTGGTACCAGTGGTGTTTGACATCGGGGGGGACCCATGAAGCAGGGCTGTCTGGGGGTCCTTAAACGAGCATCAAACACTTAATTTCTTGCATTGTGGTGAATTGATATGCACCAATTTGTGCCCTTTCGCCATCAATTTATGGTGGAAATGTCATTATATATTGAAAGGAAAAAACAATATTCAGGCACCAGATGGCCATTCAAAATATAATGTAATATAATGCAATATAAGGCTCTCAGGCATTCTGTACTTTCAAATATGTATTCTCCTTGAGCAGTCAACATCAACTATCAGCTGTTTCGCTAGCAAACACGAAAGCTACGTTATTTGTGAAACAGCGCCCCCGCCACCACGTCGGCGCAATGCCGCAATTGCAGTTTTTTTATTTTTTTATTCTCCCGCGCCGGAAATCCGGCACTGTGCCGGAGTACTTTAAGCCCTGCAGTTCATAGGCGCTAGACTTCATGCACGTTTTGAAACACGAGCGCGCCTCCGCGGTTTGCGCATGCGCGCTGACCCACTTCTTAAGAAGTCGGTCGGCGCGCATGCGCAAACCGCGGAGGCGCGCTCGTGTTTCAAAACGTGCATGAAGTCTAGCGCCTAAGAACTTTTCAAACCACTTCTTAGCGCTAGGCGCAAAGTCAGATCGCATAATAGCAGGGGCGCCTAGCGCACTTCATTAACATATGAACACTCCCACAATGAGTAATATATGCACGGGAGTCTTACGTCTTATGTGTGGGCGCCTAGCGACACCTGCATAATAGCAGTAGCGCGTATGAAGCGCATAATAAGGGTGGCGGTAGGTCTTAACTAGGGATGCTCCGATTTATCGGCCACCGATTTAAATCGGCCGATTTCACTCCAAATGACTCGATCGGTGATCGGCAAAAATGGCCGATCGCAAAAACCGATCTTTTTTTTTTTTTTTTTTTTTTTTTTCCTGGGGAAGACAGATAACTGAACAGAAAACATAGGAGGACGTAACAGTATGTAAACCATGAAGGCCACGTTTATGATGTCTTTTATACAGCCATATCGACTGACTTGGGCTTCAGGCCCTAACTGGGTGATAGGCCAGACCTTTACTATGCCATAAAAATGGGTCTGCGTTTGCTTGGTGCCTAATGGATCAAAACTTTTGTCTAAAAAGCAAAAAATATGTAGGCTATCCAGTCAGTAGGCCTACAGTTATGTATTTAAAAAAAAATCGGTATCGGTATCGGTATCGGTTGATCTTGAGGAAAAAAATCGGTGATCGGTATCGGCCCCAAAAATCCAGATCGGAGCATCCCTAGTCTTAACCTGGCGGTGCGTCTTAATTAAGACTTAAGACGGCAAGTTAAGAAGTGCATAATAGGGCCCTCAGTCTCAATGCCCATGAGGTCTGTTACCACCAAACAGTCTGAGACTCCGCCCCTACTCTTGCATATAACTCCTAACACTTCCTGTCAGGTGACTCCTGTGTTTATGGTTAATACAATGCTCCTAATGAGGTCGAACACACAATCCATTGGATTACGCATCTCTCTCTCCTGTTGTGACTAAAGATATGATATGCCATTAGACACAACTCAAATAAACTAATGAATCTGCCCCTTTGTAGTCTTTTAATGGGCAATGGAACTGTCTGGACCATGGTGCTTTCTCTTGTGTGTCAACAGGATGGAGGAATGGCTGAAACTCTTGCCACACTCGGACCAGTAGTGGTATGACCTCTCTCTTTGTGTATTTTCTGATGTGACTTTAGAACTCCTAGTCGACAGAAACTCTTCTCACACTGGGAGCAGTGGTATGGCCTCTCTCCTGTGTGACTTCTCTGGTGTGACTTTAGGACATCTAGTCGACAGAAACTCTTCCCACACTGGGAGCAGTGGTATGGCTTCTCTCCTGTGTGTGTTCTCTGATGTAACTTTAGAACTCCTAGTCGACTGAAACTCTTCTCACACTGGGAGCAGTGGTATGGCTTCTCTCCTGTGTGAATCCTGTGATGTGACTTTAGATTTCCTAGTTGATTGAAACTCTTCCCACACTGGGAGCAGTGGTATGGCCTCTCTTTTGTGTGTATTCTCTGATGTCTATTTAGGTTTACTATTACACTGAAACTCTTCTCACACTGGGAGCAGTGGTATGGCCTCTCTCCTGTGTGTATTCTCTGATGTCTATTTAGGTTTACTATTACACTGAAACTCTTCCCACACTGGGAGCAGCGGTACGGCTTCTCCACTTTGTGTACTCTTTCATGTCTCTTTAAGTCAGGGTTAGGGTGGTGATTCTTAAGTCTTGAGCTCCTCCGTCTGTGTTGTTTATGGTTTCCTGATGTGGTGGAGCTGGGCTCGCTGTCTGAGCCAGGGTTGGAGATCTCTTCTGTAATAGCAACATATACAGGATTAGAAACAATTAGATTAGATTACATTTTACTTTGTCATTGCTGAGTACAAGTACCAGACAACGAAATGCAGTTTAGCATCTAACCAGAAATGATATAAAAACATGACAGTGATAGGTACAGTATGGCAAGTACAGTAGTTAGAGGCATATATACAGTTAAGAGTTATGTACAGTATGGTATGTACAGGTGTATATAGATTAGATTAGATTAAACTTAATTGTCATCGGAAAGTACAAGTACTATACAACAAAATGCAGTTTAGCATCCAACCAAAAGTACAAATAGTGATATAAGGGCATGATATAAATAGAACAAGAATGGTAGTCATGGGTAACTATGCAATATACAGTATGTGCAGAGCAGGGTTTCCGTTAACCGGTAATTACCGGTCTTTGTCCGGTAAAATTTGTTGAAGTCCGACAAATTGAAAACTCGTCGGACATAAATGTCCGGTGAAAATAATTCCCTCTAAGCACAATTTGAATACAATTCGCTAAAGTTCACATTCTGATTCCTTCTATTTTAAAAAAGTCGAATATATAGGCTATGTATTTCTTTTATTATGATATGATTTGACACCGGCATGATGATGACTCCTAATGTGTAGGCTGCCTATGCGAAACAGCGGTTGTTTCCGGTGTGCGCTATAACTCGTGCACAATCGAGTCGAGGCAGAGAGGAGGATAGCGATGTTTCTCTCTGTGATAGTGTGATTATGCAAGCCTTTTCTGAAAGGGATGAGAACCCGATTGTTTCAGCTTCTCCCAGGGAGAAAGTGGTAGAGTTACCATCCTCCCCGAGTCCTACCATACCATCCGCTGACAGCCTATCTCTGCCTGTAACCGGCGAACGATTGCGTGTCGCTCAAGTAGCTGATCAGTCATTAAACAAATGTTTTTTACATGCAGCTAGTGAGGAATCTGAAATAGGGGGCAACGTAGTTTATTTCCTTAACGATGGGATATTAATGCGTAAATGGTCTCCTCCTAATGCAAATGGTTGTGAGTGGAATACTGTAAAACAAGTGGTTGTGCCTGTGGGTTATAGACAACAGGTGTTATCTGTAGCACATGAGAGCCAGTGGTCAGGACATTTAGGTATAACTAAAACTTATCAGCTGATATTGAAACATTTCTTTTGGCCCGGACTGAAGGCGGATGTTGCCAAACACTGCCGCTGTTGCCATACTTGTCAGATGGCGGGTAAGCCTAATCAATCCATTCCACCCGCACCATTGCATCCCATTCCTGCTATAGGGGAGCCATTTGAACGTGTAATAATTGATTGTGTTGGACCTTTGCCTAGGACTAAAAGTGGAAGTCAGTATTTGCTCACTATTATGTGCGCTGCTACTCGTTTTCCCGAAGCTGTTCCGTTGCGTAACATATCAGCCAGCTCAGTGGTGAAAGCTTTAACAACGTTTTTTTCCACATTCGGTCTTCCTCTTGTTATACAATCTGACCAGGGCACTAACTTTCAGTCTAAGCTTTTCAAACAAGCCCTAAGAACGTTAGGGGTACGATGTCACGCCAGAAGCCTACATGCTTGCACTGTTCAATAAAATGTTATACATCTAGTAGGGGTGCAACGGTTCTCGTTTTTTTACGGACGGTTCGGTTTGCCTTCCACGGTTCAATACACTAGTGAACCGTGACGGTTTTCGGTGTATGCTGCGTTTCATTCAAAGTCGGAGGTGGAGTTGGTCTGGAACGCAGTTGCTTCTTGTTCAAATGTTTTATCATGGTGAGCGGAGTTTAGAACATGTCAACAGTTTGAGGAAGCCCTGGATTGCTACAAATCTGCGTTGTGGGGTCATTCATTCTGGTTTTGGTATTGAATACAGCTATGAGGGAACAAAAACAGTGAACAGAAACACGTGTCGCAGAAATGCTTCACGCGTGTCGTATATGCGCTTAAAATGCGCACAATGCATATATGGGCTACAGCTAGTACAGCTGTCATGGCTGAAGTGCATTTTTACTTTCATTTCTTCCTCTCCTTTTATATACTAGTCTTCAAGCCTAAGAGGCACTTTTTTTGTGACGGCAGCTGGTGAAACCGTAAACCACTCCCGTGAATTCACTCGCATTCATTGTTATTGTTTTCTGGAGGCTAACGGTAAGTGATACATGGCTTGTAAACATACTTTAATTTTAGGACGTGTTCAAAGGCAAGGACTGTGTGATCATCTAATTATGTGTAATAATTGTGTGTTTTTAGCATGTTGATGTTCTATCAGCATGTTGCGATGTTATTAAAATACAGTTTAGACATTCGTAGCGCTGCGCTTTGTTAGCCGCTAGCTGTTGGCAGCTTCCGGTTTTCTGGATGACAGAGAGTTTAACCCTACGGCCTGACGTCTAACAACATTCAAATGACTCTAACTTCGTCATCTTTTTTCGGATTTCAATGTATGACACACATTTGAAAGTGTTTATGTATTGTTTTTACATTTGAAAGTACCTTTTGTTTATATATATTTATATTATACAATATACCAGTCATATTCTTGAATGTCTAAATGTTAAAGTTCCATAAGTATATGCAAAATAAAGTAAAGTAACAGTTTGTAAATAAACAGTAGCATTTAAAAAAGAAAAACACATACCGAAACCGAACCGTGAACCGTGACCCCAAAACCGAGGTTCATACCGAACCGTGGGCCAACTGAACCGTTGCACCCCTAACATCTAGACATTGTGGTATTTCTTTATATACGTATCCCAGCCTGCCTATTGTTTCTCAATAAACAGTTATGTTCTCCTCATTGTCATACTCCCGAGTCCGATTAAGTATGATTTGACAGGCAGCTAAACGAAATGCCTTCCCAACCAGCGAGACCTGGTTATAGAAAAGACGTTGTTTTATTGATAAAAAAAGGGTAAAACTGGAAAGAGAAAATAGAAAACTCACATTAATCCCAAACAATTTAACAAACTTCAGTTAACGTAATGTGGAGTCCGTTCATTGATCGATGCTGTCTGTTCAGTTCCCAGTGAGGCGCCCGTTCAGCGCTGGACATAATGGCATAGCGCGCATGCGAATCATGTTATATTATTACGGTATATATTATATAGCTCGCATCTAATCGTATCGGATGAGAAATAGACATTAAATGGCATATATAGGCCGCTACACAACAGTAATCACCGCGACAAACAGCTATATTAGATTTTTTAAAAATATATATGATTTTGATTTTTTTTAAATTTATTATATTTTAATATGATGACCGGAATATATCACGTTTGTCCGGTAAATCGAAATCTTCCCGGACACGATGTCCGGCGGCAATTTTTTCTAACGGAAACCCTGGTGCAGAGGTAGTATTGTTATACAGTTATAAGATATGTACAGTGAGGTAGCTTATGTACAGTATCTAATGTGCAGAAGTATAAAAGAAGCTATATCAGGAGACATGTGCAATATACAGTATGTTCAAAAGTAGTAATGTAAACATCAGTAGTGCAAAGGTTATAGAGTGATCACTAGATATTATGGATGCCCTGCTCGATCGGCTAGCAATCGGAATTGGACGTTAATCAGTAAAAATATGAGATTGGGGAAATCCAGTGATGCTTTCTAGTCACCAATCATGACAACCGATCAATGACGCAAACAACTTGAGCAAATTCATTGAAACATGCTCATTAACCTAAACAAGCCACTCTCTCATTATTGTTAAACTAAAATATGTCAGCAGTGTGTCTGGTGATATGTGTTTATAACCTTAGGACTCCAGTTCCCAGTATGCACCAGAAGAGTTGAGCATGTGCAAAAGTTGCAGATACGCGAATGTTATCTGTGTTGGAGTGCCACTTGCTTTAGAGCCAAGGCCCCTGAACAGAGCCATGACCCTGATACGTCATCAGTAGTGTCATAGAAAAGCATTGACGCTCGGTTTTACACTATTAACCGATCAAAGTCATCAAATAAAAAATAACAATGCTTCATTATCAGACCATGACAGAATAGGTGATCTGTAGGCTATCAACCTGCGCTGACATAGGACAACAGTGCAACAACTTTGCGGCTGAACTTAAAGGAACATTTCAGGCATCATCTGCCATCAAAGGGGGGAATGCAACATGATGTATGTCAAAATGCGCCAGTATCATGCACAGATCAGCCTTAAAACATGTAACGTTAGATAGATAACATTAGACACGGAGCGCAGATTTATTTTTATGGCGTTACGAAATCCGATGTGACAGGAACGCTGGAGAAACAGCCGCTGTTAGTCAGAACATGATATAACCCATCAATAATATTACATAATAACAACTGCTTGGATTAGATTGCGTGTTTTGGTTTAATAAGTGCCATAGCTATAGCGTCATATGCCATCAAAGAGGAGAAATGCGACATGAAGTCATCAAGTGATCATTCACAAATCAGCCTAATGTTTGATAGATAATTTTACATCAAATCCATCACCCGCTGTCAAACGGCAGATGTACGTTTTTTTTTTTTTTTTTTTTAAACAGGATTGTACATCTCAGAAATGTGAATCGCGCTCCGATGACATGGTGTATTTCTATGGGGAGGCTGTGCCTGGCGCTTCTATTGGACTGGGACGCCGGGGCGCTCATACAATCTCTGCGTTTGTTAGAGGAACAGGGTGACAAACGCACAGATATGAGTGCTCCAGTGTCTTGCTTTTGGTAGTCTAATGGAAGTGCCCAGGTAACAGTTTAGCTATTATTGTCCTCTACTGCTGAGCACCAAAATCCTCAGATCTTAAACTTGGCTGAACGCACTGGACTTTGGAACGGTGTATTTCTATGTTAAGCATAGGCACAGCACATCGGCATAATAGCATTTTTTTTAATGCTTGTTATAAAAAAAGGTCTACAATGCATTGAACTAAGATAATGAGATGATTATCAATCTTTCTAATCTTTATTAACAAGTAATCACAGAGTAAAAAGTAATGACTAATGAATTGTCTTCCGCATTGCCTAGAGCGGAATCAGATTTCTGTGGATGATTTGCAATGCATCCTGGGAGGTAGGGTTATGGCTCCGAAATCTAACGTGGTCCCGAAAAATCTCCAAACTGAGCCGTGGATAGCCCTCCCCCTCCCCCCTAGCCCCCGGTGAAAACATGAAACGGAGCAGGAGGGGTGAAACAGAGTCATAGGGGTGAATTGGGATCGGGCCTTACTGTGCATCACGTAGCAGAGCATGGCGAGTTTGAAAAGCTGACCGCAGAGAAGGAGAAGAAAAAGGCAGAGAAAGTGTACAGACACAACTCGACCAGCCTAGCAAAAGGTTTGTGGAGATTTTTAAAAAGACTCTTAAAACATTTAGGCCTAGGCCTCGCTTTATCGGATGCTCTAAATCAGCGGTTCTCAACAGGGGGGTTGCGGCCCACTAGAAATCCCTAGAGCAGGGGTCGGCAATAGGCGGCCCGTGGGCCATTGCTGGCCCGTCACCAATAATATTTGGCCCAGCAGATTATTTTGAGAATCCACTTTTTATTTTTATTTTTTTTATTTATAATAATATCGGACCGACAGTCCCACATATAGCGCCTATAATGTCCGAATAGAGAATCGAACTCCACCTGAATAATGCTTATTGTACTTTTATCCATGTTGAGCGTGAATGACACAGGGACAGACAATCAGGCAGCAAGGTGCACCGAAGCGCACTGACGCTGAACCCCTCAGAGTGAATCATAAGCAGGTGGACAACGTCACGGTGCTGAAATAGCCGACATACCGTGTGTGGTTTGAACAAAATAACACGAGCTCAGTAAGCCATTCAAACGTAATGTTTACGTATATGTGACTGCAACACACATATGAACAGTAACAACGCAAATTCTGTTTAATTTTCTGAAAAACATTGAAAACAAAATCGGCGCAAACAAAAAGCATCTCCCATCGGTCAGTATTTGCTTGATATCTGGTGATATTGACGTCACTTTAATCCACAGGCAGTTCTCAAGCTTTTTATGCATCCATCGATTCCTCTCGTGCGTCTTTATCGCATTCATTGACGAAAAGGACGACTCGCATGTATAGAAAGGGAACATTGTGAGCACGGAAAATGTCTCTCACAACGGCTTTGCATTGATGAAACCAGGTAGGATGAACGTATAGTTCGCTGTCCATTCCTCTTTAAATGCCCTGTTTCCACCGTCAACTTTCCTCTTTAGACCTTTGGAGAGTGACATTATGTTTCTCTTGCTAGCAGGTTAAATGTTTGTCTAACTTCACCCGGCACGCAAACAACCAATCCAATAATAATAATGTGACCTTGTCTGGGAGGAGGGGGGAATAATTATCAGAATGAAACTATGTTACATAATTATTAGAATAAGTTAGGCTACGCTACATCGTCAGTCCACACATTTATTATTCAAAAATATGGAAAAGTGGGAAACTACGTTTCAACGTTGTTGAGAATCACAACACAAACTCGCTAGTCAAGCCAAAATACTGCAACATAATGGATTGGACAGCTAACTAGTTAACTAGAACACTACTTTACATTGTTAGCAGGTTCAACAAACTGTGTTAGTTGACTAGCGATGTGTACAGTCGAAAGAAAAGTCAAAGCATTAGAACGTGTCACATTTTTAAACAATCAATTACTTAAATTAGCCTTTGATTATGTTCGGGCCCGCCACCTAGTGGCTAAAAAAAAAATTGGCCCGAGGCCAAAACTAATTGCCGACCCCTGCCCTAGAGAGTTGCCAGGGGGGCTATGAGGTGGCTGCGAATGTTTCCTGATATTTATTTTTAAATAATAGCGATGGAAACAACTATTAAACGAAACAAATGTTCAACCTATCTAGTGCTTCATGTGAATAAAATAATGATCTAATAAGAATAACAAATCGATCAAAACGTCTTCCTCTGAAGATATAACCACCATGCTTCACGCACCTGCACGTTCACGTTGCGTTTGATTTGATTAAATCTCACCAACTGTGCGTGTTATAGGGGTGGGACAAAATATCGCTACGGCAATTATCGTATCGTGGCCTCTTGCGATACGATTATCAATTCACGTGGCAAAATATCGGGGTTTTTGGCGGCAGCTTAACCAATACATGTAGTGTGCAAATTTTTTTTTTGTGTGTTGTCTCTTATCCACACGCGTCATATTCCCTCACCCTGCGTCTGATCCTGATGTTATAGAAGCAGCGTAGCAGCCGGGTAAAAGTGAGGTAAAGCGGGACACAGGCCAGTCTAGGGCTGCGTTCGTAAATTTGCTCTGAGAGCGCCGGTGGGCACACTGGGATCAACGTCATAAAGGGACCAAGTAATTTGATTGGACAAGAGGCATTCCATGACTGCTGATCAGATTGCCATAGCGAATATAAGAACACAGCCGAGGGCTAAACCACTCGCAGACTGTTTTTTTTTTTCTCCATAACACGAAACTTAGAAAGTTTTAAAGTACCCACTCGATATAATAAACAACAGTTTAACGATCACTAAAAACATATAATTTGTGGATTGGATTCACTGTTCTTGTTTGCCGTAGGCTACTGGTAAGGGAGACTTTTTTGTATACTTTCGTTTTGGGACGTGATCGTGTTTCTGGTGATCATCTAATTATGTGTAGTTATGGGTTTCTAGCATGTCAATGTTCTATCAGCATGTTGTGATGTTATAAAAATATCAAGAAGATGAATGGCTGACCCCGCTGTGTGCTTGTCTGGGCTGGAGAACCACAGCCAGAACCCAGGGAGTCTGTGGACTTGTGTTCAGACATGGTAGCTGGGCTGTGAGGTGGATCTGTGTAGTAAACAAAGGAAGAGGCACACATAGTGGAGAGTTAATTTCACAAACATACAAATGACCAGAAACCTAACAGAAGATATGCACTACTATGAATTGCTATGGTAAAGCAGAAGAAACAGAAAAGGTGGTCTGGTTTTTTAAGAAGAATGAGAAATAAAAGTATGGGGTTAGCTTACCAAAAGGGTACACCTTACGGTCAGTGCCTGGGCCAGCTCCATTTGACCCTAACCCTATCACTGCCTGGGTCAGTCTGACCCTGACCATATCACTGCCTGGGGAGCTCCATCTGACCCTAACCCTATCACTGCCTGGGTCAGTCTGACCCTAACCCTATCACTGCCTGGGTGAGCTCCATCTGACCCTAACTCTATCACTGCCTGGGTCAGTCTGACCCTAACCCTATCACTGCCTGGGTCAGTCTGACCCTGACCATATCACTGCCTGTGGAGCTCCATCTGACCCTAACCCTATCACTGCTTGGGTCAGTCTGACCCTAACCCTATCACTGCCTGGGTCATTCTGACCCTAACCTCATCACTGCCTGGGTCAGTCTGAACCTAACCCTATCACTGCCTGGGTCAGTCTGAACCCAACCCTATCACTGCCTGGGTCAGTCTGACCCTAACCCTATCACTGCCTGGGGAGCTCTATCTGACCCTGACCATATCAGCTCCATCTGAGCTCCCTTGAGTGGCGTGACCTGGCGGTGGTCTATATGATAGTTTGTTCAGGTTTTGTGGTAACAGAAACAAGACTGGTTTTCTAACAAAGAGTCCATGGGTTTTCCTGATGTGTGGATTACTGTAGCGCATTGGCATTCTGTGTGTCCTTCACACATCTCTGGAAGCACCTGAACTTTATTGAGGTGATTACTTGCTCTGCTAGCCTTACAGCGTACGCATGCGCACTCGTTCACACACATTTATCAACAGTGATTCACACCAATATTTCTCAATATTTTCTCAATCAAAACCATATAAAATGTAAAGGAAAGGAAGGAAATGGAGAGAACTATCTAAATATCACTTTCCACTCATCCTAACATAAGACAACTTCATAACATTAACTTACCATCCAACTCGCCATCTATCTCCTCCACATCCTCTACTCTTTCCTCCTCTTTCTCCACCACTTCTTCTCCTCCTTCCTCTTCTTTCACCATCACTTCTCCCTCCTCCTCTTCCACTACCACATTCTGTTCCAGTGTTTGACTGCAGTCCTCCAGCTTTACTGCCACCATCTCTGGACCCCGCTGTGTGCTTGTCTGGGCTGGAGAACCACAGCCAGAACCCAGGGACTCTGTGGACTTGTGTTCAGACATGGTAGCTGGGCTGTGAGGTGGATCTGTGTAGTAAACAAAGGAAGAGGCACAAACAGTGGAGAGTTAATTTCACAAATATACGGATGACCAAAAACCTAACAGAGGTTAGGCACTACTATGAATTGCTGTAGTAAAGCGTCTTCCACATTGACTGAACAGAAGAACAGAAAAGGTGGTCTGGTTTTCTAAGAAGAATGAGAAATAAAAGTATGGGGTTAGCTTACCAAACGGGTACATACACCTTACGATCAGTGCCTGGGCCAGCTCCATCTGACCCTAACCCTATCACTGCCTGGGTCAGTCTGACCCTAACCCTATCACTGCCTGGGTCAGTCTGACCATAACTCTATCACTGCCTGGGTCAGTCTGACCCTAAACCTATCACTGCCTGGGTCAGTCTGACCATAACTCTATCACTGTCTGGGGAGCTCCATCTAACCCTAACCCTATCACTGCCTGGGTCAGTCTGACCCTGACCATATCACTGCCTGTGGAGCTCCATCTGACCCTAACCCTATCACTGCCTGGGTCAGTCTGACCCCAACCCTATCACTGCCTGGGTGAGCTCCATCTGACCCTAACTCTATTACTGCCTGGGTCAGTCTGACCCTGACCATATCACTGTCTGGGGAGCTCCATCTAACCCTAACCCTATCACTGCCTGGGTCAGTCTGACCCTGACCATATCACTGCCTGTGGAGCTCCATCTGACCCTAACCCTATCACTGCCTGGGTCAGTCTGACCCCAACCCTATCACTGCCTGGGTGAGCTCCATCTGACCCTAACTCTATCACTGCCTGGGTCAGTCTGACCCTAACCCTATCACTGCCTGGGTCAGTCTGACCCTGACCATATCACTGCCTGTGGAGCTCCATCTGACCCTAACCCTATCACTGCCTGGGTCAGTCTGACCCTAACCCTATCACTGCCTGGGTCATTCTGACCCTAACCCTATCACTGCCTGGGTCAGTCTGAACCTAACCCTATCACTGCCTGGGTCAGTCTGAACCCAACCCTATCACTGCCTGGGTCAGTCTGACCCTAACCCTATCACTGCCTGGGGAGCTCTATCTGACCCTGACCATATCAGCTCCATCTGAGCTCCCTTGAGTGGCGTGACCTGGCGGTGGTCTATATGATAGTTTGTTCAGGTTTTGTGGTAACAGAAACAAGACTGGTTTTCTTACAAAGAGTCCATGGGTTTTCCTGATGTGTGGATTACTGTAGCGGCATTGGCATTATGTGTGTCCTTCACACATCTCTGGAAGCACCTGAACTTTATTGAGGTAATTACTTGCTCTGCTAGCCTTACAGCGTACGCATGCACACTCGTTCACACACATTTATCAACAGTGATTCCACATCAATATTTCTCAATATTTTCTCAATAAAAACCATATAAAATGTAAAGGAAAGGAAGGAAATGGAGAGAACTATCTAACTATCACTTTCCACTCATCCTGACATTAGACAACTTCATAACATTAACTTACCATCCAACTCGCCATCTATCTCCTCCACATCCTCTACTCTTTCCTCCTCTTTCACTATCATGTCTTTCTCCACCACTTCTTCTCCTCCTTCCTCTTCTTTCACCATCACTTCTCCCTCCTCCTCTTTCACTACCACATTCTGTTCCAGTGTTTGACTGCAGTCCTCCAGCTTTACTGCCACCATCTCTGGACCCCGCTGTGTGCTTGTCTGGGCTGGAGAACCACAGCCAGAACCCAGGGACTCTGTGGACTTGTGTTCAGACATGGTAGCTGGGCTGTGAGGTGGATCTGTGTAGTAAACAAAGGTAGAGGCACAAAGAGTGGAGAGTTAATTTCACAAACATACGGATTACCAAAAACCTAACAGAAGATATGCACTACTATGAGATGCTGTAGTAAAGCGTCTTCCACATTGACTGAACAGAAGAACAGAAAAGGTGGTCTGGTTTTCTAAGAAGAATGAGAAATAAAAGTTTGGTGTTAGCTTACCAAACGGGTACACCTTACGATCAGTGCCTGGGCCAGCTCCATCTGACCCTAACCCTATCACTGCTTGGGTCAGTCTGACCCTAACCCTATCACTGCCTGGGTCAGTCTGACCATAACTCTATCACTGCCTGCCTACCAAAAAACCTGAACAAACTATCAGAAAGACCACCGCCAGGTCACGCCACTCAAAGGAGCTCAGATGGAGCTGATAGGGTTAGGATCAGACTGACCCAGGCAGTGATAGGTTTAGGGTCAGACTGACCCAGGCAGTGATAGGGTTAGGTTCAGACTGACCCAGGCAGTGATAGGGTTAGGGTCAGACTGACCCAGGCTGTGATAGGGTTAAGTTCAGACTGACCCAGGCAGTGATAGGGTTAGGGTCAGACTGACCCAGGCAGTGATAGGGTTAGGGTCAGTCTGACCCTACGCTCGCAATTCGACATCAGCATACCAGCGATTTTTTTCTCTCTCATTAAACTACTAATATGATGATTATCATCACTTTTACAAATGTATTAAAGAAGAACATAATGACCTTTGTGGTTTTCTTTTGTTGCTTGTGCGTTCGCCACTATCTTACCAATGATTCGCAAGGCATTCTCTGAGATTTCTCATAACACTAGATTTGGAGTGTGCCTCTGAAACAACTCTGTTTGGAGGGCCATGTAGCCCTAACACTTCACCCTACCCCTCCATCCCGACAAGAATCGGGACACTCTACCCCTACTTGTGAATGTGCAAAATGGAGGGGTAGGGCAACGGTAGGGGCAAGGGGTGTGTTGGGATTGGGCCTTACCATCTACGATCTAGCTACAGCTACATTAAAGTCAGCGTGTCTAGCTACAGCTACATTACAAGGTTGCTCACTTTATATAATAATACAAGGTTTCTCACATGATATAATAATAGCTATTGAAACGCCTCCTTACAGTTGTAAAGTGAAACGTAGTTCGCTAGCTACTTAGCACTCTCCATAGCTCGACATTGAGAGCTAGCTAGCTAGCATATCCATGGTGTTTCCATGTTCAAACGGGTTGAGGACGAAGAGGCATTTAGAAAAACGCATTTTGGTGCTCAGCCCGGCTAGCATCCCATATGCCTCAGTCATCAAGATAACTTGGTCTTCACATTAAAACGGAGTAGCAGCTAGTTGCAGCCTTGAGTGTAGTACTGTAATAAAAACGAACCTGTTCTATGGAGCTTTATCTCCGGTTGAAAACGGATGCTTAGCAACGTCCGTAGACGGTGGTTCTCCTCCTGGCAACGGGAGACTTCTCCTTGGTACTCTGACATCGTTCTTTCCACCGCCCCGAATATCTCAAAAGCTGCCGCTGTTAATCGCTCGGAGATAAACACTTTCAACTGCTGTATCTCTGCCATTCTGATATCATAACCATCTAAAAGCGATCTGGTGGTCAACACGTGTGAACTTCCTTCTTCCGCGTCTTCTTCTTGTTTGTTTTTTTGATTGGCGGTTGGCAACTAACTTAAGGCGCATTACCGCCACCTACCGGACTGTGTGGAACGTCAGATTGACAGGGGAAAGAATTATAAAAATGAAAATAATAAGCAAAATTGGGGAGGGGCGGTGTTACATTTTATCTATTAATCCAGTTTCTTTCAAATATTTTATTATCTGGTTGTATACTTTAAATGTGTTTCCAAGTAAACTCCCTACAGTAAAACTTTCTGAATTGCTGATTTCAGTAGCTTTCTCTGTTCCTCATATTTCTCACATTCCAGCAACACATGCTGAGCAGATTCCTGGTTATTACAGTGGCACAAATGCCAGTTGGGTGTTTTCCTTTTCTATGAAGTGTGTCATTCAATCCAGTGTGACCTATCCTGAGACAGGAAATGACTGTCTCTTCTTTCCGGTTCCTGCCCATCCTACTTCCTATTCCAACTTTCTTCTGAATGCTATACAAATGTCTTCCTGTTTCATTTCTGTTCCAGTCTTCTTGCCATAATTCCTGCATGTGTGTTTTAATGTTCGATTTTACCTCAGTTTTGCACAGTGGAATATCCATTTCTATTGATTCTGATTTAAGTGACTGCTTAGCTAATATACGTATCTGCATCTTCATTTCCTTCTACCCCGACATGAGCAGGAACCCAAACAGAGCCAACATATCTGTGCTATATATTCTATACATTAACTGATGAATCCTGAAAATAATATCCTGTCTGCAAGATTTCAAAGATCTAATACTAGACAATGCTAGACAATGCTGCCCGGCTGTCTGAAGCAATTAGTGCATTATTTACCCTGTTTATCTACCAACCGTTCCAATGCTGTCAGAATTGCTAGCAGCTCCACTGTGTATACTGATAAATGATCGGTGGTTCTTTTTTTAATTCCTGTCTTATACTGAGGGAGATATACTGCAGCTCCTGTTTGGCCTGTCTCTGGGTCTTTTCACCCATCTGTAAAAATTAGAGCCTTGTCACTGTAGTGCAGACCAATATAGTTTTGTGCTATGTTCCCAGGCTGTGCATATTTAGACTTCTTTCGAAGTTTTGGAGTATCAGAATGTTTAGTGCTCACAGATATTATGGTCTTTAAATGGATGTTTCAGCCTATTTTCATGTTTAGGTAAAATGAATTTTACTCTGAGTTGTTCTCATAGGCCAATAGTGAAATGAATATGAGGAGAGCTAGTGGGCAGTGCTTTTAAATGTGTGTGTGTGTGTGTGTGTGTGTGTGTGTGTGTGTGTGTGTGTGTGTGTGCGTGCGTGTGTGCGTGCGTGCGTGCGCCTATGTGCATGCAAGCGTTTAAGAGAGAATGCATTATACCTATCGAATATGAATGAATGAATGAATGAATGAATGAATGAATGAAAGCATTTATTTCGAACATGTGCAGAGAGAAATAGTTATAACAACAAAAGACAAAACAAAAACAAGAAAAAAACAAAACAAAACAAAAACAAGAAAAAACTAAACAAAACAAAAAACACTATTTACTTCACATGTCCGAAAAGGAGTAGGAAGAAGCATAAGCTTATTTAATCCTACCCCTTCTCCAATAAACAGAGATTAATAATTAATAAACAGCAGTTGACTTCAATATAAATATAATATATATATTTTAAATTAAATCACATTTATTTACATATTTACATATTGACCAACAATAGAAAACACAGTGTTTCCTCTACATGCATTTCATCGTGGCGGACCGCCACGATGGAATTTCCTCCGCCACCATTCAGATTTCTCAACCCAAAAAAAAAAAAAATTTAGGCCGCTTTTCAGACCTTCACAGCGCTAGACACACCCACAAGCGCTGAAACTGGACCAGTCCGTGTGTGTCGCGAGTATTGAACTTGAGGCTGCGTTCGTAAATTCGCTCTGAGAGCCCCGGAGCGCACACTGGGTTCAACGTCATAAAGGGACCAAGTCATTTGATTGGACAAGAGGCATTCCGTGAGTGCTGATCAGATTTCCAGAGCGTATTTACGAACGCGCCCTGGCTGTCACCCGAACACCGCGAGCTAGCGTAGTGTAGTGTAGTATAGGATGCGTAGTGTAGTGTAGTGTAGGATGGAGAGAGAGAGGAGAAGCCTCTCTATGTGTTACCTATGTTCAGTGTACTAGAACCACTCTAACAGGAGTGTTTGTCCGTGAATAACACCGGCTATGCCCGGGGTAGAAACACAAGACTATAGCTGGATAAGGTCTACAGGTCTACATGGTCATTTTAAGCCGTCGACCAGCCCTCTACGACCACGGGAAGTCATGTTAAAAGTGAAGATACTTCTGTTAAACTAAGCTAAGCTAAACATCGCTAATCGCTAACTCCCTCCTGGGCTTAAAGTGACAAGTAATAACGTTGTGAAAAAAACCGTCAGATCAGTGTTTTTGTTTTTATTGACAACGGAATTACATGCTGGAAAAACATGCAGACACAGACAATAAGAGACACACGGGAGAAGTACAGGAAAACATTTAATTTTTTTGGGCCATCTTCGAGTTTTGGCTGAAATTACGTCGTTGTTTTGAGCGCGCGTGCGCGTTTCATGCGCGTGCACGCGAAAAAATCGCGAGCGCGCGCAGCACTACCCGCCACCATTGTAAAAATTCCTGGAGGAAACACTGAAACAGATCATGTAAATCAACAAATAATCTGTGAAAACAACAACTATCAAAGCCCTTCTTCCTCCTCGTACCTGGTGAAAACCATTTTTTAATACCGCTTTTTGAACTGGGTCATGCTTGGACACCGCTTTAGCTCCACACTCAATCCGTTCCACAGCTTCACTCCACATATAGAAATACAAAAACTTTTTAACGTTGTACGTACATAAATATGTTTTAAATTTAACTCCCCCCTCAAATTATAACTCCCATCTCTATCAAATTTTTTTTTTTGAATATTCCTAGGGAGTAGGTTGTTATTTGCTTTATACATTATTTGTGCTGTTAGAAGGTGGACCAGATCCGTGAATTTTAATGTTTTTGATTTTAAGAATAATGAATTTGTGTGATCTCTATAACCGGAATTATGAATTAACCTTATGGCTCTTTTTTGCAATATTAATAGTGATTGTAGTCTACATTTATAAGTGTTGCCCCAAACCTCAGCACAATAATTTAAATATGGTAAAAGCAGTGAGCAGTAGAGAGTGTGGAGTGATTTATGGTCCAGAACGTGTCTTGCCTTACTCAGTACTGAAATGCTTCTTGACAGTTTATTTCGGACATTTTTTATATGAGATGACCAGCTTATTCTATCATCAATTATCACACCAAGAAACTTAATTTCATGAACTCTTTCAATGTCCACACCATCTACCTGTATCTGTACTTGAGTATTCATTTTATAATTACCAAATAACATGTAGTTAGTTTTGCTTAGGTTTAATGATAATTTGTTTATGACAAACCATCTTTTTAATTTGCACATTTCTGAAGTAATCATCTCCATTAGCTCCTTTAAATTCCCCCCAGAACAAAAAATATTTGTATCATCTGCGAATAGTACTAATTTTAATGTTTTTGATACCTTGCAAATATCATTTATATAAAGAATAAACCGTTTCGGACCCAATACTGACCCTTGGGGGACGCCACAAGCAATGTCCAAGCATGACGATGAATACTCTCCCAACTTCACAAATTGTTTCCTGTCTCTTAAATAACTTCTCACCCAGTGCAATGCTACCCCCCTGATCCCATACCGTTCCAGTTTACTGATTAATATGTTGTGATTGATTGTGTCGAAAGCTTTTTTAAGATCAATGAATACTCCAACTGCATACTGTTTGTGGTCTATAGCGTTTGTAATTCCCTCGATTGATTCAATTAATGCCAGTGATGTTGAACTGTTTGATCTGAATCCGTATTGACTGTCAGAAAGTAATTTATGTTTATCTATGAATTTGTCTTATCTGTTATTGAATAGTTTTTCTAGAATTTTGGAGAATTGTGGAAGTAAAGAAATAGGCCTGTAATTTGTGAAGTGGTGTCTATCCCCAGTTTTATACAGCGGTACAACTTTAGCTATTTTCATTTTGTTAGGAAATGTACTGGTTTGGAACGATAAGTTACAGATATGTGTCAGTGGTTCTGAAATCCCCTCAATTACCTTTTTCACAATTTTCATATCAATTTCATTGCAATCACTAGATGTTTGGTATTTGCATTTATTAACAATATCTATTATTTCCTTTTCTTCTACTGGTGTAAGGAACATTGAGCTAGGGTTCCTATCTATAAGGTTGTCATCCCTATCCTCAGATGACAATGGATCAGGAATTTTTTCTGCCAGGTTTGGTCCAACACTTACAAAAAAATCATTAAAGCTATTAACCACATCATGCATATTATCCTTTATAATGTTGTTATCAATAAAATATTGAGGGTAACACTGTTGTCGAGAACCATTTTTAATAATACTATTTAATATGTCCCATATTCCCTTAATATTGTTTTTGTTAATATTCAATATTTTGCTATAATATTCCTTCCTACATACCCTTATAATATTTGTTAACTTATTTTTATATTTTTTATATTTATTTTCTGTCTCTTTAGTTCTTTGTTTAATGAATTCTCTATAAAGTGTATTTTTCTTTTTACAGGCATTTTGTAGTCCCTTTATGATCCATGGTCGGTCTGTGTATTTTTGTTTTCTGCTATATTGTTTTAATGGACAGTTTTTCTCATATAATGAAGTGAATATTCTTAAAAATGATTCATATGCATTGTCAGTATCATTTTCTTTATATACAATTTCCCAATGCTGTGCTAGTAAGTCATTCTTTAATGTATTCATGGTTTCCTCTGTCCTCACTCGTCTGTATTTTAGTTTTTCATCTGGCTGATTTCTCTTGTAATTGCAGTCATAGACTGTAAAAACTGGTAGGTGGTCACTAATATCGTTGATTAATAGACCGCTCACTGTATTGTTTTCAATGTCATTGGTGAATATGTTATCGATTAAAGTGGCACAATGGGGTGTGATTCTGCTGGGTCTGGTGATTTTTGGATATAAACTCATACTGTGCATTGTATTAATAAATTCATCCGTCATTTTGTGCTTGTTTGGATTTAGCAGATCAATGTTGAAATCACCACAGATGAAGATAACTTTTGGATTAGTTTTTGAAAACATTTTTTCTATCCAGTCGTTAAATGCTTCAACACTAGAGCCTGGTGCTCTATATATACAGCTAATTATTACATTTTTCTTTTTTTCTTTACATATTTCAATTGTTATGCATTCTAATAAGTTGTCAATCACAGTTGTCATACTTTCTACCACCTTGTAATTCAAGTTATTGTCCACATACAAAGCCACTCCTCCTCCACTCTTATTCTTTCTATTTATACAGTTAACTTCATACCCATCCAGTTCAAAATCCATTCCTTTATCAGCATTGATCCATGTTTCCGAGATGGCAATTATTTTGAATGGTTTTGTGAATTGATTTAAATATTCCTTGATGTAATTAAAGTTGGCATACAGGCTTCTGCTATTGAAATGGATTATTAATAATTTGCTGTCCGTTTTAATGGTCTGGTTGTACTGTTCATCTGTGTAGTAGCTGCAGTTGTCGTTGATGTTGTAGAAGAAATTATTCTCCGGATCTATGTCATTTTCCAAGTCTAGTAAATTATGGTCCGTGTATTGAAATGTTCTCAGTTCCAGTTCCCCATGATCAGTAATACATTGAGTTATGTCATTAGTGTCTCCAGATGTAGATGAATGAGTTAAGTCAGGCAGTGTCATGGTTGTGTGTTGTGAATTCATACCTTACAGTCCGGTTTATGATGATCGTTAGTAATTGTCCAGTTCCTCGATGCTTCTGGTGACCAATATTTTGGCTTGCTCCGGCGTTCCGTTTAGTTTAATGAAGATGTTGCAGTTTGTGGTCCAGGTATTTTGAAATTTACCCTGTTTTCTCAGGTAGCGTGCTTTTCTGGCGATGTCGCCGTTTCGTTTTGTCAGATGTTCGTTTATGAAGACGTTTGTTCCTTTCAGCTTCCTTCCTTGTTTTAACAGTGCAGTTTTGTATTTTCTGTTGGTGAATCTCATAATGATGATTGCCGGATTGTCGCCGTCGTTTCTCCGGGGCAGAGGGTGGCATGCCTCGATGTTGTCGCAGTTCACTTCAATCCCCTTGGACTGGAGAAAGGTAGCTACCTGTTGCTCCGCGGAGCTGACATCCTGCTCGCCGGGCTCCCCCCCGTTGTCAGCGGTCACCGCCCGAGCGTATGACCGGGGTTTGATGCGGATCCCAGTCACAATCACATCATTCATCCTGGTGTACTGCTCCAGATCCGCCACTCTGTTCTCCAGGTGCACCAGACGCTGGTCTTTCTCAGCGTTCTGGAGGCGGAGAGCCTTCACCTCCTCCACCAGGTCCAAGATGGCTTTCTGCTGCAGTTTGACAGTGGAAATCTCCTCTGTCAAGAAGTCCAGCGACCTCTTGATTTCATCGCCCTCCTCGGTTGTCAGTGCCTTCTTAGGACCCATGGTTTAGGACAAAATAAACAACAAGCAAAACAAGTCTTCAAACCTCCCGCTCCTCTGTCCACTCGCGTTTCCGCGTCACCGCGTCATGAATATGTTAATGGTTGAAATAGCATTTCATAGAGTTTTACCTTGTTTAATCTTGCTTGTGTTTTTCTGCCAACATTAACATTACATTTAAATGAACCTTGATTCTTGAGTCTATGGATAAACATTTTGGCATACATTGAGGCCCAAAAGAATGAATGATTATCAGAAACAGATCTAATTAGTCCAGGAGCCATGGGGTTGAACCTTGTTTTGTCGGGTAAAGTTGCTGTTTCTTGTTGCTTGGTGGTACCTCTTCAAAATACAGGAGGGTGCCTGGTGATATCCCATGAGCATTTTCAGATATTAACCCTGCAATCAAGTACGTTTACTTGAAGGTAAATTGTCCACCACCCTTTATACAAAATCCACAGACAAGAATAGCCTGTTACATGCTACTAGTGCACATCCGCCTCCCCTCAAGAAGGGTCTACCATATTCTCAATTTCTTAGACTGAAACGTATGTATCTGTAGTAATCCATCAGATTTTGAGAAAGAGAGTAATACCATGTACAATAACTTTGTCGATAGGGGTTATCCCAGAAAGTGGCTTGACTCTGCCCTAACCAAATAACATAACCAGAATCCCAACCCAGGGGCACAGACCACTAATAAATATTCATGTATCTGTATCACCACCTATAACCCTCTTATCAATGATGTTCGTAAGATCATAGAGAAACATTGGCATGTTCTGTCAGCTGAACCTGAAGGTGCTAAGATATTCACAGACCCTCCCCTTTTCTCACATTATAGATCTCGAAGCATCAGGGACTATATGGTGAAAGCAGACTGTTACATACCACCACAGCACCACACAGGTAGGGATGCTCCGATCTGGATTTTTGGGGCCGATACCGATCACCGATTTTTTTCCTCAAGATCAACCGATACCGATACCGATTTTTTTTTTAAATACATAACTGTAGGCCTACTGACTGGATAGCCTACATATTTTTTGCTTTTTAGACAAAAGTTTTGATCCATTAGGCACCAAGCAAACGCAGACCATTTTATGGCATAGTTAAAGTCTGGCCTATCACCCAGTTAGGGCCTGAAGCCCAAGTCAGTGATATGGCTGTATAAAAGACATCATAAACGTGGCCTTCATGGTTTACATACTGTTACGTCCTCCTATGTTTTCTGTTCAGTTATCTGTCTTCCCCAGGAAAAAAAAAAAAAAAAAACGGTTTTTGCGATCGGCCATTTTTGCCGATCACCGATCGAGTCATTTGGAGTGAAATCGGCCGATTTAAATCGGTGGCCGATAAATCGGAGCATCCCTACACACAGGGCGTCTTGATGGAGTGACCGGCTTCTATCCTTGTCGTCACTGACAGGAGACCCACAACACTATGGCTGCGTTCGTAAACTCGCTCTGGAATCTGATCAGCACTCATGGAATGCCTTTTGTCCAATCATGTCTTTATGACGTTGAACGCAGTGTGCGCTCTGGCGCTCTGAGCGAATTTACGAACTATGACGATAACGAAGAGACTGAAACAGCGAGAATGAGGCGCGGCATCGCTTTGCTTGCTATTTTTTTTTACTATTCAGATCGGAAGGAGGAATTCATGTTTGCAGATATTAATACATATTGATTTCTTTCTTTTTTTTACTTGTCCATCGGACAACTGCAGGAGGAAGTCCACTTGTCCGAACATAAAATGTACTTGTGCCGGACAAGCGGACAAGCCTTAATGTCGAGCCCTGCCATGACTATCACTGCCTGGGTCAGTCTGACCATGACTCTATCACTGCCTGTGTCAGCTCCATCTGACCCTAACCCTATCACTGCCTGGGTCAGCTCCATCTGACCCTAACCCTATTACTGCCTGGGTCAGTCTGACCCTAACGCTATCACTGCCTGGGTCAGTCTGATCCTAACCCTATAACTGCCTGGGCCAGCTCCATCTAACCCTGACCCTATCACTGTCTGGGTCATTCTGACCCTAACACTATAACTGCCTGGCCAGCTCCATCTGAGCTCCCTTGAGTGGCGTGACCTGGCGGTGGTCTATATGATAGTTTGTTCAGGTTTGTGGTTTTTGGTTGGTTGGTCCGGTAACAGAACCAAAATGTGCGCACTCGTTCACACACATTAATCAACAGTGATTCACACCAATATTTCTCAATAAAAACCAGACCATATGAAATGTAAAGGACAGGAAGGAAATGGAGAGAACTATCTAAATATCCCTTTCCACTCATCCTAACATTTGACAACTTCATAACATTAACTTACCATCCAACTCGCCATCTATCTCCTCCACATCCTCTACTCCTTCCTCCTCTTTCACCATCATGTCTTTCTCCACCACTTCTTCTCCTCCTTCCTCTTCTGTCACCATCACTTCCTCCTCCCCCTCTTTCACTACCACATTGAGATCCAGTGTTTGACTGCAGTCCTCCAGCTTCACTGCCACCATCTCTGGACCCCGCTCTGTGCTTGTCTGGGCTGGAGAACCACAGCCAGAACCCAGGGACTCTGTAGACTTGTGTTCAGACATGGTAGCTGGGCTGTGAGGTGGATCTGTGTAGAGTAAACAAACGAAGAGGCACATATAGTGGAGAGTTAATTTCACAAACATACGGATTACCAAAAACCTAACAGAGGTTAGGCACTACTATGAATTGTTGTGCTAAAGCGTCTTCCACATTGACGGGGCTGCGGCCTGATTCTCTACCCCTCTCTCTGAATGGTGCACTCTACACTGGATGGATTTAAAAGGAATAGACTGGTCTAAGCAATATGGTGAACTCTCGTGCTAACACCAATCAAATGTTTTTGAATGCGCCCAGGATTCGTAACCAAGGCTAAATCCTGTTTCCCTTTTTCACCCCTACCCCTTGTTCTGGAGAGCCACTCTCTTTTCGGCTTGCCCCTCAGAACAGTTGCAAGGGATAGTGGTTGAAAGCTTCCCCTATTAAATGGGATAACCCTTCAAGTCCCTGATACGTCATCAGTAGTATCATAGAAAAGCATGGACGCTTGCAATTCGACATTAGCATACTAGCGATTTTTTGTTATGCTTGTGATAAAGAAAAGGTCTAGAATACATTGAAAGGACATTAAACTAAGATAATATGATGATTATCATCACTTTTACAAATGTATTAAAGAAGAACATAATGACCTTTGTGGTTTTCTTTTGTTGCTTGTGCGTTCGCCACTATCTTACCGATGATTCGCAAGGCATTCTGGGAGATTTCTCATAACACTAGATTTGGAGTGTGCCTCTGAAACAACTCTGTTTGGAGTGTGGCTCTGAAACAACTCTGTTTGGAGTGTGCCTCTGAAACAACTCTGTTTGGAGGGCCATGTAGCCCTAACACTTCACCCTACCCCTCTATCCCAACAAGAATCGGGACACTCTACCCCTACTTGTAAATGTGCAAAATGGAGGGGTAGGGCAAAACTGTAGGGGCAAGGGGTGTGTTGGGATTGGGGCCTTACCATCTACGATCTAGCTACAGCTACATTAAAGTCAGCGTGTCTAGCTACAGCTACATTACAAGGTTGCTCACTTTATATAATAATACAAGGTTTCTCACATGATATAATAATAGCTATTGAAACGCCTCCTTACAGTTGTAAAGTAAAACGTAGTTCGCTAGCTACTTAGCACTCTCCATAGCTTGACATTGAGAGCTAGCTAGCTAGCATATCCATGGTGTTTCCATGTTCAAAACGCATTTTGGTGCTCAGCCCGGCTAGCATCCCATATGCCTCAGTCATCAAGATCACTTGGTCTTCACATTAAAACGGAGTAGCAGCTAGTTGCAGCCTTGAGTGTAGTACTGTAATAAAAACGAACCTGTTCTATGGAGCTTTATCTCCGGTTGAAAACGGACGCTTAGCAACGTCCGAAGACGGTGGTTCTCCTCCTGGCAACGGGAGACTTCTCCTTGGTACTCTGACATCGTTCTTTCCACCGCCCCGAATATCTCAAAAGCTGCCGCTGTTAATCGCTCGGAGATAAACCCTTTCAACTGCTGTATCTCTGCCATTCTGATATCATAACAGTCTAAAAGCGATCTGGTGGCCAACACATGTGAACTTCCTGTTTCCGCGTCTTCTTCTTCGTTTTTTTGGGGGGGATTGGCGGTTGGCAACTAACTTAAGGCGCATTACCGCCACCTACCGGACTGTGTGGAACGTCAGATTGACAGGGGAAAGAATTATAGAAAATGGAAATAATAAGCAAAATTGGGGAGGGGCGGTGTTACATTTGATCTATTAATCCAGTTTCTTTCAAATACTTTATTATCTGGTTGTATACTTTAAATGTGTTTCCAAGTAAACTCCCTACAGTAAAACGTTCTGAATTGCTGATTTCAGTAGCTTTCTCTGTTCCTCATATTTCTCACATTTCAGCAACATATGCTGAGCAGATTCCTGGTTATTACAGTGGCACAAATGCCAGTTGGGTGTTTTCCTTTTCTATGCAGTGTGTCATTCAATCCAGTGTGACCTATCCTGAGACAGGAAATGACTGTCTCTTCTTTCCGGTTCTTGCCCATCCTACTTCCTATTCCAACTTTCTTTTGAATGCTATACAAATGTCTTCCTGTTTCATTTCTGTTCCAGTCTTCTTGCCATAATTCCTGCATGTGTGTTTTAATGATTGATTTTACCTCAGCTTTGCACAGTGGAATATCAATTTCTATTGTTGTGATTTAAGTGACTGCTTTAGCTAATATATCTGCATCTTCATTTCCTTCTACCCCTACATGAGCAGGAACCCAAACAGAGCCAACATATCTGTGCTATATATTCCATACATTAACTGATGAATCCTGAAAATAATATCCTGTCTGCAAGATTTCAAAGATCTAATACTAGACAATGCTGCCCGGCTGTCTGAAGCAATTAATGCATTATTTACCCTGTTTATCTACCAACCGTTCCAATGCTGTCAAAATTGCTAGCAGCTCCACTGTGTATACTGATAAATGATCGGTGGTTCTTTTTTTAATTCCTGTCTTATACTGAGGGAGATATACTGCAGCTCCTGTTCGGCCTGTCTCTGGCACCCATCTGTAAAAATTAGAGCCTTGTCACTGTAGTGCAGACCAATATAGTTTTGTGCTATGTTCCCAAACTGTGCATATTTAGACTTCTTTCGAAGTTTTGGAGTATCAGAATGTTTAGTGCTCACAGATATTATGGTCTTTAAAGGGATGTTTCAGCCTATTTTCATGTTTAGGTGAAAATGAATTTTACTCTGAGTTGTTCTCATAGGCCAATAGTGAAATGAATATGAGGAGAGCTAGTGGGCAGTGCTTTTAAATGTGTGTGTGTGTGTGTGTGTGTGTGTGTGTGTGTGTGTGTGTGTGTGTGTGTGTGTGTGTGTGTGTGTGTGTGTGTGTGTGCGCGTGCGCTCGCCTATGTGCATGCAAGCGTTTAAGAGAGAATGCATTATACCTATCGAATATGTTAATGGTTGAAATAGTATTTTATAGAGTTTTACCTTGTTTAATCTTGCTTGTGTTTTTCTGCCAACATTAAAATTACATTTAAATGAACCTTGATTCTTGAGTCTATGGATAAACATTTTGGCATACATTGAGGCCCAAAAGAATGAATGATTATCAGAAACAGATCTAATTAGTCCAGGAGCCATGGGGTTGAACCTTGTTTTGTCGGGTAAAGTTGCTGTTTCTTGTTGCTTGGTGGTACCTCTTCAAAATACAGGAGGGTGCCTGGTGATATCCCATGAGCATTTTCAGATATTAACCCTGCAATCAAGTACGTTTACTTGAAGGTAAATTGTCCACCACCCTTTATACCAAATCCACAGACAAGAATAGCCTGTTACATGCTACTAGTGCACATCCGCCTCCCCTCAAGAAGGGTCTACCATATTCTCAATTTCTTAGACTGAAACGTATGTATCTGTAGTAATCCATCAGATTTTGAGAAAGAGAGTAATACCATGTACAATAACTTTGTCGATAGGGGTTATCCCAGAAAGTGGCTTGACTCTGCCCTAACCAAATAACATAACCAGAATCCCAACCCAGGGGCACAGACCACTAATAAATATTCATGTATCTGTATCACCACCTATAACCCTCTTATCAATGATGTTCGTAAGATCATAGAGAAACATTGGCATGTTCTGTCAGCTGAACCTGAAGGTGCTAAGACATTCACAGACCCTCCCCTTTTCTCACATTATAGATCTCGAAGCATCAGGGACTATATGGTGAAAGCAGACTGTTACATACCACCACAGCACCACACAGGGCGTCTTGATGGAGTGACCGGCTTCTATCCTTGTCGTCACTGACAGGAGACCCACAACACTATGGCTGCGTTCGTAAACTCGCTCTGGAATCTGATCAGCACTCATGGAATGCCTTTTGTCCAATCATGTCTTTATGACGTTGAACGCAGTGTGCGCTCTGGCGCTCTGAGCGAATTTACGAACTATGACGATAACGAACTACGAGAGACTGAAACAGCGAGAATGAGGCGCGGCATCGCTTTGCTTGCTATTTTTTTTTACTATTCAGATCGGAAGGAGGAATTCATGTTTGCAGATATTAATACATATTGATTTCTTTCTTTTTTTTACTTGTCCATCGGACAACTGCAGGAGGAAGTCCACTTGTCCGAACATAAAATGTACTTGTGCCGGACAAGCGGACAAGCCTTAATGTCGAGCCCTGCCATGACTATCACTGCCTGGGTCAGTCTGACCATGACTCTATCACTGCCTGTGTCAGCTCCATCTGACCCTAACCCTATCACTGCCTGGGTCAGCTCCATCTGACCCTAACCCTATTACTGCCTGGGTCAGTCTGACCCTAACGCTATCACTGCCTGGGTCAGTCTGATCCTAACCCTATAACTGCCTGGGCCAGCTCCATCTAACCCTGACCCTATCACTGTCTGGGTCATTCTGACCCTAACACTATCACTGCCTGGCCAGCTCCATCTGAGCTCCCTTGAGTGGCGTGACCTGGCGGTGGTCTATATGATAGTTTGTTCAGGTTTGTGGTTTTTGGTTGGTTGGTCCGGTAACGGAACCAAAATGTGCGCACTCGTTCACACACATTAATCAACAGTGATTCACACCAATATTTCTCAATAAAAACCAGACCATATGAAATGTAAAGGACAGGAAGGAAATGGAGAGAACTATCTAAATATCCCTTTCCACTCATCCTAACATTTGACAACTTCATAACATTAACTTACCATCCAACTCGCCATCTATCTCCTCCACATCCTCTACTCCTTCCTCCTCTTTCACCATCATGTCTTTCTCCACCACTTCTTCTCCTCCTTCCTCTTCTGTCACCATCACTTCCTCCTCCCCCTCTTTCACTACCACATTGAGATCCAGTGTTTGACTGCAGTCCTCCAGCTTCACTGCCACCATCTCTGGACCCCGCTCTGTGCTTGTCTGGGCTGGAGAACCACAGCCAGAACCCAGGGACTCTGTAGACTTGTGTTCAGACATGGTAGCTGGGCTGTGAGGTGGATCTGTGTAGAGTAAACAAAGGAAGAGGCACATATAGTGGAGAGTTAATTTCACAAACATACGGATTACCAAAAACCTAACAGAGGTTAGGCACTACTATGAATTGTTGTGCTAAAGCGTCTTCCACATTGACGGGGCTGCGGCCTGATTCTCTACCCCTCTCTCTGAATGGTGCACTCTACACTGGATGGATTTAAAAGGAATAGACTGGTCTAAGCAATATGGTGAACTCTCGTGCTAACACCAATCAAATGTTTTTGAATGCGCCCAGGATTCGTAACCAAGGCTAAATCCTGTTTCCCTTTTTCACCCCTACCCCTTGTTCTGGAGAGCCACTCTCTTTTCGGCTTGCCCCTCAGAACAGTTGCAAGGGATAGTGGTTGAAAGCTTCCCCTATTAAATGGGATAACCCTTCAAGTCCCTGATACGTCATCAGTAGTATCATAGAAAAGCATGGACGCTTGCAATTCGACATCAGCATACTAGCGATTTTTTGTTATGCTTGTGATAAAGAAAAGGTCTAGAATACATTGAAAGGACATTAAACTAAGATAATATGATGATTATCATCACTTTTACAAATGTATTAAAGAAGAACATAATGACCTTTGTGGTTTTCTTTTGTTGCTTGTGCGTTCGCCACTATCTTACCGATGATTCGCAAGGCATTCTGGGAGATTTCTCATAACACTAGATTTGGAGTGTGCCTCTGAAACAACTCTGTTTGGAGTGTGGCTCTGAAACAACTCTGTTTGGAGTGTGCCTCTGAAACAACTCTGTTTGGAGGGCCATGTAGCCCTAACACTTCACCCTACCCCTCTATCCCAACAAGAATCGGGACACTCTACCCCTACTTGTAAATGTGCAAAATGGAGGGGTAGGGCAAAACTGTAGGGGCAAGGGGTGTGTTGGGATTGGGGCCTTACCATCTACGATCTAGCTACAGCTACATTAAAGTCAGCATGTCTAGCTACAGCTACATTACAAGGTTGCTCACTTTATATAATAATACAAGGTTTCTCACATGATATAATAATAGCTATTGAAACGCCTCCTTACAGTTGTAAAGTAAAACGTAGTTCGCTAGCTACTTAGCACTCTCCATAGCTTGACATTGAGAGCTAGCTAGCTAGCATATCCATGGTGTTTCCATGTTCAAAACGCATTTTGGTGCTCAGCCCGGCTAGCATCCCATATGCCTCAGTCATCAAGATCACTTGGTCTTCACATTAAAACGGAGTAGCAGCTAGTTGCAGCCTTGAGTGTAGTACTGTAATAAAAACGAACCTGTTCTATGAAGCTTTATCTCCGGTTGAAAACGGACGCTTAGCAACGTCCGAAGACGGTGGTTCTCCTCCTGGCAACGGGAGACTTCTCCTTGGTACTCTGACATCGTTCTTTCCACCGCCCCGAATATCTCAAAAGCTGCCGCTGTTAATCGCTCGGAGATAAACCCTTTCAACTGCTGTATCTCTGCCATTCTGATATCATAACAGTCTAAAAGCGATCTGGTGGCCAACACATGTGAACTTCCTGTTTCCGCGTCTTCTTCTTCGTTTTTTTGGGGGGATTGGCGGTTGGCAACTAACTTAAGGCGCATTACCGCCACCTACCGGACTGTGTGGAACGTCAGATTGACAGGGGAAAGAATTATAGAAAATGGAAATAATAAGCAAAATTGGGGAGGGGTGGTGTTACATTTGATCTATTAATCCAGTTTCTTTCAAATACTTTATTATCTGGTTGTATACTTTAAATGTGTTTCCAAGTAAACTCCCTACAGTAAAACTTTCTGAATTGCTGATTTCAGTAGCTTTCTCTGTTCCTCATATTTCTCACATTTCAGCAACACATGCAGAGCAGATTCCTGGTTATTACAGTGGCACAAATGCCAGTTGGGTGTTTTCCTTTTCTATGAAGTGTGTCATTCAATCCAGTGTGACCTATCCTGAGACAGGAAATGACTCTCTTCTTTCTAGTTCTTGCCCATCCTACTTCCTATTCCAACTTTCTTCTGAATGCTATACAAATGTCTTCCTGTTTCATTTCTGTTCCAGTCTTCTTGCCATAATTCCTGCATGTGTGTTTTAATGATTGATTTTACCTCAGCTTTGCTAAGTGTAATATCCATTTCTATTGATTCTGATTTAAGTGACTGCTTAGCTAATATATCTGCATCTTCATTTCCTTCTACCCCGACATGAGCAGGAACCCAAACAGAGCCAACATATCTGTGCTATATATTCCATACATTAACTGATGAATCCTGAAAATAATATCCTGTCTGCAAGATTTCAAAGATCTAATACTAGACAATGCTAGACAATGCTGCCCGGCTGTCTGAAGCAATTAATGCATTATTTACCCTGTTTATCTACCAACCGTTCCAATGCTGTCAAAATTGCTAGCAGCTCCACTGTGTATACTGATAAATGATCGGTGGTTCTTTTTTTAATTCCTGTCTTATACTGAGGGAGATATACTGCAGCTCCTGTTCGGCCTATTTTCATGTTTAGGTGAAAATGAATTTTACTCTGAGTTGTTCTCATAGGCCAATAGTAAAATGAATATGAGGAGAGCTAGTGGGCAGTGCTTTTAAATGTGTGTGTGTGTGTGTGTGTGTGTGTGTGTGTGTGTGTGTGTGTGTGTGTGTGTGTGTGTGTGTGTGTGTGTGTGTGTGTGTGCGCGCGCGTGCGCTCGCCTATGTGCATGCAAGCGTTTAAGAGAGAATGCATTATACCTATCGAATATGTTAATGGTTGAAATAGTATTTTATAGAGTTTTACCTTGTTTAATCTTGCTTGTGTTTTTCTGCCAACATTAAAATTACATTTAAATGAACCTTGATTCTTGAGTCTATGGATAAACATTTTTGGCATACATTGAGGCCCAAAAGAATGAACGATTATCAGAAACAGATCTAATCAGTCCAGGAGCCATGGGGTTGAACCTTGTTTTGTCGGGTAAAGTTGCTGTTTCTTGTTGCTTGGTGGTACCTCTTCAAAATACAGGAGGGTGCCTGGTGATATCCCATGAGCATTTTCAGATGTTAACCCTGCAATCAAGTATGTTTACTTGAAGGTAAATTGTCCACCACCCTTTATACCAAATCCACAGACAAGAATAGCCTGTTACATGCTACTAGTGCACATCCGCCTCCCCTCAAGAAGGGTCTACCATATTCTCAATTTCTTAGACTGAAACGTATCTGTAGTAATCCATCAGATTTTGAGAAAGAGAGTAATACCATGTACAATAACTTTGTCGATAGGGGTTATCCCAGAAAGTGGCTTGACTCTGCCCTAACCAAATTACATAACCAGAATCCCAACCCAGGGGCACAGACCACTAAGAAATATTCATGTACCTGTATCCCCACCTATAACCCTCTTATCAATGATGTTCTCACATTATAGATCTCGAAGCATCAGGGACTATATGGTGAAAGCAGACTGTTACATACCACCACAGCACCACACAGGGCGTCTTGATGGAGTGACCGGCTTCTATCCTTGTCGTCACTGTGTAGCTTGTTCTCACTCTAAGAAAACCAACACGTTTAAGAGTGCAGTCAATAACAAACAATACACTATCAAACAATTTGTCAACTGCAGCTCTCCAAATGTCATCTACCGGTACATGATCTTGTGTAAATGTAATCTCCAATATGTAGGAAAAACATCTAGACCAGTCCACGCACGTATAATAGAGCATATGAGTGCCATTAGACGCAAGGACATTAAATCACCAGTTGCCAGACATTTCATGGAAGCCAGTCACTCTACAGCAGACTTGACATACATGGTCATCCAACAAGTAAACAAATCACGTAGAGGTGGAGATCTTGACACCAGACTCCTCCAAACTGAATGCAGATGGATTTTCTATTTCCAGTCTGTTAACCCAGGAGGCATGAATGAGGACCTCTCCCTCCAGTGTTTCCTATAGGACTCCACCTTCTCCCATTCAAATGTATCTTGTCTGCTATGTTACCTACTAAATGTACTATATTTGTTGTTTGTATGAACTATGACAGATTTACTATGTTACCCCTTGGTCAACTTGTAGTTATGTATTTACATATACTGTATATAGTGTCCAAGTTAACTTGCCTCTTTATTATGATTATTTTGTTATTTTTCTATGTCAATGTTTTTTCATTCATGATTGATTGGTTGTGTAATCCTGATGACCCTGATCATCAACACCTGTGTAGGCCTGTGGCCCTATCATAATATCATGTCTGTCTGCTGCCCGGTGACACTGATGATGGTCGTATGACCGAAACATTTGTCCCGCATCTTGCACCTTTTGCACCTGAGCACTTTGCACTTTTTGTAAAGAGTATGACAAAATAAAGATTTTTTTTCTTCTAAATCTCTGTCTAAGGAGTTTTTCCTTAAAGTTATTGCAGAGTGCGAGTTTCTCTACTCTCACTGTCCAGATATTAACCCCTCCATGCCCAAAGTGCAAACATCCCAGAAAAATAGGTATTCATGAGATTTCATGCAAAATACTCAAATAAAATGCATCAAATTTGCTTTCTCCAATGTTTATTCATGAAGGAGGTCATGTAAAATGTATTGTATTTATTTTTTATTTAAATAAACAAATATCTTCCAAATTAATGAATAGTAACACTTTTAGGCCATACCAGCAAAACACACTTAATGACAATACAGGTCATGCTGGATGAACCTCCCTGTTTTTGTATAAAATGATAACTGCACAATTGCATTTGCATCACAGTAACCTATTTTTGTGTCCATCAAAATAGCAAATACCGTCTTTGTTACCAGCATTGATTAATAAAGCAAAATAGCATTCATGAAATGCTTAACAATTATTTGTATAAAATAACAAATATGGTCTTTGTTACCAGCAAAACTGATAAATAAAGGAAAATAGTATTTGGTCTGAACAATGATTTTAATAATAATAAAATGATAACTGCATAGTTAAACAAAACACATTTGGATCACAGTACTTTTGCCTTTAACAAAACAACAAATAAGGTCAAAATAGTCAATGCAACAAGTCGTATCCAAAATATTGGCACTTAACTGATCAATAAGATAACTGATCAATAAGGCAGGGGAGCGTTTTGTGGGGTTATAAATCCTCCTCCTCCTCTTCGTCTGTGTGTGTGTGTGTGTGTGTGTGTGTGATAAATATAATTGTTAAATCTCCGACCCAATCATGTCATCATCCATAGCTTTGATTTGGCCACAAATATTAAACATGCCATCGTTAAATTTACCTGAAGTTAGTAGTGGCTGTTTAAACAACTCTGGACCATGTATTATTACAGATTCTCCTGATCTATGGACATACAGGTTACATACAGGTTACATACGGGTTACATACAGGTTACATGCATGTTATGAAACCATCTATAATGTGTACTGATATATCCCTTTATTTAGTGTGCAGAGGAAGGTTGTGGGTGAGTTCCTGTAGCGTTCCATGTGTGCATGGGGGACTGACAGTGTTGTGATTGTCTTGTGTGCATTCTGGTGGAGGAGGATTTTTCAGAAATAGACTCTGTCCAAAGTTTGAGTCCTAAAAACGTTTAGTAAAAGTTCGTGAATTTAGCAGACCACAGAGAGAAGATTGAGGAATGCTTCCTGAGCAACGACTCCAGGCGGGTGTGGCAGGGGGTTCAGCACATGACAAACTTCAGAGCCAACAGGCTCACAGCCGCGGAGGACGACCCCCTGCTGGCGGAAGAGCTGAACTCCTTCTACGCCCGGTTCGACGAGGGGCGAACAGAGGTAACCACAACACAAACACCACTCTCTCCAGCTCTCAGCAGCCTCACCCTCACAGAGCATGAAGTGAGACGCGTGCTGAAGGCGGTGGACCCCAGAAAAGCCTCAGGGCCGGATGGCGTCCTGGGACGGGTGCTGAGGGACTGCGCCGACCAGCTGGCCAGGGTTTTCACCAACATCTTCAACCAGTCCCTGTCCCAGGCCACCATCCCACCCTGCCTGAAAACCTCAACAATCATCCCAGTCCCGAAGAAAAGCACGGTGAGCTGCCTAAACGACTACCGCACGGTGGCACTCACACCAATCATCATGAAGTGCTTCGAGAAACTGGTCCGGGCCCACATAGTAACACGCCTCCCGCCCAACCTGGATCCATACCAGTTCGCCTACAGAGCCCACGGGTCCACAGAGGACGCCATCGCAACGACTCTCCACTCCACTCTATCCCACCTGGAGAGGGGGAACAGCTACGCGAGACTGCTCTTTGTGGACTTCAGCTCTGCCTTCAACACCATCCTTCCAGACAGGCTAGTGACCAAACTACTAGACCTGGGACTATCACACTCCATATGTGCATGGATCAAGGACTTCCTGTCTGACCGCCCCCAGAGGGTGCGGGTGGGCTCCCACACCTCCACAGCCCTCAGACTCAGCACTGGGTCCCCCCAGGGCTGCGTGCTAAGCCCCATCCTCTACAACCTCTACACCTACGACTTCACCCCCGTCCACCCCAGCAACTCCATCATAAAGTTTGCAGACGACACCACCGTGGTGGGCTGCATCTCGGGGGGGGACGAGGCGGCGTACAGGGATGAGGTGGAGCAGCTGGGCAAGCTGTGCAAGGTTAACAACCTACTGCTGAACCAGTCAAAGACCCAGGAAATCATCGTGGACTTCAGGAGGAAAAAATCTGAGGTCCAGTGCTCGTCGATGGAGGGAGCGTGGAGAGAGTCTCAACCCTCCGATTCCTGGGGGTGCACATACAGGATGACCTGTCCTGGAAGACCAACACAGCAGCCATCATCAAGAAGGCACAACAGCGGCTCTACTTCCTGAGAGTCCTCAGGAAATACTACCTCAAACAGGAGCTGCTTGTGACCTTCTACCGCTGCACAGTGGAGAGCATCCTCACCTACTGCATCTGCGTGTGGTTCTCCAGCTGCACAGCCGCAGAGAGGAAAGCGCTACAGAGAGTCGTGAGATCGGCCCAGAAGATCATCGGCGCCCCCCTCCCCTCTCTGGAAGAGCTGTACAACACACGCTGCCTCAGGAAGGCCTCCAAGATCTCCAGAGACCCATCCCACCCTGGGAACGAACACTTTGTTCGGCTGCCCTCGGGCAGGCGGTTCAGGACCATGTCCGCAAGGACAAATAGACTGAAGCTCAGCTTCTACCCTAGGGCCATTCAGGCCCTGAACACAGCAAAGACCTAGGTTCTAGGCCCTGGACAATCTAGACAATTTGATGGCAGCTACTAGATTGTAATCAAGTGAAATACTGAAACACAACTGTGAACATTTCAAACCTGCAAACTGCGTCACTTTAAATGAATGTGCAATAATACTATGTGCAATATGACAACCCTCGGGTACATAAGGTTCAGAGATAGGAAATGTTAGGATATTTATAGCATAGCATAGAGTACAGCACAGTGTTTTATTTGTATAGTATAGTGGATAGTGTATATAGCCTTTATTTATGTAAACCAGCTCTTTTTCCCTTCTTGTTTTTAGTATATTTTTCCTAGCACCAGGGGAGCCCCCCCTCCCAAATTTCGTTGTTTGGTACCTGTACTATAGCAATGACAATAAAGACCATTCATTCATTCATTCATTCATGAGAGTGATGTGATTGAGAAATATGGTTTTCTTTTAAAAGGGACATTAACACAGCATAACAGGGTGGACAGTGATCGCAGGGACAAGCAATATTGTAAGCAAAACCTTAATTTTTTGTACAAAAAAAAAATAATGGATACAAACTATATTTGATTTCAATAGATATTGATCAGGAACATGACATAATAATAACATATTTGGAAATGTATATGTTTTTAATAGTTATTTTTTGGATTGAAGTTGAATGAACAACACTGGGGACATCCCAAATCCCATGCAAAATCCCATTTACATCTTTAACCAAAGCTTTTCAAATGTAGAAAACAACAACTTAGAAGCCCATATCATTGTATTCATAATAAATAACAATTGACTATACATGAAAAACCTAATGGAATTAGTATTTGTCCAAATTTAGACAAAAAATACAACATGATTTGTACTGGGGACGGAAAAGGCACCGTATTAAAAAAATGACCCATCAATGTTATATGTATGTGCATTTGTGTATGTTATCTGTATATATTAAATGTTGTAATTGTTCCATATTTGATACCTGTGTCTCCCCCCCCCTCAGTTATTTAGTCGGTGTCCACCATTTTAATTCAATTTAGTCAATCTAGAGTGTTAGTGTTAATTTGTGCCACTAAGGTAATAATAGTCCATGGGTGTGTATCCCCCCCATACAACCTCTCTCTCTCTTTCTCTCTCTCTACCTCCCTACCTCTCTCTCTCGCTATCTGCTCTACCTCTCTACCCCCCACCCCACTCACACCTGCCCGCCCGCCTCCTTCTCTCCCCCCTCTCCCCCTCTTTCTGTCTGAGAATAAAGTGATTGTTGAAATAATTGGTCATATCTATTGGTTTTCCGCTTCAATGAAAGATGGAGTTCAGTTACTCTTCCTGCCCAGAATGTCATCTAAGGTGTTCCAGAGCTTCTTTCCGTCATGTTTTATATCATTAATCCTAGATACATGTGTGTGTGTGTGTGTGTGTGTGTGTGTGTGTGTGTGTGTGTGTACTCCCGTGTGTGTGTGTGTGTGTGTGTGTGTGTGTGTGTGTGTGTGTGTGTGCGCACTCCTGTGTGTGTGTGTGTGTGTGCGCACTCCCGTGTGTGTGTACTCAGCTGGTAATAACATTAACACATAAGATTAGTCTCTCTCTCTCTCTCTCCCTCCCTCCCTCTCTCTCTCTCTCTCCCCCCCCCATCCGCCACAGTAGCTGAAAACGAAACGATAACTGCCGCTCAGACCTCCACAACAAACACAAACCTCTGTGTCTCAGAGTCACAACGTAACCAAGGCCTCTTTTCAACATCCTCAATTTTAATTAAAGAGATGAACAGATATGTCTGCCTGTCAGCCTGTCTGACCCTGCTATATCAACCTCCCTTTAATGCACACACACACACACACACACACACACACACACACACACACACACAAGCGTGCGCACACTCACACATACACACATCAGTGTGTGATGGAGAGAGCTGACAGGAGGACCACAGGGGTCAGACATCACATACTCTACAGGCCCGATACAATACTTCAGAATGCACACAAGCTGTCACACACACACACACACACACACACTCCTTAACTCTCCATCCATAGATATGGCACCCCTGTGTGCGTGACTGTGACTGTGATTGAATCATTCGTCTCCCTCCCACAGCCCTGCATTAGCATTAGCCTGGTCCACAGCCCTGCATTAGCATTAGCCTGGTCCACAGCCCTGCATTAGCATTAGCCTGGTCCACAGCCCTGCATTAGCATTAGCCTGGTCCACAGCCCTGCATTAGCATTAGCCTGGTCCACAGCCCTGCATTAGCATTAGCCTGGTCCACAGTCCTGCATTAGCATTAGCCTGGTCCACAGCCCTGCATTAGCATTAGCCTGGTCCACAGCCCTGCATTAGCATTAGCCTGGTCCACAGCCCTGCATTAGCATTAGCCTGGTCCACAGCCCTGCATTAGCATTAGCCTGTTCCACAGCCCTGCATTAGCATTAGCCTGGTCCACAGCCCTGCATTAGCATTAGCCTGGTCCACAGTCCTGCATTAGCATTAGCCTGGTCCACAGCCCTGCATTAGCATTAGCCTGGTCCACAGCCCTAAATTAGCCCCCCAGGTCCAGAGAGCAGCCCCCCAGGTCCAGAGAGCAGCCCCCCAGGTCCAGAGAGCAGCCCCCGAGAAGGAGAAGTCTCGTACGGACCCGATGTGTGAGCGTGTGCTGGTGGGGATGAAGGAGAAGTTGAGGGCCCGATTGGAGGCCAAGAACTCTGAGTTTGAAGCCGAGAAGGCCAGAGGTGTGTTTGTGTGTGTGTGTGTGTGTGTGTGTGCGCTGAGTAGAGATCAATGTGGGTCATGTGTGTAAATTACCAGAGAGTCTTGAATTACAGATTTTCGCTTAAAACATTTGCCTTGACAAGTAAAAGTCTCTGGGCTTGACGGCCCGCCTGTATTAATAGATTGTTGTAACGTTATAGGTTACATGATTAACTTTAATTGGTCCCAGACGGCCTTGCGGCAAGACGTCATAGAAGTTGACAGTTTAGTTTGTTGTTTTTGAGAAATGCAAATTGTAACGTCCAGAATTAAAGTGAATATCCAGTGTAGGCCAACACATTTTTTTATATAAAGAAGCTTTCGCTTTATAACCCGACGTTCTAGCCATCATTTAGGAAGGTAGAAAATACTACAAGGATACAGCTTTTTGGCCGTATCCTTGTAGTAATTTCACATTAAGTAATTTCACATTCTCTTCCTTCCGTTTTTTATATTGTAGCCATGAGAAACAGGACGCTTCGGCAACCTGCTAGGCGGCTAGAGGAGGCTGCTAGGCTGAAGGAGGACAGACCTATTACTGTAAGTGTAACCATCACTATTAGCACACACGTCCCTGCAGTTATACCAGTGTTGTGTAACCATGTAGCCATGAATGATGCCACACCTCCTCTGTTCTGCTCCTGCAGGTCTGTTCGGGTGATGAGGCCTCTGAGGCCAATGCCCAGGAGGAGAAGCCTGACGAAGATGAGACTCCCAAAATGTCTCGTGTGGCCCGGATGTGTGTGCGTGTGCACGCGGAGGAGGAGGAGAAGTGGAGGGCCCTGTTGGAGGCCAAGGACTCTGAGCTGGAGGCCGAGAAGGCCAGCAGTGCTCTGGCAAAGGCGGAGTTGGAGAGAGCGAGGGAGGAGCCGGAGGCCGAGAAGGCCAGCAGCACTCTGGAGGAGCTGGAGGAGGGCCGACGGAGAGAGAAAGGCTTCCTCCAAAAAGTCCACGATATGGAGCAAGAGAGGGGCAGCCTCCTCCACAACATCTCTGACCTGGAGAAGGAGAGGCGCCAGGCTCTCCTGGAGACCGTCACTGCAGAGGACAAGAGTCAGCAGAGTGAGGCCCTGGTGGACAAGCTGGCGGCAGCGGAGGAGGCTCTGGTCCTTGAGCTGGAGGCGGAGAAGGCCAGCAGCGCTCTGGCAAAGGCGGAGTTGGAGAGAGCGAGTGAGGAGGTTGAGGAGGGCCAATGGAGAGAGAAAGGCCTCCTCCAAAAGCTCCACGATATGGAGCAAGAGAGGGGCAGCCTCCTCCACAACATCTCTGACCTGGAGAAGGAGAGGCGCTAGGCCCTCCTGGAGACCGTCACTGCAGAGGACAAGAGTCAGCAGAGTGAGGCCCTGGTGGACAAGCTGGCGGCAGCGGAGGAGGCTCTGGTCCTTGAGCTGGAGGCGGAGAAGGCCAGCAGCGCTCTGGCAAAGGCGGAGATGGAGCGAGCGAGTGAGGAGGTTGAGGAGGGCCAATGGAGAGAGAAAGGCCTCCTCCAAAAGCTCCACGATATGGAGCAAGAGAGGGGCAGCCTCCTCCACAACATCTCTGACCTGGAGAAGGAGAGGCGCCAGGCCCTCCTGGAGACCGTCACTGCAGAAGACAAGAGTCAGCAGAGTGAGGCCCTGGTGGACAAGCTGGCGGCAGCGGAGGAGGCTCTGGTCCTTGAGCTGGAGGCGGAGAAGGCCAGCAGCGCTCTGGCAAAGGCGGAGTTGGAGAGAGCGAGTGAGGAGGTTGAGGAGGGCCAATGGAGAGAGAAAGGCCTCCTCCAAAAGCTCCACGATATGGAGCAAGAGAGGGGCAGCCTCCTCCACAACATCTCTGACCTGGAGAAGGAGAGGCGCCAGGCCCTCCTGGAGACCGTCACTGCAGAGGACAAGAGTCTGCAGAGTGAGGCCCTGGCGGACAAGGAGGCAGCGGAGGAGGCTCTGGTCATTTGCAGGGAGGAGGTGAAAGAAGGCAGACTGAGAGAGAGCAACCTCCAACAAAAACTCCACGTTATGGAGCAGGAGAAGAGGAGCCTCGTCTGTGACAACTCTGACCTGGAGAAGGAGAGGAGCCAGGCCCTCGCTGCCCAGCGAGAGACTGAGGGGAGCCTGGCCGGGGTCAAGGCGACCCTCCTGGAGACCACCAACGCCACCAGGGAGGCAGAGGACCACATCAAGGCCCTGCAGAAAGAGGCCCTGGAGGACAAGCTGGCGGCAGCTGAGAAGGCTCAGGTGCTTGACAGGGAGGTGGAGGAAAGCAGACTGAGAAAGAGAGACCTCAAAAGAAAAGTCCATGTTATGGAGCAGGAGAAGAGGAGTCTTGTCTGTGACAACTCTGACCTGGAGAAGGAGAGGAGCCAGGCCCTCGCTGCCCAGCGAGAGACTGAGGGGAGCCTGGCCGGGGTCAAGGCGACCCTCCTGGAGACCGCCAACGCCACCAGGGAGGCAGAGGACCACATCAAGGCCCTGCAGAGAGAGGCCCTGGAGGACAAGGAGGCAGCGGAGGAGGCTCTGGTCCTTTGCAGGGAGGAGGTGAAAGAAGGCAGAGTGAGAGAGAGCGACCTGCAGAGTGAGGCCCTGGAGGACAAGCTGGCGGCAGCTGAGAAGGCTCTGGTGCTTGACAGGGAGGTGGAGAAAAGTAGACTGAGAGAGAGAGACCATCCATTAAAAAGTCCACGTCATGGAGCAGGAGGAGAGGAGTCAGGCCAACGTCAGGGCCCTGGAGAGTGAGGCAGCTGAGGCTCTGGTCCTCACCAGAGCTGCTGCCCTGCTGGACCTGGAGAAGAGCAGGGATGAGGCCTGCACGAAGCTCCAGGAGGACAGAGACCGGTGGGGGGAGGAGAAGGCCTCCCTCACAGCCGCCCACCGGCGCACCTATAAATGTTTAGGTTTAGGGTTAGGGTTAGGCCTATTTAGTTTTGGGATGGCATATTTATTCGGTGTTTGAAAAGAAAAAGAAAAAAAAAGTGTTTGAATGACACACAAACACATGCCAGTATTTCTTTAATAAAATAATATAGTATTTCTTTAATTAATAAATTCTTTAATAAAAAATAAAAATGATGTGAGACTTTGTGATTTCATTACAAAAGTCAGTAATTAGTGTGCTTGCTGTAAGCAAAGTCAACCAGGACTATATACACGTGTCCGACAGGTCTAAGAGCACCACTGAGACATGGGAACTGGCAGCCCTTTCTCTGACAAGACAAGACCACTTGAAAATATGAAAAACACAAAACCTGTTTGCCATTTCTACAGATTTAACAATACACAGATATCTTACATCAAAATGTTCATCTCTTCACACTGTCACTCAACATCTTAATATCTGTTCTGGCCGTTTGACGTTTGTTTGTTGACTAGCTAACACAGTGGCTTTGACACCCAGTTACTACGGTAACAGTCTGTTCGGGTCTAACACAGGGATGGACAACTTGGATGGTGGTGGGGGCCACAGAATGTATGTACTGGTGTAACAGAGTTAAACATAAACAGAATTGAACATATATGTACAGTTAGGTCAATATATATTTGGACACAGACATAGTTTTTTATTTGAGCTGTTTACCAAAACATCTTCAAGTTACAGTTACATATAATGAACATGGGCTTAAAGTGCAGACTCTCAGCTTTAGGGCAAGGGTATTCACATCCAAATTGAAGGAAGGGTTTAGGAATTACAGCTCTTTAATATGTAGCTCCCTCTTTTTCAAGGACAATTGACTAAAAAGCTGTTTCATGGGCCAGTGTGGACTATTCCTTCATTATTTGTTAATCAATTAAGCAGGTAAAAGGTCTGACTTGATTCCAAGTGTGGCATTTGCATTTGGAAGCTGTTCACAGGTCACCCTCCATGACCTACTGTACCCATGTAGGTACTTGCTCTAGGTCAGAGTGTTCTATGAAGAAGAGTGGCACCAATGAAGGGGTCAACTTTCTATTGGCCCAAACACCATAGTTCCTTTACATGATACCAACAGAGCATGTTGCCTGACAACTGGTTGTTAGTCCAATAAAAAGTCAATATTGGGTAAATCAGGACAGTATAACCAGGAACCTATGTGGAACTATTTGAAGCTCATTGGAGCCACTCTTCTAACATACCACTCTGCTCAAGGCTACTTGGTTGCTGTTTTTCTGTTCAACCAGTTCTGCATAATCTATTTCTATACTCACTCACATCGCTCTACTCGATAGTTATTGCTAACTATTAACTGTTGACAGATATCATGTCTACCTCATCTATTTCTATGCTCTGTCTTTCTGTCACTTATCCCATGCACTGTGTGTGTGTGTGTGTGTGTGTGTGTGTGTGTGTGTGTGTGTGTGTGTGTTTGTGTGTGTGTGTGTGTGTGTGTGTGGCAGGCTGGACTGTACCATCTGTAACATCACCCCCCCAGCCTGCTCCACTTCCACCACCCGACACTTTCCCAGGGAGAACGACGACCAACACATCATCAGGTTTTGGCTACAGGCTCCCAAGAGGGCCTTCATGATTGTACTTCTGTGTTGTGCTCTCTCCCTGAGGAAGTGAACATCACCCCCCCACACACACACGTTTGGTCTGTCATCAGATGCGGGGACTCCACTTGAGCCAACCACCTCGTCATTCTATCTCCCTCTGAACTTTCTCTGAAGAAGAGAGACCCATTGTCTTCGGTACTCGGCCTGCGGCCTCGTACCTACGACCGAATCACAGCCGTGCTGATTCACTCTCGTGTGATATTGCTTAAATAATAATACATTAGACTGATATAGCGCTTTTCTAGACACTCAAAGACGCTTTACAAACTGAAAAGATCGAGTAGTAATATAAAAAGAAACAAAAAAATAAATAAAAGAAAGTATAGGGGTCTAATTAATTTTCAGATGACTAAATCTAAATCTTTAGTCTTTGTAGGACAATCTACTCTGTATACTGCAAGTATATCTAGATTTCGGGCGGAGAAGCGGCGAAAACAAGCAACGCCAGCGTCCTCTCTCGACCGGCATTTTTTTGAAAAGTGAAAAGTCTTACGAGTATGATCAATGTAATGTTAGCTAGCTACCTCTAAACGTGGAATTGGCTGAGCATAAATGTATTAATTTGAGGTGGTAAACACAGTCTGGCTATCTTATCTATCTGTGTAGTTCTGAGTTTCTCTCCAGAGCCATAGACAGATGTCTGTAGTGTAGCATCTGAGAAGCGGCGAACAAGCAATGCCAGCGTCCTCTCTCGACCGACTACTCGACTGACTACTAGTATAGGTAGTGAATACAGGTACCTTGTACATGGGTGTGAGCTGTCCTCAGCAGCAGGGCGTATGTCAGAGTGGAGGCCAGGGTCTCTGTGCTGCCACCAAATACATCCCAAATACACAGAACATAGTTGTTATAATGGCAACATAGTTGTTTATAATAACAACTATTATAAAATATAGTTGTTATAATGGGTGTATTAAATTCATTGCATGAAAACGAAAGCGAAATATAGCTGGGAACACTGTTACTGTTAAGTGTTGTGTTCAATAATTCACTATGGTGCCAGGTGTACACTCTTCTTCGGCGTATGGGTAGTTGTTTTCCTCTCCACTCCACCAGGTGTACACTGAATTACACTGACAGGTCAGCATCTTATCCAAATCTTTGAATTAGTTCAGTAGGCCTACACAGTTTACACGTTTCAACAATAGCTAAACAATTGGTAATTGACAGAACCATAAGCACATGTAATAGATAAGTGAACCCCAAGTTGCAAATAAAAAGTTATTATTATTACACACACAGGCACACACACTGAGGGGCACAGACAGACAGAGACACACACACACACACACACACACACACCTCCCTGGAAGAACTGGACAACTCCCACTGTCTCAAGAAGGCAGTCAAAATCCTCAAGGCCCCACACCACCCTGGCAACAAACACTTCATACAGCTGGACCCCCCCCACCCTACCTGGCAACAAACACTTCATACGGCTGGACCCCCACCACCCTACCTGGCAACAAACACTTCATACAACTGGACCCACACCACCCTACCTGGCAACAAACACTTCATACGGCTGGACCCCCACCACCCTGGCAACAAACACTTCATACGGCTGGACCCCCACCACCCTACCTGGCAACAAACACTTCATACGGCTGGACCCCCACGACCCTGGCAACAAACACTTCATACGGCTGGACCCCCACCACCCTACCTGGCAACAAACACTTCATACGGCTGGACCCCCACCACCCTACCTGGCAACAAACACTTCATACGGCTGGACCCACACCACCCTGGCAACAAACACTTCATACGGCTGGACCCCCACCATCCTACCTGGCAACAAACACTTCATACGGCTGGACCCTCACCACCCTACCTGGCAACAAACACTTCATACAGCTGGACCCCCCCCACCCTACCTGGCAACAAACACTTCATACAGCTGGACCACACCACCCTACCTGGCAACAAACACTTCATACAGCTGGACCCCCCCCACCCTACCTGGCAACAAACACTTCATACAGCTGGACCCCCCCCCCCTACCTGGCAACAAACACTTCATACAGCTGGACCACACCACCCTACCTGGCAACAAACACTTCATACAGCTGGACCACACACCACCCTACCTGGCAACAAACACTTCATACAGCTGGACCACACCACCCTACCTGGCAACAAACACTTCATACAGCTGGACCACACCACCCTACCTGGCAACAAACACTTCATACAGCTGGACCACACCACCCGGGCAACAAACACTTCATACAGCTGGACCACACCACCCTACCTGGCAACAAACACTTCATACAGCTGGACCACACCACCCGGGCAACAAACACTTCATACAGCTGGACCCTCACCACCCTACCTGGCAACAAACACTTCATACGGCTGTGCTCAGGCAGGTGCTTCAGTATCATGCCCACCTGGACTAACAGACTAAAGTTCAATTTCTTCCCCAGGGCCATAAGTGCACTGAACTCGGCTAAGATCTAGTAAAAATAAACAAAAAATACATGCTAACAGCCCCCTGTCTATATACCCTACTGTGAATAGGCAGGGCTGGGTATCGCCACTGATTTCCCAAAACGATTCGATTCCGATTCACAGCTCCCAATTCGATTCGATTCGATTCGATTCGTTTCCGATTCGATCTAGTTACAATATAATTTTTTTGCTTGAATATGAAAGAGATTCTCCGAACTAATGCTATAAATGGTTCAAGGAACCCTATAACATGTAGCATTGTTAAACATATCAATGAATTGACTCCAAAGCAGTTACATGAATGTACTTTTTATTTACATATGACTTTGCTTTTGTCCAGCTCATCTCTATCGTCACATTTTTTAAATCCAAAATGCACCCAGACATCTGACTTTAAGCCTGGTGGTAACTTGAGTGTCCCTGCCATCGCCATGTTTTTAGATTTTAGTGTTGAGACCTCACGTTGCGTGAGATATGATCAATTATTGTAGCGCGAGATCTGGCCACGAGATCTCGTTGCGGGTTGAAGCTGCAAGCAAAAAAATAAAATAAAAATAAAATAAAAAGAAAGATCGATCTCAGGATTTATGAATCGATAATCGCTCATTTAATGAAGATCGATTCAGAATCGGGAAATCGATTTTTTGAACCCAGCCCTACCATATAGTGTACTATATAAGTATATACGTTTACATAATAGATACATTCTCAGATTCCTACTGATTACTTATCCCCTTATTTATATCCCCCCTATGTATGTCTATTTATGTCTCATTCTTGTTTTTTATTATCTGTGGACTGTGTTTTATTATCTTAGGACAGTTTGATTGTTAGCACCTAGGTTTGCATTCAATTTCGTTGTACCCGTACAATGACAATAAAGATCAGAGAACAGCTCTGGTAGAATGACTAATCATCCATTTCATTCCATTTGAAGTTCTGCTGTTCCTTTATGAATTCCCCGCGGTCTCTGTGACTCACCCCGCGAGGAGCGGCTCCGTCTCCGTCTGACAGCCGTGTGTAGGCCGTCATTATCGGTGACAGACACGTTATATGCAACAGCTCTAAAGGTGACACACACAACACAATTATTCATCGTAAACTTGATGAATATAAAATGTTAATTTCTCCATGCTCTATGTATTTATTTATGAAAGTTGTGTTTTGTTTTGTATTCTGTTGAAAGGGTAAATTGTGATAAATATTTGACTCAATCACTATCTAATATTATTCCCACACTGTGGGCAGATTGCTCTATTATTGTGAGTCATGAGGTTGAAATGTTCCCTTATGAAATAATGCATCAATGACATCACTGGCACCATTTTATACCAAAGTGAGTGACAGCAGCTGGTGAAAGGTGGACCAAGTCGATACGGTCATCTTTCCTTTTTTTTTAAAATACAGATTATGAAAGTGTAGATTGTCAGCTCTCAAATGATGATGTCATACACTGAAACCAGTTGAAATTAGATGAATTTATTGTTTATGTGAATGTTGGTACACCTCGATTCAACTAGCGGAGAAAATCTCCCTGAACCAAAACAAACAAACACGTTGGTTTCAGACGGTGCTCCATCGCGCTAGCTAGCTAACAACAACAGCTGCTCTGCATGTTTAGCACATCACAACATGCTGACAGAACATGAACATGCTAAAAACACATAACTACACAAAACTAAATGATCACACAGTCCCTAAACATGAACAAGACAGGTATCACCATGACAACACTCACCCGAGTACAAAGCTCAGAACGTGTTAAAGCAGACGAGTGTTGTGAATCACGTCATGAAAACAAGCTTAGTTCGCTGACAAAAAGTAATTAAGGATCCTAAAACTGTTGATTGTTATATTGAGGGGGCTCTAAAACATTTAAACTTTCAGAATAAAAAATAAATAAAAACACATAAAAAAACAACAACAACAAAAAAATCTGCATTGTTGTCGATGTCAATTCGTACACACAGGCTAGAGGACAATCTAACAAATGTGGGGGGAGGAATAGTGTTGGAGTACATCCAGGCGTATGTCCAGAAAAAAAGCTGATCTAATAGAAAACTGAGAAGTGGTAGGATGTATATCTTAATGTGATATGATGTACAACATCTCAGTCTTCCAGCTGAAACGTTAGGAGGATTTATTGCAAACTTAACAAAATACCAGTATTCAGTCACACTCGGCTTCTAAACACCAAGGCCACATCTGGGTGGAAGGGGCGGTGACATGACGCAGGAGGGGACAGGGACATCTCAACTCCTACGACCTCGATTCCTCCTTCACTCTCCAGGAGGGAGAGGAGGGGAGGAGATGAGAGGAAGGGAGGAGAGGTAGGGGGGAGAGGAAGAGAGGAGAGATAGGGGGGAGAGGAAGGGAGGAGAGGAGGAGATGAGAGGAAGGGAGGAGAGGAAGGGGGGAGAGGGTGGGAGGAGGAAGGAGGGAGACGAAGGGAGGGTAGGAGGAGAGGACGGGAGAAATTGAGAGAAAATAATCTAGAAAAGGCTCATGTCATGACACAACCTTCTCCCTGATCCGACAACAAGCACATACAGTATATGATGGTGCAGCCAGCAGACCCCCCCCCCCCCCCCTTCTTCTTTAGGGCTCCTGCCTCCTTTAAACACCTCCCACACTGGGAGCAGTCGTATTAACTAGTGTGTGTGTTCTCTGGTGTTTCTTTAGGGATCCTGCATGACTGAAACTCTTCCCACACTGGGAGCAGTAGTATGGCTTCTCTCCTGTGTGTGTTCTCTGGTGACTCTTTAGGGATCCTGCCTCACTGAAACTCTGCCCACACTGGGAGCAGCAGAATGGCTTCTCTCCTGTGTGTATTCTCTGGTGTTTCTTTAGGTGTCCTGCCAGACTGAAACTCTTCCCACACTGGGAGCAGTAGAATGGCTTCTCTCCTGTGTGTGTTCTCTGGTGACTCTTTAGGGATCCTGCCTGACTGAAACCCTTCCCACACTGGGAGCAGCAGAATGGCTTCTCTCCTGTGTGTATTCTCTGGTGTGTCTTTAGTTTGCTCATATAACCAAATCTCTTTCCACACTGAAGACAAGAGTGAGTCTTCTGTCCTCCTTGAATCTGTGGTTGTGATTTAAGGTGAGTTGGACAAATGAAACTCTCACTGCAATCTAAACAGTGGTGATTCTTCTGTCTTGAGCTCCTCCTCCTCCGTCTGTGTTGTTTATGGCTTCCTGATGCGGTGGAGCTGGGCTCCATGTCTGAGTCTGGGTTGGAGCTCTCTCCTGTAAGAATAGGAACATATACAGGATTAGAAACAACATGAGAACAAGTGCTGCTTCCATAGACTCAGCAGTGCCAGAAGTAACACCACATCTCTGGAGTGTTTCTAAAATAATTTATTGCAGCTTATATATTTAGCTTTGGGTATCTGATTAATGGATTAACTGAATCTGTCATAGCTAGGTAGAGTTTGATAAGGACTCCAGGTGGACTCCATTGGCCAATATGGCAGAACCAGGGAGAAACAAATGAAATCTTTGAGAAAGAAGATACAAGAACACAGTGTCTCACAGAGCCACAAGCTAGCAGAAGAAATAGTAGAAAAACAAACAAAACAAAAAACAGGGTGAAAACACTTTGGAGTCAAACTTTCTGAAAACACAAGAGGAGTGTCTAGCCTCCACTAAGAATGTCTTCAATATAGCATATTATATTGCCAAACATAATAGACCATACACAGATCACCATGCAGAAAGCCCTTCTTAAACTCAGACATGCAATTGATACCATTCCTGTGAGTAGTGCAGATTGGGAAAGAGGTTTTTCAGAAATGAATAATGTTGTCACACCTTTGCGCACACAACTGAGAATTGAAAACACCTCAGCTCTTATCTTTATTTAACTAGTTGGACCTCCACTTGAGTGTTGGAACCCCATGAAATATGTAAAGAAGTGGGTGCCTACTAGAAGATCTGCTAGTCGTAAACTTGTTTATATTTGTGTGTGTGTAGATGGGCAAATCTATATGTATATATGCATGCAGACATGTTTGAGAGGGAGGGGTGGGTGGAGGGGAGGGAGAAAAACAGAAAATATTCATGCCTTTTTCAATGTATCAATCTTCTATAAAGTTTGTATGTCTTGTCTTCTGGTGTTAGTAACGTTAGCTATGTAGCTGGCTAGCTACGGTAGCCTATTGTCATTGTGGTGCTCGCACCTACATTATCTAGCTCGTAGCTCACATGCCACGTTAGCATCAATTTAGCTAATCATAACATAGCAGCGAGAGTAATGTTAGCTAGCCATGTAGCTACTAGCTAGCTATGTGTTGTGGTGATGGACAGACTTCTAAATGGCCAGGGTTTTTCCTGCATAGAGAATTATGAGGCGGCCGCCTCCGTCATATTTCTAGCCGCCTCCAGCTCTCGACAAACTGACGGTCGTATTTTCTACAAGCGTTGCACTTTCTGTCATTTCTAACTGCAATTGCTGCACTGCGCCGAAGTGGTGGCGGGGGCGCTGTTTCGCAAATAAGTTAGCTTTCGTTTCTGCTAGCAAAATAGCTGATAGTATGTTGACTGCTCAAGGAGAATACATATTTGAAAGTACAGAATGCCTAAGAGCCTTATATTGCATTATATTACATTATATTTTGAATGGTCATCTGGTGCCTGAATATTGTGTTTTCCTTTACATAAATAATTCCACCATAAATTGATGCAGAAAAGGCACAAATTGGTGCATATTAATTCACCAGAAAGCAAGAAATTAAGTGTTTGATGTTAAAGGACCACCAGACAGCCCTGCTTCATGGGTCCCCCCCGATGTCAAACACCACTGGTACCACCTCCGCCTCATTTTGAGCCAGGAAAAACCCTGATGGCCATGTTGGCATTCAAGTTGGCTAAACATAGCAGTGAGTCTGCCCTGTGTCTGGGGCTGTTTCACAGAGGCAGTTACAGTAGTAGTAGTAGCAGTTCGCCGAATTAAAGGTGTCTGTGTTTAATTGCGGGCCCACAGACAGCCCCCATACATCAGCTGATCATTTAAAGGTGTGGCCGTCTGAGTAATGTGCATGTCATACGCTGCTTTGTTTTATAAGAGCAGCAGCTATTACCCAGAGTGCTTTATATAGACACTGTTAAACAGAGAGAGACAATACAGCCATTATTTTGAGGAAAATTAAGTGATACATTAATCGAACAGTAAAAAAATATATTGTTAGACTAATTGTTAAATTAGTCGTGAGAGTAACCAAATAATCGCTAGATTAATCGTTAGAAAAATAGTCGTTAGGGACAGCCCTATCAATGACGCAAACAACTTGAGCCAATTCATTGTCACATGCTCATTAACCTAAACGAGCCACTCTCTCATGCTTGTTAAACTAAAATATGTCAGCAGTGTGTCTGGTGATATGTGTTTATAACCTTAGGACTCCAGTTCCCAGTATGCACCAGAAGTAGGGGTGTAACGGATCACCTAAGTCACGGATCGGATCGTGTCACGGTTTTTGAGTCACGGATCGGATCATTTTTCGGATCAACACAAAACATACAAATAAAAATAAAAAGCTCTTTCCTCGAATTCTGTAAAAACACCACTTTTACTGTGTAAAACCCAACAACATTCAAGATGTCAAAACTGGTATATATATATATATATATGTGTGTGTGTGTATATATATATACATAACATATTCTACACTCAAACATTAGGCTACATATTAAACAGAAACACACATTCAATGTGTGAATGTGCAATAATACTATGTGCAATATGACAACCCTCGTGCACATAAGGTTCAGAGATAGGAAATGTTAGGATATTTATAGCATAGCATAGAGTACAGCACAGTGTTTTATTTGTATAGTATAGTATAGTGGATAGTGTATATAGCCTTTATTTATGTAAACCAGCTCTTTTCCCTTCTTGTTTTTAGTATTTTTTTCCTAGCACCAGGGGAGCCCCCCCTCACAAATTTCGTTGTATGGTACCTGTACTATATTAATGACAATAAAGACCATTCATTCATTCATTCATTCATCCAACTTAAATGATGCAGTAGGAGAGAGGGAGGAGGCACCTGGTTGCAGCAGTGAATCACTGGGCTCTTTAAAGCAGACAAATAAACATGTTTTCTGCCACTTTTAACTATATAATAAAGTGAAACCTTACTTTAAACATAGTATGAAAAAATTGGCTACATTATCAGAAGTTATCAAGCTGCCTTTTTCGTGCCTCCCGTCAACACTCCCGTCAAATGTGTGGCCATGCTCGTACGACTTTCTCGTTGCACAACGCTTAAACACCGTAACTTTTTTATCAACCACACTTCCAATGACACTGTCCGTCATTGTTATAATTGACAGAGAAGCCAAAGTGCTCCCATACGTGGGATTTAAATGACGAGGGAGGCATTTCGAGTTCTTCTCTGTCGCCAACATTAGCAGCACTCGCCATGAAACACTTGGGCTGCGTTCGTAAATTTGCTCTGAGAGCGCCGAAGAGCACACTGGGTCCGACGTCATAAAGGGACCAAGTAATTTGATTGGACAAGAGGCGTTCCATGAATGCTGATCAGATTCCAGAGCGAATTTACGAACGCAGCCTTGTTGTTCTGGATTTTTTCCCCCATTATCAACTTATCATTGCGCTTTAGAGTAAAAGAAAGCACGCAACTGTCGCGTCTATCTTTTCATGGCAACTCTACATTGTGATTTACAAGGGATATGAACTAATATTAAGTAATATTATTACTTGGTTACATTTTGCAATTGATCCGCGGTACACATGCGTGCCGAACCGTGGGGGGGCGATCCGTACGGATCACGGATTACATAAATTAAGTTGCAGATACGCAAATGTTATCTGTGTTGGAGTGCCACTTGCTTTGGAGCCAAGGCCTCTGAACAGAGCCACAAGCCATAGTGGTTGAAATCTTTCCCTATGAAATGGGACAACCCTTCAAGACCCTGATACGTCATCAGTAGTGTCATAGAAAAGCATTGACGCTCGGTTTTACACTATTAACGGATCAAAGTCATCAAACAAAAAAGAACAATGCTTCATTATCAGACCATGGCAGAATAGGTGATCTGTAGGCTATCATCCTGTGCTCCTACCCTGCCAGTCTGCACTGAGATAGGAAAACCATGCAAGAACTTCGCGGCTGAACTTAAGGTAAATTTCAGGCATCATCTGCCATCAAAGGGGGGAATTAGGGCTGCAACAATGAATCGATGGAATCGCTAAAAATCGATAATGAAATTCGTTGGCGACGAATGCCATTATCGATTCGTCTTTTTTTATTTATTTATTTTTTGTCGGGTTTTGTTTCCATATCAAACCTACTTCCTGTTGACGCACGCCACGCTGTCTTGCGGCCGGTGTAGGCATCGCGAATCATAGCGCTACCTATGGCCGGAAAGGGTGACTGTAATGTAATGCGATAGCCAGTGAGTGTTTGCTCGCATTCATGAATTCAATATTGCATGACAAGTGTATTTAGCTAGCTGGCTAACGTCAGTGGTAGAGCAGAGGTGATAAGCTAAAGGCTAGCTAGTGGTAGCCTACCAAGCTACCCGTGAGTTAGAGTGAGGCACTGACTGTAGCCTAGCCTATTGTATGGAGTGAGAGGACACATTGCATTGTTTTGGAGCATATCTGTTATATAAAAACATTAGTGTCTTGTCTGTAGCCTATATTGCACTTTGGGTTACTGACCTTTACATTAAGCAAAGTTATTACCTAAAACAATGCATGTATTGAGCTAGAGTTCAACTACTTTATTGAAACAATCTACTGCCATAGTCCATGGCCTGTTGTTAAACATTTGATGTAGCAAAGCCTTTTTTATTTATATTATTTATTATTTTTTATTAATACTTATTCATTTTGCACATGTATATGTATAGGCCTGGCTGATTTCGAAAACATAAAATAAAATTAGCAAAATATTATTTATTTTTTTGTATCCGATTAATCGATTAATCGAAAAAATAATCGGCAGATTATTCGATTATCAAAATAATCGTTAGTTGCAGCCCTAGGGGGAATGCAACATGAAGTATGTCAAAATGCACCAGTATCATGCACAGATCAGCCTTAAAACATGTAACGTTAGATAGATAACATTAGACACGGAGGGCAGATTTATTTTCATGGCGTTCCGAAATTCGATGTGACAGGAACGCTGGAGAAACAGCCGCTGTTAGTCAGAACATGATATAACCCATCAATAATATTACATAATAACAACTGCTTGGATTAGATTGCGTGTTTTGGTTTAATAAGTGCCATAGCTATAGCGTCATATGCCATCAAAGAGGAGAAATGCGACATGAAATAGGTCCTAACGCGTGACTATCATTCACAAATCAGCCTAATGTTTGATAGATAACTTTACATCAAATCCATCACCCGCTGTCAAACGACACATGTAAGATTATTATTATTATTATTTTTTAAACAGGATTGTACATCTGAGAAATGTGAATCGCGCTCCGATGACATGGTGTATTTCTATGGGGAGGCTGTGCCTGGCGCTTCTATTGGACTGGGACGCCGGGGCGCTCATACAATCTCTGCGTTTGTTGCAGAGGAACACGGTGACAAACGCACAGATATGAGTGCTCCATTGTCTTGCTTTTGGTAGTCTAATGGAAGTGCCCAGGTAACAGTTTAGCTATTATTGTCCTCTACTGCTGAGCACCAAAACCCTCAGATCTTAAACTTGGCTGAAGCGCGCTGGACTTAGGAACGGTGTATTTCTATGTTAAGCATAGGCACCGCACATCGGCATATATTGGTTATTTTTATATATTTTTGGTTATGCTTGTTATTAAAAAAAGGTCTACAATGCATTGAATGACATTAAACTAAGATAATGAGATAATTTTCATAATTTTTCAAATCTTTATTACCAAGTAATCACAGAGTAAAAAGTAATGACATGTGTGGTTGTCTTCCGCATTGCCTAGAGCGGAATCAGATTTCTGTAGATGATTCGCAATGCATCCTGGGAGGTAGGGTTATGGCTCCGAAATCTAACGTGGTCCCAAAAAATCTCCAAACTGAGCCGTGGATAGCCCTCCCCCTCCCCCCCTAGCCCCCAGATGAAAACATGAAACGGAGCAGGAGGGGTGAAACAGAGTCATAGGGGTGAATTGGGATCGGGCCTTACTGTGCATCACGTAGTAGAGCATGGCGAGTTTGAAAAGCTGACCGCAGAGAAGGAGAAGAAAAAGGCAGAGAAAGTGTACAGACACAACTCGGCCAGCCTAGCAAAAGGTTTGTGGAGATTTTAAAAAATACTTTTAAAACATTTAGGCCCAGGCCTCGCTTTATCGGATGCTCTAAATGTCAATTGTCTCATCCACACTAATTTTCTTTTTTTTATTATCCTATTAGTATTAGGCTATTATTTGATAGGTATCGGCAGTATATCGGCCGATATTTCTCATAGATTATCTGTGATCGGTATCGGTGGCAAAAAACAGTATCGGGGCCGAAGTGACAACATCTCTGGGGTCTGTAGAATATAATGACTGAACACAGAGTTCAAGAGAGACTTATCAATGCCACAATAGAAGAGACCAAAGAGGCACTGTCAAACTAAGTATTGACTGTTACAGTAGTACACTATTAACACCATAGAGCACTGACTAGGAGTTGTCCAATGAATACCATTTTAACATTAGCAAATTCATCACATGAACTTACCACCCAAATGTGTGTCCTCTATTTCCTCTCCTATCACATCTTTCTGCACCACTTCTCCTCCTTCCTCCTCTTCTTTCACCATCACTTCTCCCTCCTCCTCTTCCACTACCACATTCTGTTCCAGTGTTTGACTGCAGTCCTCCAGGTTCACTGCCACCATCTCTGGACCCCGCTGTGTGCTTGTCTGGGCTGGAGAACCACAGTCCGAACCCAGGGAGTCTGTGGACTTGTGTTCAGACATGGTAGCTGGGCTGTGAGGTGGATCTGTGTAGTAAACAAAGGAAGAGGCACATTGTGGAGAGTTAATTTCACAAACATACAAATGACCAGAAACCTAACAGAAGATATGCACTACTATGAGATGCTGTAGTAAAGCGTCTTCCACATTGACTGAACAGAAGAACAGAAAAGGTGGTCTGGTTTTCTAAGAAGAATGAGAAATAAAAGTATGGGGTTAGCTTACCAAACGGGTACATACACCTTACGATCAGTGCCTGGGCCAGCTCCATCTGACCCTAACCCTATCATTGCCTGGGTCAGTCTGACCCTAACCCTATCACTGCCTGGGTCAGTCTGACCCTAACCCTATCACTGCCTGGGTCAGTCTGACCCTAAACCTATCACTGCCTGGGTCAGTCTGACCCTAACCCTATCACTGCCTGTGTCAGCTCCATCTGACCCTAACCCTATTACTGCCTGGGTCAGTCTGACCCTAACGCTATCACTACCTGGTTCAGTCTGATGCTAACCCTATAACTGCCTGGGTCAGTCTGACCCTAACGCTATCACTGCCTGGGTCAGTCTGATCCTAACCTTATAACTGCCTGGGCCAGCTCCATCTAACCCTGACCCCATCACTGTCTGGGTCATTTTGACCCTAACACTATCACTGCCTGGCCAGCTCCATCTGAGCTCCCTTGAGTGGCGTGACCTGGCGGTGGTCTATATGATAGTTTGTTCAGGTTTGTGGTTTTTGGTTGGTTGGTCCGGTAACAGAACCAAAATGTGCGCACTCGTTCACACACATTTATCAACAGTGATTCACACCAATATTTCTCAATAAAAACCAGACCATATGAAATGTAAAGGAAAGGAAGGAAATGGAGAGAACTATCTAAATATCACTTTCCACTCATCCTAACATTAGACAACTTCATAACATTAACTTACCATCCAACTCGCCATCTATCTCCTCCACATCCTCTACTCTTTCCTCCTCTTTCACCATCATGTCTTTCTCCACCACTTCTTCTCCTCCTTCCTCTTCTGTCACCATCACTTCCTCCTCCCCCTCTTTCACTACCACATTGAGTTCCAGTGTTTGACTGCAGTCCTCCAGCTTTACTGCCACCATCTCTGGACCCCGCTGTGTGCTTGTCTGGGCTGGAGAACCACAGTCCGAACCCAGGGAGTCCGTGGACTTGTGTTCAGACATGGTAGCTGGGCTGTGAGGTGGATCTGTGTAGAGTAAACAAAGGAAGAGGCACATAGTGGAGAGTTAATTTCACAAACATACGAATGACCAGAAACCTAACAGAAGATATGCACTACTATGAGATGCTGTAGTAAAGCGTCTTCCACATTGACTGAACAGAAGAACAGAAAAGGTGGTCTGGTTTTCTAAGAAGAATGAGAAATAAAAGTATGGGGTTAGCTTACCAAACGGGTACATACACCTTACGATCAGTGCCTGGGCCAGCTCCATCTGACCCTAACCCCATCACTGCCTGGGGTCAGTCTGACCCTAACCCTATCACTGCCTGGGTCAGTCTGACCCTAACCCTATCACTGCCTGGGTCAGTCTGACCCTAACCCTATCACTGCCTGGGTCAGTCTGACCCTAACCCTATTACTGCCTGGGTCAGTCTGACCCTAACCCTATCACTGCCTGTGTCAGCTCCATCTGACCCTAACCCTATCACTGCCTGGGTCAGTCTGACCCTAACCCTATCACTGCCTGGGTCAGTCTGACCCTAACCCTATCACTGCCTGGGTCAGTCTGACCCTAACCCTATCACTGCCTGGGCCAGCTCCATCTGACCCTAACCCTATCACTGCCTGGGCCAGCTCCATCTGACCCTAACCCTATTACTGCCTGGGTCAGTCTGACCCTAACCCTATTACTGCCTGTGTCAGCTCCATCTGACCCTAACCCTATCACTGCCTGGGTCAGTCTGACCCTAACCCTATCACTGCCTGGGTCAGTCTGACCCTAACCCTAAAACTGCCTGGGTCAGCTCCATCTGACCCTAACCCTATCACTGCCTGGGTCAGTCTGACCCTAACCCTATCACTGCCTGGGTCAGTCTGACCCTAAACCTATCACTGCCTGGGTCAGTCTGACCATAACTCTATCACTGCCTGTGTCAGCTCCATCTGACCCTAACCCTATCACTGCCTGGGTCAGTCTGACCCTAACCCTATCACTGCCTGTGTCAGCTCCATCTGACCCTAACCCTATTACTGCCTGGGTCAGTCTGACCCTAACGCTATCACTACCTGGTTCAGTCTGATGCTAACCCTATAACTGCCTGGGTCAGTCTGACCCTAACGCTATCACTGCCTGGGTCAGTCTGATCCTAACCCTATAACTGCCTGGGCCAGCTCCAACTAACCCTGACCCTATCACTGTCTGGGTCATTCTGACCATAACACTATCACTGCCTGGCCAGCTCCATCTGAGCTCCCTTGAGTGGCGTGACCTGGCGGTGGTCTATATCAGTGGTTCCCAACCGGGGGTACGCGGACCCCTAGGGGTACGTGAGGGGATTGCAGGGGGTACGTGGAAAGATTTGGAATTATAATTTATTTCCCTTTCCCAAAAAATAATTAAATATAGTCGTTTCATAAACCTGTTGTTAAAATGGTACGCTGCAACTTAAGTTCCTCCCCGACAGGTAATGACTGTAACACAAGTGGTAGTCACGTCACATTTAAATCACGTTCATTTACGCGCGCACGTCAGCTAGGCCTGTCAGTATACCGCAAAGATGGACAGATGGCTAAAACGACCAGCTACAATAACGGTCAGATCAGAGGCAGATCAGACGGTCAGATCAGAGGAAGATCAGACGGTCAGATCAGAGAAAAAAAGGACCCCGCTATTATTTGGAAACATATGTTTTGTGGGGATTTACATGTACATCGGCTGATCCACCACAGCCACAGTGCTTTTTCTGCGGCGAAGTCCTGGCTAATAATTCAATGAAGCCAGCCCATTTACAGCGACACCAGAGCACCAAACACCTAGCAACTGTTGGTAAAACTGACGACTTTTTCAAGCGAAAACTGTCAGAGTTCAAGTCAAGTCAGGCTACACTGAAAAAAGCGGCAAGTGTGTCAAGCAAAGCACTGGAGGCGTCCTATGCTGTTTCATTACTAGTGGCTAAGTCAAAAACCCCACATTCAATCGCCGAAGATCTGATTTTGCCTGCCGCTATGATTTTGGCTCAAACTATGCTGGACAAGAAAGCAGCTGACACGCTCAAGTTGGTACCATTATCTAACAATACCGTCTCCCGTCGGATTGATGATATGTCCATAAATATTGTCGGACAAGTGGTGGATAAAATGAAGCAAGCAGGTCAGTTCGCTTTGCAATTAGATGAAATGACCGACGTTAGTGGGGAGGCTCAGCTGCTGGCTTTTGTGCGTTATAAAGAAGAGTCGGACATAAATGAGCATATCTTGTTTTGCAAGACGCTGCCAGGAAAGACAACTGGCGAGGAAATATTTCTGATTATTGACAGCTTCTTCAAAGACAACGATCTGGAGTGGAAATCCTGCAGTCACATCTGTACCGATGGAGCGGCAGCAATGACGGGTAAGGTGCGTGGGCTGCTTGGGCGTGTGATGAAGGTGAACCCCGAAATTAAGTGGATGCACTGTATTATTCACCGGGAGGCAGTCGCCAGCAAAAGGATGAGCCCCGAGTTAAGTGCAGTTATGGATGACGCAGTTAAGGTGATTAACTTCATTCAGTCCCGGCCAATGAACCACAGACTGTTTCAAACTCTTTGTCATGACAGCGGGTCAGAGCATGAGCAGCTACTGCTTCACACAGACGTTCGCTGGCTGTCTCGTGGCAAAACGCTGCTGCGGCTCTATGAATTGCGCATCGAGGTGTTTGCTTTCCTGACAGAAAACGACCACCCTCTTGCAGCCCTGTTTGAGGATGCAGTGTGGGTTGCGCAGCTGGCATATCTTGCTGATGTCTTCACTAAGCTGAATGAGCTCAACCTTTCACTTCAGGGCAAGTACTCACACATCCTTAACATGTATGACAAAGTGAATGGATTCATAAAGAAGGTTAAATTATGGGAGAGGAAATGTAAGGATGGAGATGTGAGCTGTTTCCCACTGCTTGATGGCCATCTCGCCACCACTGATGCTGACAGAGGTCCTGTGGTGAAAATAGTTAAAGCACATCTGTCCAAACTTGACACTGACTTCAACCAGTACTTTCATGACATTGAAACAAAGTCAGAAAAACTGGACTGGGTGAGGAACCCATTCAGAGTGAATGACAGGAGCAGCAGCAGCCTTCCTGCAAGCCTGCAGGAAAATCTGATGGACATGTCCTCTGATCGTGGGTTGAAGATGGCACATGCTGACAAGTCATTGACAGAGTTTTGGTGTGATGTTGAAAAGGAATATCCAGTGCTGGGAAAGTGTGCATTGAATGAACTTTTGCCTTTTGGATCTACATATATGTGTGAAGTGACCTTCTCAGCTTTGACCCACATCAAAACCAAGCCAAGGAACAGACTGAGTGTGGAGAGCAGCCTGGTGACTGCTGTTGCCACACTGCCTCCAGAACTGTCAAAGCTTATAAAAATGAAGCAACCTCAAGTGTCTCATTAAAGCTCAACTGATGAAAAAAAGAATTGCAACTGCTACTGGGTGAGTCTATTTTTCACAATGGTGTAAATATCTATGTATTAAAGGGGAGTGGTTCAAATGATTTCATTAATAATCAGTAGAGTTAGATAAGAAGTTTAAGTGTGTGTGTGTGTGTGTGTGTGTGTGTGTGTGTGTGTGTGTGTGTGTGTGTGTGTGTGTGTGTGAAATACGTTTTATCCTGTCTCATCTTGTCTGTTTCCTCTCCCCATCAGTCAAGACTCTGGGATGAGAAAATGATGACATCACTGCACCTCAGACAGAAGCCAAAGAGGAGCAGGAGAAAGAGAAAAGAAACAGATATCAAATCAAATTCATTATTATTTATTTTTCTATTTTCAGTGAGTGTGTGGGCATGTGGTAACAATTAACCATTGAGGTGGCCAGGTGGCACATGTATTGGCCAATTAGCTCATGTAGTCTAATTTTGAATGGCAATGTTTTGAAATGGCAAACATGTGACTTTATGTCAGATTGTTGTGTGCAGAAAACCGTGTTCAGTGCATTTAAAAAGTGCCATTTTGAATAGCAAAATGTGTGTAAAGCAGAAAATGTGTTTAGAGTTTTGGAGACATGAGAAGAGGTTTTGCTCTCTGTGTGTCAGTAATAAATGTTATATTTGCAAGTTAGAGTTTAATTGATTTTTTTGGGAAATAATCAACACGCATGAGTGAGGGGGTACTTCTGGCATGGCAAAACAGCTCAAGGGGTACACAAGACAAAAAAGGTTGGGAACCACTGGTCTATATGATAGTTTGTTCAGGTTTGTGGTTTTTGGTTGGTTGGTCCGGTAACAGAACCAAAATGCACTCGTTCACACACATTTATCAACAGTGATTCACACCAATATTTCTCAATAAAAACCAGACCATATGAAATGTAAAGGAAAGGAAGGAAATGGAGAGAACTATCTAAATATCACTTTCCACTCATCCTAACATTAGACAACTTCATAACATTAACTTACCATCCAACTCGCCATCTATCTCCTCCACATCCTCTACTCTTTCCTCCTCTTTCACCATCATGTCTTTCTCCACCACTTCTTCTCCTCCTTCCTCTTCTGTCACCATCACTTCCTCCTCCCCCTCTTTCACTACCACATTGAGTTCCAGTGTTTGACTGCAGTCCTCCAGCTTTACTGCCACCATCTCTGGACCCCGCTGTGTGCTTGTCTGGGCTGGAGAACCACAGTCCGAACCCAGGGAGTCTGTGGACTTGTGTTCAGACATGGTAGCTGGGCTGTGAGGTGGATCTGTGTAGTAAACAAAGGAAGAGGCACATAGTGGAGAGTTAATTTCACAAACATACGAATGACCAGAAACCTAACAGAAGATATGCACTACTATGAGATGCTGTAGTAAAGCGTCTTCCACATTGACTGAACAGAAGAACAGAAAAGGTGGTCTGGTTTTCTAAGAAGAATGAGAAATAAAAGTATGGGGTTAGCTTACCAAACGGGTACATACACCTTACGATCAGTGCCTGGGCCAGCTCCATCTGACCCTAACCCCATCACTGCCTGGGGTCAGTCTGACCCTAACCCTATCACTGCCTGGGTCAGTCTGACCCTAACCCTATCACTGCCTGGGTCAGTCTGACCCTAACCCTATTACTGCCTGGGTCAGTCTGACCCTAACCCTATCACTGCCTGGGTCAGTCTGACCCTAACCCTATTACTGCCTGGGCCAGCTCCATCTGACCCTAACCCCATCACTGCCTGGGGTCAGTCTGACCCTAACCCTATCACTGCCTGGGTCAGTCTGACCCTAACCCTATCACTGCCTGGGTCAGTCTGACCCTAACCCTATTACTGCCTGGGTCAGTCTGACCCTAACCCTATCACTGCCTGGGTCAGTCTGACCCTAACCCTATCACTGCCTGGGTCAGTCTGACCCTAACCCTATCACTGCCTGGGTCAGCTCCATCTGACCCTAACCCTATCACTGCCTGGGTCAGTCTGACCCTAACCCTATTACTGCCTGGGTCAGTCTGACCCTAACCCCATCACTGCCTGGGTCAGCTCCATCTGACCCTAACCCTATTACTGCCTGGGTCAGTCTGACCCTAACCCCATCACTGCCTGGGTCAGCTCCATCTGACCCTAACCCTATTACTGCCTGTGTCAGCTCCATCTGACCCTAACCCTATTACTGCCTGGGTCAGTCTGACCCTAACCCTATTACTGCCTGGGTCAGTCTGACCCTAACGCTATCACTGCCTGGTTCAGTCTGATCCTAACCCTATAACTGCCTGGGCCAGCTCCATCTAACCCTGACCCCATCACTGTCTGGGTCATTCTGACCCTAACACTATCACTGCCTGGCCAGCTCCATCTGAGCTCCCTTGAGTGGCGTGACCTGGCGGTGGTCTATATGATAGTTTGTTCAGGTTTGTGGTTTTTGGTTGGTTGGTCCGGTAACAGAACCAAAATGTGCGCACTCGTTCACACACATTTATCAACAGTGATTCACACCAATATTTCTCAATAAAAACCAGACCATATGAAATGTAAAGGAAAGGAGGGAAATGGAGAGAACTATCTAAATATCACTTTCCACTCATCCTAACATTAGACAACTTCATAACATTAACTTACCATCCATCTCCTCCACATCCTCTACTCTTTCCTCCTCTTTCACCATCATGTCTTTCTCCACCACTTCTTCTCCTCCTTCCTCTTCTGTCACCATCACTTCCTCCTCCCCCTCTTTCACTACCACATTGAGTTCCAGTGTTTGACTGCAGTCCTCCAGCTTTACTGCCACCATCTCTGGACCCCGCTCTGTGCTTGTCTGGGCTGGAGAACCACAGCCAGAACACAGGGACTCTGTAGACTTGTGTTCAGACATGGTAGCTGGGCTGTAAGGTGGATCTGTGTAGAGTAAACAAAGGAAGAGGCACATATAGTGGAGAGTTAATTTCACAAACATACGGATTACCAAAAACCTAACAGAGGTTAGGCACTACTATGAATTGTTGTGCTAAAGCGTCTTCCACATTGACGGGGCTGCGGCCTGATTCTCTACCCCTCTCTCTGAATGGTGCACTCTACACTGGATGGATTTAAAAGGAAATAGACTGGTCTAAGCAATATGGTGAACTCTCGTGCTAACACCAATCAAATGTTTTTGAATGCGCCCAGGATTCGTAACCAAGGCTAAATCCTGTTTCCCTTTTTCACCCCTACCCCTTGTTCTGGAGAGCCACTCTCTTTTCGGCTTGCCCCTCAGAACAGTTGCAAGGGATAGTGGTTGAAAGCTTCCCCTATTAAATGGGATAACCCTTCAAGTCCCTGATACGTCATCAGTAGTATCATAGGAAAGCATGAACGCTCGCAATTCTACATCAGCAAACTAGCGATTTTTTGTTATGCTTGTGATAAAGAAGAGGTCTATAATACATTGAAAGGACATTAAACTAAGATAATATGATGATTATCATCACTTTTACAAATGTATTAAAGAAGAACATAATGACCTTTGTGATTGCTTGTGCGTTCGCCACTATCGTGCCGATGATTCGCAAGGCATTCTGGGAGATTTCTCATAACACTAGATTTGGAGTGTGCCTCTGAAACAACTCAGTTTGGAGTGTGCCTCTGAAACAACTCAGTTTGGAGGGCCATGTAGCCCTAACACTTCACCCTACCCCTCTATTCCAACAAGAATCGGGACACTCTACCCCTACTTGTGAATGTGCAAAATGAAGGGGTAGGGCAAAACTGTAGGGGCAAGGGGTGTGTTGGGATTGGGCCTTACCATCTACGATCTAGCTACAGCTACATTAAAGTCAGTGTGTCTAGCTACAGCTACATTACAAGGTTGGGTTGCTCACTTTATATAATAATACAAGGTTCCTCACATGATATAATAATAGCTATTGAAACGCCTCCTTACAGTTGTAAAGTAAAACGTAGTTCGCTAGCTACTTAGCACTCTCCATAGCTTGACATTGAGAGCTAGCTAGCTAGCATATTATCCATGGTGTTTCCATGTTCAAAACGCATTTTGGTGCTCAGCCCGGCTAGCATCCCATATGCCTCAGTCATCAAGATCACTTGGTCTTCACATTAAAACGGAGTAGCAGCTAGTTGCAGCCTTGAGTGTAGTACTGTAATAAAAACGAACCTGCTCTATGGAGCTTTATCTCCGGTTGAAAACGGATGCTTAGCAACGTCCGTAGACGGTGGTTCTCCTCCTGGCAACGGGAGACTTCTCCTTGGTACTCTGACATCGTTCTTTCCACCGCCCCGAATATCTCAAAAGCTGCCGCTGTTAATCGCTCGGAGATAAACCCTTTCAACTGCTGTATCTCTGCCATTCTGATATCATAACAGTCTAAAAGCGATCTGGTGGTCAACACATGTGAACTTCCTGTTTCCGCGTCTTCTTCTTCGTTTTTTTGGGGGGATTGGCGGTTGGCAACTAACTTAAGGCGCATTACCGCCACCTACCGGACTGTGTGGAACGTCAGATTGACAGGGGAAAGAATTATAGAAAATGGAAATAATAAGCAAAATTGTGGAGGGGCGGTGTTATATTTGATCTATTAATCCAGTTTCTTTCAAATACTTTATTATCTGGTTGTATACTTTAAATGTGTTTCCAAGTAAACTCCCTACAGTAAAACTTTCTGAATTGCTGATTTCAGTAGCTTTCTCTGTTCCTCATATTTCTCACATTTCAGCAACACATGCTGAGCAGATTCCTGGTTATTACAGTGGCACAAATGCCAGTTGGGTGTTTTCCGTTTCTATGAAGTGTGTCATTCAATCCAGTGTGACCTATCCTGAGACAGGAAATGACTGTTTCTTCCTTCTGGTTCCTGCCCATCCTACTTCCTATTCCAACTTTCTTCTGAATGCTATACAAATGTCTTCCTGTTTCATTTCTGTTCCAGTCTTCTTGCCATAATTCCTGCATGTGTGTTTTAATGATTGATTTTACCTCAGCTTTGCTAAGTGGAATATCAATTTCTATTGATTCTGATTTAAGTGACTGCTTAGCTAATATATCTGCATCTTCATTTCCTTCTACCCCGACATGAGCAGGAACCCAAACAGAGCCAACATATCTGTGCTATATATTCCATACATTAACTGATGAATCCTGAAAATAATATCCTGTCTGCAAGATTTCAAAGATCTAATACTAGACAATGCTAGACAATGCTGCCCGGCTGTCTGAAGCAATTAATGCATTATTTACCCTGTTTATCTACCAACCGTTCCAATGCTGTCAAAATTGCTAGCAGCTCCACTGTGTATACTGATAAATGATCGGTGGTTCTTTTTTAAATTCCTGTCTTATACTGAGGGAGATATACTGCAGCTCCTGTTTGGCCTGTCTCTGGGTCTTTTCACCCATCTGTCAAAATTAGAGCCTTGTCACTGTAGTGCAGACCAATATAGTTTTGTGCTATGTTCCCAAACTGTGCATATTTAGACTTCTTTCGAAGTTTTGGAGTATCAGAATGTTTAGTGCTCACAGATATTATGGTCTTTAAATCAAATCAAATCAAATTTTATTTGTATAGCGCATTTCTTACAAGATGCAACTCAATGCGCTTCACACAATGAAAATGTTCAGTCAATCAGTCAATCAATCAATCAATACTGACAGAGCCGCGAGCAGGCAAAAGTAAAAAACCTGTATACTATGTAGCCAGGAAAAAATTCCCTTGCAGCCCTCTACCAATAGAGCGACTACTAGCCAGTTTGCTTACCAGTACCCAGCGGTCCCCCAGGGGAGGCCAGGACCACCGGCACAAAGCAAGCAAGCAAGGGCAAAAACCTGTACACCATGTATCCAGGAAAAATTCCTTGCATATTATCGGCGTACACACTGTCCATAAATTTTGTGTTGTATTTGCATCGTTCTGCATCCAGTATGGTCACAGGTCCTGCCAAAAGAGAAACTTAAGCACAGTTATAATGCAACAACACAATAGAGACAGTAAAGATGACAGCAATACAACCTGATGGTGGTCCTGGTACACTCTTGTACCGGTTCCAGTACTGCTCTAGGTGCTATTTGGAGCTGACAGTGCCTCATCAGCACCCGGGTCCATTTTCCTGTCAATACAAATCTCAAAAACACGAGTATGGTGTAATGGCCTAGTGATCCTAGTTCTATAATGTCCAATGTCTCCCTTAGTATCAAAAGGCGACATTGAATAAGTAGGTTTTGAGGTCACGCTTAAAAATGTCCTGAGTTTTAGACAACCTCAGGCCCTCAGGTAGGGTGTTCCACAATCTAGGAGCATATATGCTAAAAGCTGATCCTCCAAATCTCTTTGTCCTAGCCTCTGGCACTATTAAAAGTTCCGTGCCACTAGACCGTAAGGGTCTAGCTGGTGTGTATCTTATGAGCATGTCCACCATGTAATTGGGTGCATCACAGTGAAGTGATTTATAAACTAGTAAAAGGATCTTGAAGTCTATTCTATGACTGACAGGGAGCCAGTGTAGTGATCTCAAGACAGGTGTGATGTGCGCTCTCCGTTTGGTCCTAGTAAGGACACGAGCAGCAGCATTTTGAACCATTTGTAGTCTATTTATCATTTTTTGGGGGAGACCTGTCAGGAGAGCATTACAGTAATCTAGCCTACTAGTAACAAACGCATGCATTAATTTTTCAGTGTCTGCCTGGGAGAGAAATGATTGTACCTTAGTGATGTTTCTTAGATGGTAGAAGGATGTTTTAATAGTGTTATTTATATGAGTTTCAAAATTTAGATCTGGGTCAATTATGACACCAAGATTCCTGGCCTGACACTTAGTGTTAAGAGCTAGTGTTTTCAAGTGTGCAGATAATTTCTCTCTCCCAGTTTTCTCGCCAATGATCAATACCTCTGTTTTTTCTTGATTGAGTTGGAGAAAGTTTTGTGTCATCCAAATATTAATATCGGCAATACAGTCTATCAGGTGGTCGATCATCTTGTAGTCGTTGGGAGTTACTGAGATATAAAGCTGAGTGTCGTCAGCATAGCTGTGGTAGTTAACGCTATGCTTCTTGATAACAGAACTGAGGGGTAGCATGTATAGGCTAAAAAGCAACGGTCCTAAAATGGACCCCTGGGGAACTCCACAGGTTGTGCTATAATTTTTTGACTTATGGTCACCAAGGGCTACAAAGTAGTCACGGTCAGCCAGGTAAGTCCTGAACCAGTTTAAGACCGGACCTGAGAGGCCAACCCAGTTTTCAAGTCTCTCAATAAGTATGGAGTGGTCTACCGTATCAAAGGCTGCACTTAAGTCTAAGAGTACAAGAATCGAGAGTTTTTTCGAGTCTGCATTTATCCTAAGGTCATTAGTTACTTTAAGCAAAGCGGTTTCTGTGCTGTGGTATGATCGGAAACCTGACTGAAGTGGGTCATACCTATTATTTAGGACTAAGAATTCATGAAGCTGTCTATACGCTGCCTTTTCTAAAATTTTGCTTAGAAAAGTAGGATTGGATATTGGTCTACAGTTTTTTGGATCAGAAGGATCTAGGTTACTTTTCTTCAGGGTGGGTCTAACCAGGGCAGTTTTTAGCGCCGCAGGAAATATCCCTTTAAGTAGGGAGTGATTTACAATGCCTAGTATGTCATCAGACACAGATTCAAAAATGTCCTTAAAAAAGGTGGTAGGAATAGGGTCAAGAGGACACGTAGACGGTTTAAGCTGTGACACAATTTTACCTAGTGTTTCCGTACTAATCATGGTGAACATGCTCATAGTCATGTTCTGTGGTGGCGGATCTGTGGTGCTACACAAACCTAGTCTTTCCTGAGTAATACACATTCTAATATTTGTTATCTTATCCCTGAAGTGGGCTGCAAATTCCTCGCATTTGGTGACAGAGGCTGCGCCGTCTAGAGTCCTAGGAGCAGGGTTTACAAGGCAATCAATTGTCGAGAACAAGACCCTGGGGTTATTCTTGTTTGTAGATATTATCTTTGAGAAGTGATTTTTCCTAGCATTTCGCATTGCCAAGTTAAAGGCAGATAGATGTTCTTTAAAAGTATTCTGATCAATCTGTAGTTTGCTCTTTCTCCATCTGCGCTCAGCTTTTCTACATGTTCTCTTTAAGAGATTTATTTCACTGTTTCGCCATGGTGCTCTCCTCTTGGCTCCAACCTTTTTTAGTTTGGTAGGTGCCAGGGAGTCTAGGGCCATTTTTACTTTATTGTTAAAGGTAATTACTAAGTAGTTTTCACATAACGTGGGAGTTGTGTGATTACTGTTCATTAAAGCTTTGAAATGTTCAGCCACTGCAGGGGTAAGATAACGTTTTTTAACAACACGTTCAGCATTGCTTTCAGCTTTATGTGTTACAATGGTAAAGAAAATACAGAAATGGTCAGAGAGGGCCAGGTCGCTGATACCTGATATTGAGACCTCAAGACCCTTTGTAATCACAAGATCAAGGGTATGGCCATGATTGTGGGTGGGTTCATTGACATGTTGGACAAAATCCATGGATTCCAAGAGGTCAATAAATTCCCTAGCCCTCAAGTCAGCCTCATTATCAACATGAAAGTTAAAATCACCAGTGATAATAATCCTATCATAGTTGGGATGGATAATGGATAGGAACTCAGAGAAGTCAGGTAGGAAGGTAGGGGCTGGTTTCGGCGGCCTGTATACAGTTACCGTAAGAATAGGTGGTTGGCATGCCATAACTGTGGCATGATATTCAAAGGAGGAGAATATATCAAAGGATATGCTCCTGCAGTTTAGGTTATTTGAAGCTATGGTAGCTGTTCCTCCCCCCTTTTTTCCATTTCTGATTGATTGGAAAAAACTGTAGTTGGGGGGAGATGCCTCAATAAGGGCTGCTGCTCCATTTGTATCTAGCCAGGTTTCTGTGAGTAGCATGCAGTCGAGTTTTCTATCACAAATGAGCTCATTTATGATAAATGTTTTTTTGTTAGATAGGGACCTGATATTCAAAATTGCCATGGAGATGTCATTTTGACACTGGGGCTGACTCGTGGGCATACTTAATGAAATGGGTAATAGATTTCTCAAATTTGCGCCATGTATTGCCTTATTTGTGGTGGAGGGAGTCCGATGGGAGACAATAGTCTGGATGGCATGTTTGGTGTTAGAGGAATGGATCGGACTCATCCCACATCAGCGTTGACAGGGCACCGGCCAATGACATCGGACAGCGAGGTCCATGGACATCGACAGCAGGCGGGCACCATACCTGTTTGGGTGAAATCTATCTCTCGCAAACAGCTCACTACGGTTAAAGAACGTGGTGAAATTGTCTATAAATGGGATTTGCATAAGACAGCAGTATCCCTGTAGCCAAAGGTGAAGACTTCGAATTCTACTGTATTTGGTGTCGCCATACCTGGGACTCGGGAAGGGGCCCGAGATGATGCAGGTCTTACCTGTGCCCCTGACGGTGGCGATGAGGGCTCGGAAGTCGACCTTCAGCTCCTCCGACCTCTCCCGTCCGATGTCGTTGGCACCCACGTGGACGATGACGGAGGTGACCTGGGGGGGGGCATCCTTCACCAGCATCGGGACTGCCATGGCGATGTCCCTCACCTTGGCACCTGGGATGCAGTGGGTTTTGGCCTTCGGGACTACAACATGGCGGACCATGGACGAGCCTATTACAAGCACAGAGGGGGGGGGGGGGGGGGGGGGAGAAGAGCAGGTGCGGGGGGGGGAGGAGACACGAACTGTAGTCTCCTCTGCCGGTGGCGTGATGGACCTGTAGGGGGCCCAGGGTGGGAGAGGGGGAGAGAGAGAGGGGGGGCGTGTGGTCTCTGGGGCGGGGGCGGGGCCAGGCATGTGGTCTCTGGGGCGGGGGTGGTGACAGGCGTGTGGTCTCTAGGGGCGGGGGCGGGGCCAGGCGTGTGGTCTCTAGGGGCGGGGGCGGGGCCAGGCGTGTGGTCTCTAGGGGCGGGGGCGGGGCCAGGCGTGTGGTCTCTAGGGGCGGGGGCGGGGCCAGGCGTGTGGTCTCTAAAAGGGATTTAAAGGGATGTTTCAGCCTATTTTCACGTTTAGGTGAAAATGAATTTTACTCTGAGTTGTTCTCATAGGCCAATAGTGAAATGAATATGAGGAGAGCTAGTGGGCAGTGCTTTTAAATGTGTGTGTGTGTGTGTGTGTGTGTGTGTGTGTGTGTGTGTGTGTGTGTGTGTGTGTGTGTGTGTGTGTGTGTGCGTGCGTGCGCGCCTATGTGCATGCAAGCGTTTAAGAGAGAATGCATTATACCTATCGAATATGTTAATGGTTGAAATAGTATTTTATAGAGTTTTACCTTGTTTAATCTTGCTTGTGTTTTTCTGCCAACATTAAAATTACATTTAAATGAACCTTGATTCTTGAGTCTATGGATAAACATTTTGGCATACATTGAGGCCCAAAAGAATGAATGATTATCAGAAACAGATCTAATTAGTCCAGGAGCCATGGGGTTGAACCTTGTTTTGTCGGGTAAAGTTGCTGTTTCTTGTTGCTTGGGGGTACCTCTTCAAAATACAGGAGGGTGCCTGGTGATATCCCATGAGCATTTTCAGATATTTACCCTGCAATCAAGTACGTTTACTTGAAGGTAAATTGTCCACCACCCTTTATACCAAATCCACAGACAAGAATAGCCTGTTACATGCTACTAGTGCACATCCGCCTCCCCTCAAGAAGGGTCTACCATATTCTCAATTTCTAAGACTGAAACGTATCTGTAGTAATCCATCAGATTTTGAGAAAGAGAGTAATACCATGTACAATAACTTTGTCGATAGGGGTTATCCCAGAAAGTGGCTTGACTCTGCCCTAACCAAATTACATAACCAGAATCCCAACCCAGGGGCACAGACCACTAAGAAATATTCATGTACCTGTATCACCACCTATAACCCTCTTATCAATGATGTTCTCACATTATAGATCTCGAAGCATCAGGGACTATATGGTGAAAGCAGACTGTTACATACCACCACAGCACCACACAGGGCGTCTTGATGGAGTGACCGGCTTCTATCCTTGTCGTCACTGTGTAGCTTGTTCTCACTCTAAGAAAACCAACACGTTTAAGAGTGCAGTCACTAACAAACAATACACTATCAAACAATTTGTCAACTGCAGCTCTCCAAATGTCATCTACATGATCTTGTGTAAATGTAATCTCCAATATGTATGAAAAACATCTAGACCAGTCCGCACACGTATAATAGAGCATATGAGTGCCATTAGACGCAAGGACATTAAATCTCCAGTTGCCAGACATTTCATGGAAGCCAGTCACTCGACAGCAGACTTGACATACATGGTCATCCAACAAGTAAACACATCACGTAGAGGTGGAGATCTTGACACCAGACTCCTCCAAACTGAATGCAGATGGATTTTCTATTTCCAGTCTGTTAACCCAGGAGGCATGAATGAGTGTCAATGTTTTTTCATTCATGATTGATTGGTTGTGTAATCCTGATGACCCTGATCATCAACACCTGTGTAGGCCTGTGGCCCTATCATAATATCATGTCTGTCTGTTGCCCGGTAACACTGATGATGGTCGTATGACCGAAACATTTTGTCCCGCATCTTGCACTTTTTGCACCTGAGCACTTTGCACTTTTTGTAAAGAGTATGACAAAATAAGAGATTTTCTTCTAAATCTCTGTCTAAGGAGTTTTTCCTTAAAGTTATTGCAGAGTGCGAGTTTCTCTACTCTCACTGTCCAGATATTAACCCCTCCATGCCCAAAGTGCCAAAATCCCAGAAAAATAGGTATTCATGAGATTTCATGCAAAATACTCAAATAAAATGCATCAAATTTGCTTTCTCCAATGTTTATTCATGAAGGTCATGTAAAATGTATTGTATTTATTTTTTATTTAAATAAATAAATATCTTCCAAATTAATGAATAGTAACACTTTTAGGCCATACCAGCAAAACACACTTAATGACAATACAGGTCATGCTGGATGAACCTTTCTGTTTTTGTATAAAATGATAACTACACAATTGCATTTGCATCACAGTAACCTATTTTTGTCTCCATCAATATAGCAAATACCGTCTTTGTTACCAGCATTGATTAATAAAGCAAAATAGCATTCATGAAATGCTTAACAATTATTTGTATAAAATAACAAATATGGTCTTTGTTACCAGCAAAACTGATAAATAAAGCAAAATAGTATTTTGTCTGAACAATGATTTTGTATAAAATGATAACTGCATAGTTAAACAAAACACATTTGGATCACAGTACTTTTGCCTTTAACAAAACAACAAATAAGGTCAAAATAGTCAATGCAACAAGTCGTATCCAAAATATTGGCACTTAACTGATCAATAAGATAACTGATCAATAAGGCAGGGGAGCGTTTTGTGGGGTTATAAATCCTCCTCCTCCTCTTCGTCTGTGTGTGTGTGAGTGTGTGTGTGTGTGTGTGTGTGTGTGTGTGTGTGTGTGTGTGTGTGTGTGTGTGTGTGTTTGTGTGTGTGTGTGTGTGTGTGTGTGTGTGATAAATATAATTGTTAAATCTCCGACCCAATCATGTCATCATCCATAGCTTTGATTTGGCCACAAATATTAAACATGCCATCGTTACATTTACCTGAAGTTAGTAGTGGCTGTATAAACAACTCTGGACCATGTATTATTACAGTTTCTCCTGATCTATGGACATACAGGTTACATACAGGTTACATACGGGTTACATACAGGTTACATGCATGTTATGAAACCATCTATAATGTGTACTGATATATCCCTTTAATTAGTGTGCAGAGGAAGGTTGTGGGTGAGTTCCTGTAGCGTTCCATGTGCATGGGGGACTGACAGTGTTGTGATTGTCTTGTGTGCATTCTGGTGGAGGTGGATTTTTCAGATATAGACTCTGTCCAAAGTTTGAGTCCTAAAAACGTTTAGTAAAAGTTCGTGAATTTATTAGTTTTATTAAAAAACAAAGATGAACCGGAAATTCTGTTGTTTGCTAGTGGTCTAGTCTATTGCAAACTAAAACTGTTAAGTGTTAACTTCTCTCTGTGGTCTGTGGCAGACGCGTGCTGAAGGCGGTGGACCCCAGAAAAGCCTCAGGGCCGGATGGCGTCCTGGGACGGGTGCTGAGGGACTGCGCCGACCAGCTGGCCGGGATTTTCACCAACATCTTCAACCAGTCCCTGACCCAGGCCACAATCCCACCCTGCCTGAAAACCTCAACAATCATCCCAGTCCCGAAGAAAAGCACGGTGAGCTGCCTAAACGACTACCGCACGGTGGCACTCACACCAATCATCATGAAGTGCTTCGAGAAACTGGTCCGGGCCCACATAGTCACACGCCTCCCGCCCAACCAGGATCCATACCAGTTCGCCTACAGAGCCCACAGGTCCACAGAGGACGCCATCGCGACGACTCTCCACTCCAATCTATCCCATGCACTGTGTGTGTGTGTGTGTGTGTGTGTGTGTGTGTGGCAGGCTGGACTGTACCATCTGTAACATCACCCCCCCAGCCTGCTCCACTTCCACCACCCGACACTTTCCCAGGGAGAACGACGACCAACACATCATCAGGTTTTGGCTACAGGCTCCCAAGAGGGCCTTCATGATTGTACTTCTGTGTTGTGCTCTCTCCCTGAGGAAGTGAACATCACCCCCCCACACACACAAGTTTGGTCTGTCATCAGATGCGGGGACTCCACTTGAGCCAACCACCTCGTCCTTCTATCTCCCTCTGAACTTTCTCTGAAGAAGAGAGACCCATTGTCTTCGGTACTCGGCCTGCGGCCTCGTACCTACGACCGAATCACAGCCGTGCTGATATTCAGTATAACACACTCCCTCTCGTGTGATATTGCTTAAATAATAATACATTAGACTGATATAGCGCTTTTCTAGACACTCAAAGACGCTTTACAAACTGAAAAGATAGAGTAGTAATATAAAAAGAAACAAAAAAAGAAATAAAAGAAAGTATAGTGGTCTAATTAATTTTCAGATTACTAAATCTAAATCTTTAGTCTTTGTAGGACAATCTACTCTGTATACTGCAAGTATATCTAGATTTCGGGCGGAGAAGCGGCGAAAACAAGCAACGCCAGCGTCCTCTCTCGACCGGCATTTTTTGAAAAGTGAAAAGTCTTACGAGTATGATCAATGTAATGTTAGCTAGCTACCTCTAAACGTGGAATTGGCTGGGCATAAATGTATTAATTTGAGGTGGTAAACACAGTCTGGCTATCTTATCTATCTGTGTAGTTCTGAGTTTCTCTCCAGAGCCATAGACAGATGTCTGTAGTGTAGCATCTGAGAAGCGGCGAACAAGCAATGCCAGCGTCCTCTCTCGACCGACTACTCGACTGACTACTAGTATAGGTAGTGAATACAGGTACCGTGTACATGGGTGTGAGCTGTCCTCAGCAGCAGGGCGTATGTCAGAGTGGAGGCCAGGGTCTCTGTGCTGCCACCAAATACATCCCAAATACACAGAACATAGTTGTTATAATGGCAACCTGGCAGCACATCACCCCCACCCTCATTCACCTCCACTGGCTTCCGGTCAAGTCCCGCATCACATACAAAATCCTCCTCCTCACCTACAAATCCCTCCACGCCTGCGCCCCCCAGTATCTCACTGACCTTCTCTGTCAACACACCCCTTCCCGGAACCTGCGGTCCCTAGGCATGGGCCTACTCTCCACCCCCCGCACCAACCTAAGGACCTTCGGGGGCAGAGCTTTCAGTGTGGCAGCAGTGTGGCAGCTCCCACCCTCTGGAACTTAATGTTTTCCCATGATTTCACCACTCAAGAGGGCACTTTAGCGCAATGTTTTCAACTGTGGTGGCAAAAGTGAGTGTGTTTCTGCTTGTTCATTTTTAATGTTCAATAAAAATAAAAATAAAAAGAGTCCGTACCTGTGCACGTCCTTGCTGCTAAGTGTATCACCTCGTCTGGGTGTATTAAATTCATTGCATGAAAACGAAAGCGAAATATAGCTGGGAAACTGTTACTGTTAAGTGTTGTGTTCAATAATTCACTATGGTGCCAGGTGTACACTCTTCTTCGGCGTATGGGTAGTTGTTTTCCTCTCCACTCCACCAGGTGTACACTGAATTACACTGACAGGTCAGCATCTTATCCAAATCTTTGAATTAGTTCAGTAGGCCTACACAGTTTACACGTTTCAACAATAGCTAAACAATTGGTAATTGACAGAACCATAAGCACATGTAATAGATAAGTGAACCCCAAGTTGCAAATAAAAAGTTATTATTACACACACAGGCACACACACTGAGGGGCACAGACAGACAGACAGACAGACAGACAGACAGCCACACACACACACACACACACACACACACACCTCCCTGGAAGAACTGGACAACTCCCACTGTCTCAAGAAGGCAGTCAAAATCCTCAAGGCCCCACACCACCCTGGCAACAAACACTTCATACAGCTGGACCCCCCCCACCCTACCTGGCAACAAACACTTCATACGGCTGGACCCCCACCACCCTACCTGGCAACAAACACTTCATACAACTGGACCCACACCACCCTACCTGGCAACAAACACTTCATACAGCTGGACCACACCACCCTGGCAACAAACACTTCATACAGCTGGACCCCCCCCCTACCTGGCAACAAACACTTCATACGGCTGGACCCACACCACCCTACCTGGCAACAAACACTTCATACGGCTGGACCCACACCACCCTACCTGGCAACAAACACTTCATACGGCTGGACCCCCCCCCCCTACCTGGCAACAAACACTTCATACGGCTGGACCCACACCACCCTACCTGGCAACAAACACTTCATACAGCTGGACCCCCACCACCCGGGCAACAAACACTTCATACAGCTGGACCCTCACCACCCTACCTGGCAACAAACACTTCATACAGCTGGACCCCCCCCACCCTACCTGGCAACAAACACTTCATACAGCTGGACCCCCCCCCCTACCTGGCAACAAACACTTCATACAGCTGGACCCCCACCACCCTACCTGGCAACAAACACTTCATACGGCTGGACCCTCACCACCCTACCTGGCAACAAACACTTCATACGGCTGGACCCCCCCCCCCTACCTGGCAACAAACACTTCATACAACTGGACCCACACCACCCTACCTGGCAACAAACACTTCATACAACTGGACCACACCACCCGGGCAACAAACACTTCATACAGCTGGACCCACACCACCCTACCTGGCAACAAACACTTCATACAGCTGGACCACACCACCCTGGCAACAAACACTTCATACAGCTGGACCACACCACCCGGGCAACAAACACTTCATACGGCTGGACCCACACCACCCGGGCAACAAACACTTCATACAGCTGGACCACACCACCCTGGCAACAAACACTTCATACAGCTGGACCCCCACCACCCTACCTGGCAACAAACACTTCATACGGCTGTGCTCAGGCAGGTGCTTCAGTATCATGCCCACCTGGACAAACAGACTAAAGTTCAGTTTCTTCCCCAGGGCCATAAGTGCACTGAACTCGGCTAAGATCTAGTAAAAATAAACAAAAAATACATGCTAACACCCCCCTGTCTATATACCCCCCTGTGAATAGGCCATATAGTGTACTATATAAGTATATACGTTTACATAATAGATACATTCTCAGATTCCTACTGATTACTTATCCCCTTATTTATATCCCCCCTATGTATGTCTATTTATGTCTCATTCTTGTTTTTTATTATCTGTGGACTGTGTTTTATTATCTTAGGACAGTGTTGATTGTTAGCACCTAGGGTTTGCATTCAATTTCGTTGTACCCGTTCAATGACAATAAAGATCAGAGAACAGCTCTGGTAGAATGACTAATCATCCATTTCATTCCATTTGAAGTTCTGCTGTTCCTTTATGAATTCCCCGCGGTCTCTGTGACTCACCCCGCGAGCGGCTCCGTCTCCGTCTGACAGCAGTGGGTAGGCCGTCATTATCGGTGACAGACACGTTATATGCAACAGCTCTAAAGGTGACACACACAACACAATTATTCATCGTAAACTTCCAACACCCAGTTCATATATCATTTCTTTTTACACAATCAGCCTAGAAAGAGAGAGAAGTCTGTATTTTGAAGGATCATTTCAGAAGTGTGATGAATATAAAATGTTAATTTCTCCATGCTCTATGTATTTATTTATGAAAGTTGTGTTGTTTAGTATTCTGTTGAAAGGGGAAATTGTGATAAATAATTTGACTCAATCACTATCTAATATTATTCCCACACTGTTGGCAGATTGCTCTATTATTGTGAGTCATGAGGTTGAAATGTTCCCTTATGAAATAATGCATCAATGACATCACTGGCACCATTTTATACCAAAGTGAGTGACAGCAGCTGGTGAAAGGTGGACCAAGTCGATACGGTCATCTTTCCTTTTTTTTTAATACAGATTATGACAGTGTAGATTGTCAGCTCTCAAATGATGATGTCATACACTGAAACCAGTTGAAATTAGATTAATTTATTGTTTATGTGAATGTTGGTACACCTCGATTCAACTAGCGGAGAAAATCTCCCTGAACCAAAACAAACAAACACGTTGGTTTCAGACGGTGCTCCATCGCGCTAGCTAGCTAGCTAACAACAACAGCTGCTCTGCATGTTTAGCACATCACAACATGCTGACAGAACATGAACATGCTAAAAACACATAACTACACAACACTAGATGATCACACAGTCCCAAAACATGAACAAGACATGTATCACCATGACAACACTCACCTGAGTACAAAGCTCAGAACGTGTTAGAGCAGACGAGTGTTGTGAATCACGTCATGAAAACAAGCTTAGTTCGCTGACAAAAAGTATTTAAGGATACTAAAACTGTTGATTGTTATATTGAGGGGGCTCTAAAACATTTAAACTTTCAGAATAATCCAAAAATAAAAACACATAAAAAAAAATCAAAAAAAAATCTGCATTGTTGTCGATGTCAATTCGTACACACAGGCTAGAGGACAATCTAACAAATGTGGGGGGAGGAATAGTATTGGAGTACATCCAGGCGTATGTCCAGAAAATAAGCTGATCTAATAGAAAACTGAGAAGTGGTAGGATGTATATCTTAATGTGATATGATGTACAACATCTCAGTCTTCCAGCTGAAACGTAAGGAGGATTTATTGCAAACTTAACAAAATACCAGTATTCAGTCACACTCGGCTTCTAAACACCAAGGCCACATCTGGGTGGAAGGGGCGGTGACATGACGCAGGAGGGGACAGGGACACAGGGAAGAGAGGAGAGGAAGGGGGGAGAGGAAGGGAGGAGAGGAGGAGATGAGAGGAAGGGAGGAGAGGAAGGGGGGAGAGGGTGGGAGGAGGAAGGAGGGAGAGGAAGGGAGGGTAGGAGGAGAGGACGGGAGAAATTGAGAGAAAATAATCTAGAAAAGGCTCATGTCATGACACAACCTTCTCCCTGATCCGATCAACAAGCACATGTACATACATTATATGATGGTGCAGCCAGCAGACCCCCCCCCCCCTTCTTCTTTAGGGCTCCTGCCTCCTTTAAACACCTCCCACACTGGGAGCAGTCGTGTTAACTAGTGTGTGTGTTCTCTGGTGTCTCTTTAGGGATCCTGCCTGACTGAAACTCTTCCCACACTGGGAGCAGTAGAATGGCTTCTCTCCTGTGTGTGTTCTCTGGTGACTATTTAGGTTGTCTGCCTGACTGAAACTCTTCCCACACTGGGAGCAGCAGAATGGCTTCTCTCCTGTGTGTATTCTCTGGTGTTTCTTTAGGGATCCTGCCTCACTGAAACTCTGCCCACACTGGGAGCAGCAGAATGGCTTCTCTCCTGTGTGTATTCTCTGGTGACTCTTTAGGTTTCCTGCCTCACTGAAACTCTTCCCACACTGGGAGCAGCAGAATGGCTTCTCTCCTGTGTGTATTCTCTGGTGTTTCTTTAGGTCTCCTGCATGACTGAAACTCTTCCCACACTGGGAGCAGCAGAATGGCTTGTCTCCTGTGTGTGTTCTCTGGTGACTCTTTAGGTTTCCTGCCTTACTGAAACTCTTCCCACACTGGGAGCAGCAGAATGGCTTCTCTCCTGTGTGTATTCTCTGGTGTGTCTTTAGTTTGCTCATATAACCAAATCTCTTTCCACACTGAAGACAAGAGTGAGTCTTCTGTCCTCCTTGAGTCTGTGGTTGTGATTTAAGGTGAGTTGGACAAATGAAACTCTCACTGCAATCTAAACAGTGGTGATTCTTCTGTCTTGAGCTCCTCCTCCTCCGTCTGTGTTGTTTATGGCTTCCTGATGCGGTGGAGCTGGGCTCCATGTCTGAGTCTGGGTTGGAGCTCTCTCCTGTAAGAATAGGAACATATACAGGATTAGAAACAACATGAGAACAAGTGCTGCTTCCATAGACTCAGCAGTGCCAGAAGTAACACCACATCTCTGGAGTGTTTCTAAAATAATTTATTGCAGCTTATATATTTAGCTTTGGGTATCTGATTAATGGATTAACTGAATCTGTCATAGCTAGGTAGAGTTTGATAAGGACTCCAGGTGGACTCCATTGGCCAATATGGCAGAACCAGGGAGAAACAAATGAAATCTTTGAGAAAGAAGATACAAGAACACAGTGTCTCACAGAGCCACAAGCTAGCAGAAGAAATAGTAGAAAAACAAACAAAACAAAAAACAGGGTGAAAACACTTTGGAGTCAAACTTTCTGAAAACACAAGAGGAGTGTCTAGCCTCCACTAAGAATGTCTTCAATATAGCATATTATATTGCCAAACATAATAGACCATACACAGATCACCATGCAGAAAGCCCTTCTTAAACTCAGACATGCAATTGATACCATTCCTGTGAGTAGTGCAGATTGGGAAAGAGGTTTTTCAGAAATGAATAATGTTGTCACACCTTTGCGCACACAACTGAGAATTGAAAACACCTCAGCTCTTATCTTTATTTAACTAGTTGGACCTCCACTTGAGTGTTGGAACCCCATGAAATATGTAAAGAAGTGGGTGCCTACTAGAAGATCTGCTAGTCGTAAACTTGTTTATATTTGTGTGTGTGTAGATGGGCAAATCTATATGTATATATGCATGCAGACATGTTTGAGAGGGAGGGGTGGGTGGAGGGGAGGGAGAAAAACAGAAAATATTCATGCCTTTTTCAATGTATCAATCTTCTATAAAGTTTGTATGTCTTGTCTTCTGGTGTTAGTAACGTTAGCTATGTAGCTGGCTAGCTACGGTAGCCTATTGTCATTGTGGTGCTCGCACCTACATTATCTAGCTCGTAGCTCACATGCTACGTTAGCATCAATTTAGCTAATCATAACATAGCAGCGAGAGTAATGTTAGCTAGCCATGTAGCTACTAGCTAGCTATGTGTTGTGGTGATGGACAGACTTCTAAATGGCCAGGGTTTTTCCTGCATAGAGAATTATGAGGCGGCCGCCTCCGTCATATTTCTAGCCGCCTCCAGCTCTCGACAAACTGACGGTCGTATTTTCTACAAGCGTTGCACTTTCTGTCATTTCTAACTGCAATTGCTGCACTGCGCCGAAGTGGTGGCGGGGGCGCTGTTTCGCAAATAAGTTAGCTTTCGTTTCTGCTAGCAAAATAGCTGATAGTATGTTGACTGCTCAAGGAGAATACATATTTGAAAGTACAGAATGCCTAAGAGCCTTATATTGCATTATATTACATTATATTTTGAATGGTCATCTGGTGCCTGAATATTGTGTTTTCCTTTACATAAATAATTCCACCATAAATTGATGCAGAAAAGGCACAAATTGGTGCATATTAATTCACCAGAAAGCAAGAAATTAAGTGTTTGATGTTAAAGGACCACCAGACAGCCCTGCTTCATGGGTCCCCCCCGATGTCAAACACCACTGGTACCACCTCCGCCTCATTTTGAGCCAGGAAAAACCCTGATGGCCATGTTGGCATTCAAGTTGGCTAAACATAGCAGTGAGTCTGCCCTGTGTCTGGGGCTGTTTCACAGAGGCAGTTACAGTAGTAGTAGTAGCAGTTCGCCGAATTAAAGGTGTCTGTGTTTAATTGCGGGCCCACAGACAGCCCCCATACATCAGCTGATCATTTAAAGGGGTGGCTGTCTGAGTAATGTGCATGTCATACACTGCTTTGTTTTATAAGAGCAGCAGCTATTACCCAGAGTGCTTTATATAGACACTGTTAAACAGAGAGAGACAATACAGCCATTATTTTGAGGAAAATTACATACGTGATACATTAATCGAACAGTAAAAAAATATATTGTTAGACTAATTGTTAAATTAGTCGTTAGAGTAACCGACTAATCGAAAAAATAATCGCTAGATTAATCGTTAGAAAAATAGTCGTTAGGGACAGCCCTATCAATGACGCAAACAACTTGAGCCAATTCATTGTCACATGCTCATTAACCTAAACGAGCCACTCTCTCATGTTAAACTAAAATATGTCAGCAGTGTGTCTGGTGATATGTGTTTATAACCTTAGGACTCCAGTTCCCAGTATGCACCAGAAGTAGGGGTGTAACGGATCACCTAAGTCACGGATCGGATCGTGTCACGGTTTTTGAGTCACGGATCGGATCATTTTTCGGATCAACACAAAACATACAAATAAAAATAAAAAGCTTTTTCCTCGAATTCTGTAAAAACACCACTTTTACTGTGTAAAACCCAACAACATTCAAGATGTCAAAACTGGTATATATATATATATATATATATATATATATATATATATATATATATATATATATATATATATATATATGTGTGTGTATATATATATATATATATATATATATATATATATATATATTACATAACATATTCTACACTCAAACATTAGGCTACATATTAAACAGAAACACACATTCAATGTGTGAATGTGCAATAATACTATGTGCAATATGACAACCCTCGTGCACATAAGGTTCAGAGATAGGAAATGTTAGGATATTTATAGCATAGCATAGAGTACAGCACAGTGTTTTATTTGTATAGTATAGTATAGTGGATAGTGGATATAGCCTTTATAAAAAACCAGCTCTTTTCCCTTCTTGTTTTTAGTATTTTTTTCCTAGCACCAGGGGAGCCCCCCCTCACAAATTTCGTTGTATGGTACCTGTACTATATCAATGACAATAAAGACCCTTCATTCATTCATTCATTCATTCATTCATTCAACTTAAATGATGCAGTAGGAGAGAGGGAGGAGGCACCTGGTTGCAGCAGTGAATCACTGGGCTCTTTAAAGCAGACAAATAAACATGTTTTCTGAATGAATGAATGAATGAATGAATGAATGAATGGTCTTTATTGTCATTGCTACAGTACAGGTACCAAACAACGAAATTTAGGAGGGGTGGCACTTTTAACTATATATTTTAACTATATAATAAAGTGAAACCTTACTTTAAACATGGTATGAAAAAATTGGCTACATTATCAGAAGTTATCAAGCTGCCTTTTTCATGCCTCCCGTCAACACTCCCGTCAAATGTGTGGCCATGCTCGTACGACTTTCTCGTTGCACAACGCTTAAACACAGTAACTTTTTTATCAACCACACTTCCAATGACACTGTCCGTCATTGTTATAATTGACAGAGAAGCCAAAGTGCTCCCATACATGGGATTTAAATGACGAGGGAGGCATTTCGAGTTCTTCTCTGTCGCCAACATTAGCAGCACTCGCCATGAAACACTTGGGCTGCGTTCGTAAATTTGCTCTGAGAGCGCCGGAGAGCACACTGGGTCCGACGTCATAAAGGGACCAAGTCATAATTCCATGAATGCTGATCAGATTCCAGAGCGAATTTACGAACGCAGCCTTGTTGTTCTGGATTTTTTCCCCCCATTATCAACCTATCATTGCGCTTTAGAGTAAAAGAAAGCACGCAACTGTCGCGTCTATCTTTTCATGGCAACTCTACATTGTGATTTACAAGGGATATTAACTAATATTAAGTAATATTATTACTTGGTTACATTTTGCAATTGATCCGCGGTACACATGCGTGCCGAACCGTGGGGGGCGATCCGTTACACCCCTAACCAGAAGCATGTGCAGAAGTTGCAGATACGCAAATGTTATCTGTGTTGGAGTGCCACTTGCTTTGGAGCCAAGGCCTCTGAACAGAGCCACAAGCCATAGTGGTTGAAATCTTTCCCTATGAAATGGGACAACCCTTCAAGACCCTGATACGTCATCAGTAGTGTCATAGAAAAGCATTGACGCTCGGTTTTACACTATTAACGGATCAGAGTCATCAAACAAAAAAGAACAATGCTTCATTATCAGACCATGGCAGAATAGGTGATCTGTAGGCTATCATCCTGTGCTCCTACCCTGCAGTCTGCACTGAGATAGGAAAACCATGCAAGAACTTCGCGGCTGAACTTAAGGTAAATTTCAGGCATCATCTGCCATCAAAGGGGGGAATGCAACATGAAGTATGTCAAAATGCACCAGTATCATGCACAGATCAGCCTTAAAACATGTAACGTTAGATAGATAACATTAGACACGGAGGGCAGATTTATTTTCATGGCGTTCCGAAATTCGATGTGACAGGAACGCTGGAGAAACAGCCGCTGTTAGTCAGAACATGATATAACCCATCAATAATATTACATAATAACAACTGCTTGGATTAGATTGCGTGTTTTGGTTTAATAAGTACCATAGCTATAGCGTCATATGCCATCAAAGAGGAGAAATGCGACATGAAATAGGTCCTAACTAGTGATGCTCCGATCTGATCGGCGCCGATCAGTATCGGCTGATATGGCCTTGATCGGTTTTGAGTTCTCAAAACGTCCGATCAAACACGACCGATCAGTTTACAAAATGGCGTCGCCAGTCTGGAAATATTACACTGTGTCGGAAAGAGACAACAAATATGCCGTTTGTAATGTCTGCTCAAAAGAAATACCTCGGGGAGGAACGCACGCAAGGTCTTTCAATACCACGAATATCATACGGCATTTGCTGCGTTCGTCGATTCGCTCAGAGAGCGCCGAAGCGCACACTGGGCTCGACGTCATAAAGGGACCGAGTGCTTTGATTGGACGAGAGGCGTTCCACGAGTGCTGGTCAGAGTTCCAGCGCGACTTCACGAGCGTAGTGTAGGTAGTGTTCAGCGACGTCATGTGACCCCGCGAGCAGGAAGTCACTTGGCCCATAGCAACAACTATTAGCGCGTGAGTTTTAGGTCTTCCTCTGTGCACCTTGCACAAGTGTAGATAGTGAGTGACTTTTCAGCATAGCAGGACATATTTTAGATGATAAGAGGAACAGGCTGAGTGCCAAAAACGCTGAGATGCTTGTATTTCTCAAGGCTAATCTGCCAGTGATGCTGCTTAATCAGAAGTAAGGTTTGTTTTTTTGTTTTATTGATTATTGCTGACTTGCTGTCTTATCTCCTCCTAAATATGACTTGAAACTGACTGACTTGAAACAGTATTTAATATTTGGCTATAGCCTGTTTATGTTGCAGTTTAGTTTGGGTATGTTTATTGTTCCTCAGGAAAGCTACAGTTGCAGTATAAGCTCCAAGTTCTCTAACAGCCCCTAGTTCCTCTCATTCGAGTGGAATGTTGCACATTTGATGTGACAGTGTACATTTTATTTATTATGATTTTTATTTTCACATTTTATTTGTTTTTCCTGAAGTAAGCTACAGGTGGTTGTGAATTCAATAAAACAGATGGTCGTCAATTCATGATACTTTCTCATCTCCTAATTTCATTTAAATACTTAATATACAATGTCAATGGTGTTAAGAATAATTAAAAACATAAATAATGCTACACAATAAATAGAATGCTTCAATTGCCATTTTCGACGCTGTGATCGGTGATCTGTGATATCGGATCGGCAGATCACTGATACCAGTGATCGGTGATCGGCACCAAAAACCCTGATCGGAGCATCTCTAGTCCTAACGCGTGACTATCATTCACAAATCAGCCTAATGTTTGATAGATAACTTTACATCAAATCCATCACCCGCTGTCAAACGACACATGTAAGATTATTATTTTTATTTATTTTTAAACAGGATTGTACATCTGAGAAATGTGAATCGCGCTCCGATGACATGGTGTATTTCTATGGGGAGGCTGTGCCTGGCGCTTCTATTGGACAGGGACGCCGGGGCGCTCATACAATCTCTGCGTTTGTTGCAGAGGAACAGGGTGACAAACGCACAGATATGAGTGCTCCATTGTCTTGCTTTTGGTAGTCTAATGGAAGTGCCCAGGTTATAGTTTAGCTATTATTGTCCTCTACTGCTGAGCACCAAAACCCTCAGATCTTAAACTTGGCTGAAGCGCGCTGGACTTTGGAACGGTGTATTTCTATGTTAAGCATAGGCACAGCACATCAGCATATATTGGTTATTTTTAGTTATATATTTTTGGTTATGCTTGTTATAAAAAAAGGTCTACAATGCATTGAATGACATTAAACTAAGATAATGAGATAATTTTCATAATTTTTCAAATCTTTATTACCAAGTAATCACAGAGTAAAAAGTTATGACATGTGTGGTTGTCTTCCGCATTGCCTAGAGCGGAATCAGATTTCTGTAGATGATTCGCAATGCATCCTGGGAGGTAGGGTTATGGCTCCGAAATCTAACGTGGTCCCAAAAAATCTCCAAACTGAGCCGTGGATAGCCCTCCCCCTCCCCACTAGCCCCCGATGAAAACATGAAAAGGAGCAGGAGGGGTGAAACAGTCATCGGGGTGAATTGGGATCGGGCCTTACTGTGCATCACGTAGCAGAGCATGGCGAGTTTGAAAAGCTGACCGCAGAGAAGAAGAAGAAAAAGGCAGAGAAAGTGTACAGACACAACTCGGCCAGCCTAGCAAAAGGTTTGTGGAGATTTTTTAAAAGACTTTTAAAACATTTAGGCCTAGGCCTCGCTTTATCGGATGCTCTAAATGTCAATTGTCTCATCCACACTCATTTTCTTTTTTTTATTATCCTATTAGTATTAGGCTATTATTTGATAGGTATCGGCAGTATATCGGCCGATATTTCTCATAGATTATCTGTGATCGGTATCGGTGGCAAAAAACAGTATCGGGGCAGAAGTGACAACATCTCTGGGGTCTGTAGAATATAATGACTGAATACAGAGTTCAAGAGAGACTTGTCAATGCCACAATAGAAGAGACTAAAGAGGCACTGTCAAATTAAGTATTGACTGTTACAGTAGTAAACAATTAACACCATAGAGCACTGACTAGGAGTTGTCCAATGAATACCATTTTAACATTAGCAAATTCATCACCTGAACTTACCACCCAAATGTGTGTCCTCTATTTCCTCTCCTATCACATCTTTCTGCACCACTTCTCCTCCTTCCTCCTCTTCTTTCACCATCACTTCTCCCTCCTCCTCTTCCACTACCACATTCTGTTCCAGTGTTTGACTGCAGTCCTCCAGGTTCACTGCCACCATCTCTGGACCCCGCTGTGAGCTTGTCTGGGCTGGAGAACCACAGTCCGAACCCAGGGAGTCTGTGGACTTGTGTTCAGACATGGTAGCTGGGCTGTGAGGTGGATCTGTGTAGTAAACAAAGGAAGAGGCACATAGTGGAGAGTTAATTTCACAAACATACAAATGACCAGAAACCTAACAGAAGATATGCACTACTATGAGATGCTGTAGTAAAGCGTCTTCCACATTGACTGAACAGAAGAACAGAAAAGGTGGTCTGGTTTTCTAAGAAGAATGAGAAATAAAAGTATGGGGTTAGCTTACCAAACGGGTACATACACCTTACGATCAGTGCCTGGGCCAGCTCCATCTGACCCTAACCCTATCACTGCCTGGGTCAGTCTGACCCTAACCCTATCACTGCCTGGGTCAGTCTGACCATAACCCTATCACTGCCTGTGTCAGCTCCATCTGACCCTAACCCTATTACTGCCTGGGTCAGCTCCATCTGACCCTAACCCTATTACTGCCTGGGTCAGTCTGACCTTAACGCTATCACTGCCTGGGTCAGTCTGATCCTAACCCTATAACTGCCCGGGCCAGCTCCATCTAACCCTGACCCCATCACTGTCTGGGTCATTCTGACCCTAACACTATCACTGCCTGGCCAGCTCCATCTGAGCTCCCTTGAGTGGCGTGACCTGGCGGTGGTCTATATCAGTGGTTCCCAACCGGGGGTACGCGGACCCCTAGGGGTACGTGAGGGGATTGCAGGGGGTACGTGGAAAGATTTGGAATTATAATTTATTTCCCTTTCCCAAAAAAATATTAAATATAGTCGTTTCATAAACCTGTTGTTAAAATGGTACGCTGCAACTTAAGTTCCTCCCCGACAGGTGATGACTGTAACACAAGTGGTAGTCACGTCACATTTAAATCATGTTCACGATCATTTTCGCGCGCAAGTCAGCTAGGCCTGTCAGTATACCGCAAAGATGGACAGATGGCTAAAACGACCAGCTACAGTAACGGTCAGATCAGAGTCAGATCAGACGGTCAGATCAGATAAAATAAAATAAAAAGGACCCTGCTATTATTTGGAAACATATGTTTTGTGGGGATTTACATGTACATCGGCTGATCCACCACAGCCACAATGCTTTTTCTGCGGCGAAGTCCTGGCTAATAATTCAATGAAGCCATCCCATTTACAGCGACACCAGAGCACCAAACACCTAGCAACTGTTGGTAAAACTGACGACTTTTTCAAGCGAAAACTGTCAGAGTTCAAGTCAAGTCAGGCTACACTGAAGGAAGCGGATTTATGGATATATGTCCATAAAACAAGTGGTGGATAAAATGAAGCAAGCAGGTCAGTTCGCTTTGCAATTAGATGAAATGACCTAGGTTAGTGGGGAGGCTCAGCTGCTGGCTTTTGTGCGTTATAAAGAAGAGTCGGACATAAATGAGCATATCTTGTTTTGCAAGACGCTGCCAGGAAAGACAACTGGCGAGGGAATATTTCTGATTATTGACAGCTTCTTCAAAGACAACGATCTGGAGTGGAAATGCTGCAGTCACATCTGTACCGATGGAGCGGCAGCAATGACGGGTAAGGTGCGTGGGCTGCTTGGGCGTGTGATGAAGGTGAACCCCCAAATTAAGTGGATATACTGTATTATTCACCGGGAGGCACTCGCCAGCAAAAAGATGAGCCACGAGTTAAGTGCAGTTATGGACGACGCAGTTAAGGTGATTAACTTCATTCAGTCCCGGCCAATGAACCACAGACTGTTTCAAACTCTTTGTCATGGCAGCGGGTCAGAGCATGAGCAGCTACTGCTTCACACAGACGTTCGCTGGGTTAGGGTTAGGGTTTGGGTTAGGGTCAAACTCTTTGTCATGGCAGCGGGTCAGAGCATGAGCAGCTACTGCTTCACACAGACGTTCGCTGGCTGTCTCGTGGCAGAACGCTGCTGCGGCTCTATGAATTGCGCAACGAGGTGTTTGCTTTCCTGACAGAAAACGACCACCCTCTTGCAGCCCTGTTTGAGGATGGAGTGTGGGTTGCGCAGCTGGCATATCTTGCTGATGTCTTCACTAAGCTGAATGAGCTCAACCTTTCACTTCAGGGCAAGTACTCACACATCCTTAACATGTATGACAAAGTGAATGGATTTATAAAGAAGGTTAAATTATGGGAGAGGAAACGTAAGGATGGAGATGTGAGCTGTTTCCCACTGCTTGATGGCCATCTCGCCACCACTGATGCTGACAGAGGTCCTGTGGTGAAAATAGTTAAAGCACATCTGTCCAAACTTGACACTGACTTCAACCAGTACTTTCATGACATTGAAACAAAGTCAGAAAAACTGGACTGGGTGAGGAACCCATTCAGAGTGAATGACAGGAGCAGCAGCAGCCTTCCTACAAGCCTGCAGAAAAATCTGATGGACATGTCTTCTGATCGTGGGTTGAAGATGGCACATGCTGACAAGTCATTGACAGAGTTTTGGTGTGATGTTGAAAAGGAATATCCAGTGCTGGGAAAGTGTGCATTGAATGAACTTTTGCCTTTTGGATCTACATGTATGTGTGAAGTGACCTTCTCAGCTTTGACCCACATCAAAACCAAGCCAAGGAACAGACTGAGTGTGGAGAGCAGCCTGGTGACTGCTGTTGCCACACTGCCTCCAGAACTGTCAAAGCTTATAAAAGAGAAGCAACCTCAAGTGTCTCATTAAAGCTCAACTGATGAAAAAAAGAATTGCAACTGCTACTGGGTGAGTCAGAATATTTTTCACAATGGTGTAAATATCTATGTATTAAAGGGGAGTGGTTCAAATGATTTTCATTAATAATCAGTAGAGTTAGATAAGAAGTTTAAGTGTGTGTGTGTGTGTGTGTGTGTGTGTGTGTGTGTGTGTGTGTGTGTGTGTGTGTGTGTGTGTGGATGGTTGGGGGTGTGGGTGGCTGTATTGCAAGTGCAACTGACAATTGTGATGATATTCTGGTTCAATTAGCTCTTGTCCCTGAGAGGGAATTTGTGATAATCATAATGTCTTGAATGTGTTCTCTCTCTCTCTCTGTGTGTGTGTGTGTGTGTGTGTGTGTGTGTGTGTGTGTGTGTGTGTGTGTGTGTGTGTGTGTGTGTGTGTGTGTGTGTGTGTGTGTGTGTGTGTGTGTGTGTGCGCGTGTGTGTGTGTGTGTGTGTGTGTGATAAGTTTTATCCTGTCTCATCTTGTCTGTTTCCTCTCCCCATCAGTCAAGACTCTGGGATGAGAAAATGATGACATCACTGCACCTCAGACAGAAGCCAAAGAGGAGCAGGAGAAAGGGAAAAGAAACAGATATCAAATCAAATTCATTATTATTTATTATTTATTTTTCTATTTTCAGTGAGTGTGTGGGCATGTGGTAACAATTAACCATTGAGGTGGCCAGGTGGCACATGTATTGGCCAATTAGCTCATGTAGTCTAATTTTGAATGTCAATGTTTTGAAATGGCAAACATGTGACTTTATGTCAGATTGTTGTGTGCAGAAAACCGTGTTCAGTGCATTTAAAAAGTGCCATTTTGAATAGCAAAATGTGTGTAAAGCAGAAAATGTGTTTAGAGTTTTGGAGACATGAGAAGAGGTTTTGCTCTCTGTGTGTCAGTTTAAATAATTGTGATATGCATGTAATTTTATTGTGTTAGCAATTGGAAAAAACTGTAATAGAACATCTGTGCGGTGGACAGATACATATAGTTAAAAGTCCCAGTGCTGTTATACTGTATATCGGCACTCATGGAATGCCTCTTGTCCAATCAAATTACTTGGTCGGAACTAACTGTTGTATAATAAATGTTATATTTGCAAGTTAGAGTATAATTGACATTTTGGGGAAATAATCAACACGCATGAATGAGGGGGTACTTCTGGCATGGCAAAACAGCTCAAGGGGTACACAAGACAAAAAAGGTTGGGAACCACTGGTCTATATGATAGTTTGTTCAGGTTTGTGGTTTTTGGTTGGTTGGTCCGGTAACAGAACCAAAATGTGCGCACTCGTTCACACACATTTATCAACAGTGATTCCCACCAATATTTCTCAATAAAAACCAGACCATATGAAATGTAAAGGAAAGGAGGGAAATGGAGAGAACTATCTAAATATCACTTTCCACTCATCCTAACATTAGACAACTTCATAACATTAACTTACCATCCATCTCCTCCACATCCTCTACTCTTTCCTCCTCTTTCACCATCATGTCTTTCTCCACCACTTCTTCTCCTCCTTCCTCTTCTGTCACCATCACTTCCTCCTCCCCCTCTTTCACTACCACATTGAGTTCCAGTGTTTGACTGCAGTCCTCCAGCTTTACTGCCACCATCTCTGGACCCCGCTCTGTGCTTGTCTGGGCTGGAGAACCACAGCCAGAACCCAGGGACTCTGTAGACTTGTGTTCAGACATGGTAGCTGGGCTGTAAGGTGGATCTGTGTAGAGTAAACAAAGGAAGAGGCACATATAGTGGAGAGTTAATTTCACAAACATACGGATTACCAAAAACCTAACAGAGGTTAGGCACTACTATGAATTGTTGTGCTAAAGCGTCTTCCACATTGACGGGGCTGCGGCCTGATTCTCTACCCCTCTCTCTGAATGGTGCACTCTACACTGGATGGATTTACAAGGAAATAGACTGGTCTAAGCAATATGGTGAACTCTCGTGCTAACACCAATCAAATGTTTTTGAATGCGCCCAGGATTCGTAACCAAGGCTAAATCCTGTTTCCCTTTTTCACCCCTACCCCTTGTTCTGGAGAGCCACTCTCTTTTCGGCTTGCCCCTCAGAACAGAGTTTCAAGGGATGGTGGTTGAAAGCTTCCCCTATTAAATGGGATAACCCTTCAAGTCGGGGTAGTGGTGGTCTAGTGGATAGTGAGTTGGACTTGTGATCGGAAGGTTGTGAGTTCAAATACCGCCTGAAGCCACACCACTACTAGTGTGCCCTTGGGTAAGGCACTTAGCCCTCAGTTACTCCAGGGGGAATGTCCCTGTAATTCGTAATTGTAAGTCGCTTTGGATAAAAGCGTCTGCTAAATGGCAACATTATTATTAAATTAATTAAATTAAGTCCCTGATACGTCATCAGTAGTATCATAGAAAAGCATGAACGCTCGCAATTCTACATCAGCATACTAGCGATTTTTTGTTATGCTTGTGATCAAGAAGAGGTCTATAATACATTGAAAGGACATTAAACTAAGATAATATGATGATTATCATCACTTTTACAAATGTATTAAAGAAGAACATAATCACCTTTGTGGTTTTCTTTTGTTGCTTGTGCGTTCGCCACTATCTTACCAATGATTCGCAAGGCATTCTGGGAGATTTCTCATAACACTACATTTGGAGTGTGCCTCTGAAACAACTAGATTTGGAGTGTGCCTCTGAAACAACTCTGTTTGGAGGGCCATGTAGCCCTAACACTTCACCCTACCCCTCTATCACAACAAGAATCGGGACACTCTACCCCTACGTGAATGTGCAAAATGGAGGGGTAGGGCAAAACTGTAGGGGCAAGGGGTGTGTTGGGATTGGGCCTTACCATCTACGATCTAGCTACAGCTACATTAAAGTCAGCATGTCTAGCTACAGCTACATTACAAGGTTGCTCACTTTATATAATAATACAAGGTTTCTCACATGATATAATAATAGCTATTGAAACGCCTCCTTACAGTTGTAAAGTAGAACGTAGTTCGCTAGCTACTTAGCACTCTCCATAGCTTGACATTGAGAGCTAGCTAGCTAGCATATCCATGGTGTTTCCATGTTCAAACGGGTTGAGGACGCAGAGGCATTTAGAAAAACGCATTTTGGTGCTCAGCCCGGCTAGCATCCCATATGCCTCAGTCATCAAGATAACTTGGTCTTCACATTAAAACGGAGTAGCAGCTAGTTGCAGCCTTGAGTGTAGTACTGTAATAAAAACGAACCTGTTCTATGAAGCTTTATCTCCGGTTGAAAACGGACGCTTAGCAACGTCCGTAGACGGTGGTTCTCCTCCTTGCAACGGGAGACTTCTCCTTGGTACTCTGACATCGTTCTTTCCACCGCCCCGAATATCTCAAAAGCTGCCGCTGTTAATCGCTCGGAGATAAACCCTTTCAACTGCTGTATCTCTGCCATTCTGATATCATAACAGTCTAAAAGCGATCTGGTGGTCAACACATATGAACTTCCTGTTTCCGCGTCTTCTTCTTCGTTTTGTTTTTATTGGCGGTTGGCAACTAACTTAAGGTGCATTACCGCCACCTACCGGACCGTGTGGAACGTCAGATTGACAGGGGAAAGAATTATAGAAAATGGAAATAATAAGCAAAATTGGGGAGGGGCGGTGTTACATTTTATCTATTAATCCAGTTTCTTTCAAATACTTTATTATCTGGTTGTATGCTTTAAATGTGTTTCCAAGTAAACTCCCTACTGTAAAACTTCAGATTTCAGTAGCTTTCTCTGTTCCTCATATTTCTCACATTTCAGCAACATATGCTGAGCAGATTCCTGGTTATTACAGTGGCACAAATGCCAGTTGGGTGTTTTCCTTTTCTATGAAGTGTGTCATTCAATCCAGTGTGACCTATCCTGAGACAGGAAATGACTCTCTTCTTTCCGGTTCCTGCCCATCCTACTTCCTATTCCAACTTTCTTCTGAATGCTATACAAATGTCTTCCTGTTTCATTTCTGTTCCAGTCTTCTTGCCATAATTCCTGCATGTGTGTTTTAATGATTGATTTTACCTCAGCTTTGCACAGTGTAATATCCATTTCTATTGATTCTGATTCAAGTGACTGCTTAGCTAATATATCTGCATCTTCATTTCCTTCTACCCCGACATGAGCAGGAACCCAAACAGAGCCAACATATCTGTGCTATATATTCCATACATTAACTGATGAATCCTGAAAATAATATCCTGTCTGCAAGATTTCAAAGATCTAATACTAGACAATGGTAGACAATGCTGCCCGGCTGTCTGAAGCAATTAATGCATTATTTACCCTGTTTACCGTTCCAATGCTGTCAAAATTGCTAGCAGCTCCACTGTGTATACTGATAAATGATCAGTGGTTCTTTTTTTAATTCCTGTCTTATACTGAGGGAGATATACTGCAGCTCCTGTTTGGCCTGTCTCTGGGTCTTTTCACCCATCTGTAAAAATTAGAGCCTTGTCACTGTAGTGCAGACCAATATAGTTTTGTGCTATGTTCCCAAACTGTGCATATTTAGACTTCTTTCAAAGTTCTTGTTGTATACCTAAATCTACCAGTGGATTTACAAATAACCAAGGTGGAGTCATTGAATGTGGAACTACTGGACTATACTGTACTTTATCTAAGTCACATCGTTTAGCTATTGTATTCCCTATCCATCCAAAACTCATATAGTCAGTCTTATTATGCTCCCAACAGTCTTGTATGATTGGTTTAGTAGGATGTGAATTGTTCTGACCTTGTAAATTAACCCAGTATGCTAACGTAAGTTTAATTCTTCGTATCCACAGTGGCTGTTCCCCAACTTCAACTTGTATTGCAGCTACTGGAGATGTTTTAAATGCTCCACTACATATCCTAAGACCTTGAGTTTGCTGCACGTCCAACTTTTTCAGATGACTTACTGCTGCTGACATATATGCTAAACATCCATAATCTAAAGCAGCCCTCATCAATGCCTGATACACATTAAACAATGATGCTCTATTAGCTCCCTAATCTCTCCGTGCCAGGCATCTTAACACATTATTGACCTTTTTACATTTATCTTTTACTTTCTCAGTATGCTGTTTCCAGGTCAACTTTTCGTCAAATAAAACACCAAGGAATCTAATTACACTAACCTGTTGTAATGTATGCCCATATAACTTCAAAGATATTTCTTTTGATCGTTTGAAAAAACAAATAACCTGAGTTTTAGGTATTGATCATTTAAACCCCCATTCATTTGCCCATTGTTCCACCTTCTCAATTGCCGTCTGCATTTTCTTCTGTATATATTTCAGATCCGCCCCCTTATCCATAAGGTCCCATCATCTGCATACAGAGATTTCCCTATTCCTTTTTCTATTTGTTCAAAAATGTCATTAATCATGATAATACTGGACTACAAACACTACCCTGTGGAGTCCCATTCTCAACCCTGTATTCCTTTGAATGTTCTGTCTATAACCTGTATTATCCTGCCAAAAAGAAAATCTAATACCCAATTATATAACCTACCGTCTATCCCCAATTTATTTAATTTGATGAGCAGTCCTTCCTTCCACAACATATTATAGGCTTTTTAAACATCAACAAAGACAGCTAACACCATTTCTTTGTTAGTTTGAGCAATCCTAATGTCTGATTCTAGACAGAATGGAATCCATAGTATTTCTTCCTCTATGAAAACCCACTTTGAAAAGGGGAGAACAAATCTTTACTTTCTAAAGCCCAATTTATACTTCTGCGTCGAATTTACGCGCGGCTACGCTGTAGCCTACGCAAGGGCTCTCCCAATTTATACTTCTGCGTCGGTGTACTCATAGCGGCATAATACCGCTTTTTTTGTTACGCTTGTTGTAGAGAAAATGTCTATAATGCATTGAAATGACATTAAACTAAGATAATACGATGGTTATCATAATTTCTCAAAACGTTATTAATAAGTAATTACAGTAAAAGTAAATGACATTTCTGTCATGGCTTCCGCATTTACGAGAGAGTCGGAATGTGACGCTACCAAGCGGACCAATCACAGTTCTTATAGATAACTTTACATTAAATATGTCTATCATAAATATAATTTAAACCCAACAAACAGCCATGGGGCTCCCTGTAACTAATCATTTATTTCTAAACAGGATTGTACATCTCGTAAATGTGAATCGCGCTCCTTATAGGAAGGCTGTGCCTGACACTTCCATAGGGCGCTCCGTTGGAACGGTGTACTCAAAGCGGCATAATAGCCTTTTTAATATAAAAAGTAAATGACATTTCTGTCATGGCTTCCGCATTTTGGCCTACGAGAGAGTCGGAATCATATCGGAATCATGTGCTACCAAGCGGACCAATCACAGTGCTTATGGCTGCGTAGGCACTGCCGCGTAGTTAAATTTTTGGAGAGGTGTGCGTCAACCTACGCTGTAGCCTATGGCGTAGGCTGCGGGCCTACGCAAGCTACGGCATAGGCTACGCCGTCAATTTTACGCAGAAGTATAAATTGGGCTTAAATAATATGTTAGCCTTTCTGTTATCATTCGCTCCATAGTTAACTGTTAACCCTAACTGTGATGTAAGTGCAATTGGTCTATAGCTTGATGGATCTGATGGGTCTTTACCAGGTTTTAGAATAGGTACAATGACTGACTGTTTCCATTCATTCTGAAACTTTATTAAACAATTTTAATACTACACATAATGTATAATCATTCATATGGGCTAACATACTATAACAAATACCATCTTTCCCTGGTGATGATTGCCTACACACATTTACAGCCCTTTTTAATTCAAACATGTGGTGGGTTGACATAATTCACCCACGGAACTATGGGTTGGGAGTATTGTTCCGCACGGAGAGTTTAGTGCGTGGTACTCAATTTGTTACATGAGTTATAGTTACTTCTTGAAGCATGTGGTAGAGACTCGTTCATGTCTGTAAATAAACGTCTAGCTGTGACATTCGATACACCGCCTCCGACTCCCGTCTCTCGGCACTCCATTGGTGACCCCGACGTCAGTCCCGTTGAAGTATCCGAGACTGAACCGAACATGGCAAATAACGCCGTTATTCTCAAATTGCCGGAGTTTTGGGAGACATCCACGGCAGCATGGTTCGCACAGACAGAGGCGCAGTTTGCCCTCCGTGGGATTGCAGATGACGCCGCACGCTACTACCATGTCGTCTCGGCGCTGGGGAGCTCCACTGCAGCCAGAACAGTGGGCTTCATTACAGCTCCCCCTGCCCTGAATAAATATACAGCGTTTAAGGCTCTCCTCCTCAAGACCTTCGAACTATCACGGTCAGAACGAGCCCGACGTCTGTTCGCAATTCAGGGGCTGGGAGACAGCAAGCCTTCCCAGCACATGGACATGATGCTGAACCTACTAGGTACGGAAGAACCAAATTTTCTATTTATTGAACTGTTTCTTCGGCACATGTACAGACAGCGCTCGCTAATACGACTATTACTGAACCCCGTGAGTTAGCAGAAGAGGCTGACCGCTTCTTCCTAGCTACCCAGCGTTTTACCCCTGAAGTGCTAGCCCCGACACACAATTACACTCCCCCTGGCAGAGACAGGCTAGCTAACAAGGGCCCACCTACCACCGATAGCCGTGCTAGCCCAGGCATGTGCTATTTTCACTCACGCTTTGGCGCGAAAGCGAAGAGGTGCCGCTCCCCTTGCAACTACAGCTCGACGGGAAACGGCAAAGCCTGCGCTCTGTAGTGGCTATGAGTGTGGGCACAACAAACCAGCTACTATTCATCAGAGACATTCTCTCCGGGTGCAAATTCCTCTGTGACACCGGTGCTCAGAGGAGCGTCCTGCCTGAGACAGTGGATGACACCGCCAGGGGAGGTCATGGCCCACATTTAAAGTCCGCTAACGACACCCCCATCCGCACCTATGGCACGAAAGCTGTAGACCTATGTTTCGGGGGTCAGCGGTTTACATGGGACTTCGTCACGGCCGACATCTCTTTCCCCCTCCTCGGTGCAGATTTCCTATGTGCTCACGGACTGCTCGTGGACGTCAAGAACAACCGCCTGGTGGACGCACTGACATTCTCCTCACTTGCATGTGTCCGCGGTGAGGCGACATACGGCGGGCTCTCCAGCTCACTCTCAGAGGGTGACAACTATCAGCACCTGCTCAGCGAGTTCCCCAGCTTGACACAGCCCACATTTTCCGCCACCACTACCAAGCATGGGGTGGAGCACCACATAGAGACCAAGGGCGCCCCCATCTACGCTAGGGCCCGGCTGCTCAACCCCGACAGGCTAGCAGTCGCTAAGTCTGAGTTCGCCAACATGGAGCGCCTTGGTATCATCCGCCGCTCAGACAGCCCATGGGCCTCACCGCTACACATCGTGCCGAAACCAGACGGCGGATGGCGACCGTGTGGCGACTACCGCCGCCTCAACGACGCTACGACACCCGACCGCTACCCAGTCCCCCACATTCAGGACTTCTCTGCGCATCTGGCGGGTAAGCTGGTTTTCTCAAAGGTGGACCTAGTGCGTGGCTACCACCAAGTCCCCGTGCACCCTTCAGACATTCCCAAAACGGCGGTGATCACGCCGTTCGGGCTATTCGAATTCCTACGCATGCCGTTTGGACTTTATAATGCGGCCCAGTCCTTTCAGCGGTTAATGGATTCGACGCTCAGAGACATACCAATCCTATTCGTCTATTTGGACGACATCCTCGTTGCCAGCTCCTCGGTGGAAGAGCACCTGGCACATCTCCGAGACCTCTTCATGAGGCTCAGCCAACATGGCCTGATCATTAACCCGGCGAAGTGTCTGTTCGGGTTACCCTCCATCCAATTCCTTGGGCATCTCATCAACAAAGATGGGGCCGCCCCCCTCCCGTCGAAGGTGGAGGCCGTTTCCGCCTTCCCCCGCCCACACACAGCTCGAGCACTCAGAGAGTTTCTCGGAATGGTGACTTTTTATCACCGGTTCATCCACCGTGCAGCCCACACCATGCACCCGCTGTACGAGGCTATGAAGGACAAATCCCCCAACCAGGCCATCGACTGGACGGCCGAGAGGGAAGCCGCCTTCATGGCCACCAAGACCGCCCTAAGCCAGGCCGCCATGTTGGCCTACCCGTCACCCAAGGCCCCTATTGCCATCACCACCGATGCGTCGGACTACGCCGTCGGCGCGGTGCACGAACAATGGGTCGCAGGCGCCTGGCAGCCGCTCGCCTTTTTCAGCTGTCAGTTGACGCCCAGAGAGCGCAAATACAGCGCGTTCAACAGGGAGCTCCTTGGCCTCTTTTTGGCAGTCCGCCACTTCCGGTTCCTGCTGGAAGGCCGTGAGTTCACGGCGTTCGTGGATCACAAACCTCTCACGTTCTCCATGTCCAAGGTGGCCAAGCCTTGGTCTGCCCGCCAGCAACGCCAGCTCTCGTACATATCTGAGTACACCACAGACATCCAACACATCGCTGGTCGCGGACTGTTTCTCCAGAGCGGTCGTCGGGGCCGTTCAACTGGGTCTCGACTACCTCCGCATGAGTGCGGACCAGGCCTCCGATCACGGGGTCCAGACCCTCAAGAACGCGGACACAGGACTACGCTTGGAGGATGTCGCAGTCGGTGACTCAGGCGCAAAACTGCTGTGCGACTTCTCTACGGGCCAACCGCGGCCGCTAGGCCCCCTACACCCCCTTACGATGGCCCGTTCAAGGTCCTACAACACGGGGACAAGACCCTGGTGGTGGACGTTGGTGGTAGACACGAGACGGTCTCCATTGATAGGATCAAGTCCGCTCACGTGGACGTTTCCCGGCCATTGGAACTGGCTCAGCCCCCACGCCATGGCCGCCCCCCCATGCCCCACCCCCCGCCCCCGGTCGCGGTGCCTTCAGCTGCGCCGGCTGCCCCTGCCCCTGTTCCGGTTCGCCCTGCCCCGGCCCCGGCTGGCCCTGCCCCTGCCCCTGCCCCTGCCCCGGCTGCCCCTGCGTCCCGCACCCGCCGGGGTCGGATCGTCGTCCCTCCCCGACACAGGGATTTTGACTATGGGTGAATTCTGGGGGGGCTTGTGTGGTGGGTTGACATAATTCACCCACGGAACTATGGGTTGGGAGTATTGTTCCGCACGGAGAGTTTAGTGCGTGGTACTCAATTTGTTACATGAGTTATAGTTACTTCTTGAAGCATGTGGTAGAGACTCGTTCATGTCTGTAAATAAACGTCTAGCTGTGACATTCGATACACCGCCTCCGACTCCCGTCTCTCGGCACTACAAACATGGTAAATGGTAGATCTAAACTGTCACTTGTTGCACTCCTCTTCATATTAACACCGATATTCTGAGCAAGAGTTGTATCCCTACTTTGTGTAGCGTTAACTGATACATTTCCTGAACTTTCACTAGTGTTTCTGCCAGAAGTTCTACCTTTTCTTTATTACTTACTGCTGACTTATTGCTACCTGTCAACACTGGTATTACATATTTCCTCTTAATTCCACTCATACTTCGGATCATTCCCCATATATCGGACAGCTTGACACACATTAGTAGTAAAATAAAAGATGTTAGAAACACGTTGTCGTCTTTTGATGACGTCATCACTGGGCCCTTTCGGAGCTGTGTTCTGGAACTCCGCCCACTTAGCTCGGGTGTGTTCCTTCTAAATAAAAGTGCCCACGTTAAACTTGTTTAAGCATTTAGAAATACTACATATGGATAAAGTAACACAAATGATATGCTACTACATCTGGAAATAAACATGTAAATAAAGATGTAATCCTACTCTATGACTCTATTATTTGTGCTTTGAAGGGTTTATAGTTCTTCTAATATGCTAATGACCATGATGAAAGACTGCTGCTTTGCATAGGGGACATATAATGGATTGTAAACAAATAATCTTCCCAGGCTAAACATGTTTGTAGTAATCATGTTAGAATATGTGTTAGAATACTTCGTATGACACCCCTCAAGTTTGAAAATCACTTGACTCATATTCTAGAAGTGTTTCTGAGTACTGAGTAATAATAATCAAGTGAATATGAATCAAGTGGATATGAATCAAGTGGATATGAATCAAGTCAATATGAATCAAGTGGATAAGAATCAAGTCAATATGAATCAAGTGAATATGAATCAAGTCAATATTAATCAAGTCAATATGAATCAAGTGGATATGAATCAAGTCAATATGAATCAAGTGGATATGAATCAAGTGAGTTTCAACCTTGAGGGGTGTGATACAAAGTATTCTTGGTCCTTTCCTGCGTCCCAACAGTTAAAAGTGCCACCTCTAGATTGCATAGGGAACCCATAATGGACTGTACACCAAACTATTTCCAAGGCTATAAACATGATCACTACCACTGTACTCAGCAACACTTGTAGAATATGGATCAAGTGAGTTTCAGCCATGAGGGGTGACACACAGCTGTGTCTTGTCATGTAAATTCTACTAAGTACCACTAATAAAGACACACGTGAGTGGGCTAGGCTCACAAGAATTGACCCCTAATGGCGCTTTTCCACTACTGACCCGAACCTGGCCGCATTTGCATCCGTTCCGTGCCGTGCCATACTTTCTGAAACGCTTCTCCATTATACTGAGCGACCCGGGACTGTAGGTGGAGTTACGTGTCATAAGAGCACTTCACTGTAATAAGTGCCGCTATACAGCTCAACAGGGGAAATGCGATAAGAATTATGTCAAAATGCAGCACTATCATGCACAGATCAGCCTTAAAACATGTAACGTTAAGTGCCGCTTTCAGTTCGTCACATCAACGGGGGAAATGCGAGATGAACTCTACGCGAGTTCCATAAATTCCTCAGTTGAACGGAAAGTCCTAAAGTGTTCCCCCTTTCCACTGGTAATAAGGAATTGGCAAGAATAGATCGATATAAATAGATGAACATTTAAAAACAGATGAAGAGAATGATTACAATATAGACATATAAGTGTTATTACTGGAACTGTATTCTATTAGCGGGATAAAGCACTCTCTCTATTTCAGGCTAAACTGTGCAGTGTAGCCGGCGTCCTGGTTCCTCCAGCAACCGGACACTTCCATAAATAACAACAAATATGTAATATGTAAATATGTATAATACCACGTTCATTGATAAAATGAAGCCAGGGATGGAAAGGGGTGATGTCAGTTTTAGAAGGGGGATGATGAAGCGCTGGAATATGGAATGGCACAGCACAACGGGGGGAAATGCGAGAAGAATTATGTCAAAATGCAACACCATCATGCACAGATCAGCCTTAAAACATGTAACTGTGGCAAGATGGGCTATGGTGGGACTACTCAACTAAATAATAAAGTTGCCAGACAACGCCACCCTGGGAGTTTCACCCAGGGAATTCAACAAGGGCACACAGGTTCGTTTCACTCAGTAGGTCAGAGACGTGGTTTAAAAATATAGACACTTTATTTAGATGCTTCATTAGAAACAGCACAGCATTTACAATAAGACATGGCGATGAAAACAAACAAACAAACAACGTCACAGCAACCGAAGTGCATGGAATGCAGATTCCAGACATAAAACTCAAACTTCAGACCATGTTTTAATATACGATGTGTGTGCTGTGACCAGTGTGTTTCTAAATAAGTACATTACAGAGCTAAAATGCGAGATGCGGTGAGACAAAGCGGCAGTGCTCCGCGTCGTGGAGCAGGAAGTTGCTTGCTTGTAGCGGGGGAGGCTTGACCGGCTAACAACACAACCTAATAGTAAACATACAAATTAGCATTCCCGCGCCACTAAAGGAATATGGTTGAAATGCTAAGCTACATTCAAATACACTCGACCTACCAGTTAGCAGCGAATGGACACATCTATGGAGGATGGAAGAGGCACCGCTACAGCTACGAGACCCATCAAAGCCAGGGAGAACTCCTGAAGAGTTTCCCCCTCATGCTGCCTCCGCGAGAAGAATGCCTCCTGCGGAGCAACATACGACTCGGAGCACTCGCACCGAACGAGAGGCGCCAGGAACCCGCAGTCACTCTGCAGTACAAAATACTTTGTTTAGCATGATCGCCACAGCAACTCTACTTGTGAATGAATAAAAACCGCGAGCAGCCATACCTGCCAAAGACGTCACCACCGCCCCGGAAGCGGAAGGATCAGGTGAGAGCGCAGAGACCGAGCCAAGGGGGAGGAGTGCCTCTTATACCCTAGCTTGCCTCAGTGATTGGCTACCAGCACATAGAAATATATATTTCTATACTGCTACATAACGTTAGATAACGTTATACAGGGAGTGATGTATTTCTACGGAAAGGCTGTGCTTCTCTCATTGTGTGTGCTTTGTATGTTGTGTGTGCTTCTCTCATTGGAATGACGCGGGGCGCGGGGCTCAAGCGCTGTCTTGCTGGTAGTCAAATATATTTATTTATACAGCATATGGATGTTACGTGCCTGTTACTTGCTGCCGGGGGAACTGCTGTACTATAAAGAATGGTATCATCGGCATATAAATGGACGTGGCAACCGGTTAGCGAAGATACCAGTTCATTAATATAGAAGGTAAAAAGTACAGGGCCCAGCACCGAACCTTGAGGGACACCCTTTGTAACCGTTATGAAATCCGAATTGCCACGTGAAGATTTTATACACTGACGCCTGAGGGAAAGGTAGTCATGGAACCACGCACAAGCTCCTAAATCCAATCCAATATCGGATAGCTGTTCTAAAAGCAAGTGGTGATCGACCGTGTCAAATGCCTTCGAGAGGTCGACAAAGAGGGCCGCGCAGTGGTTCCTCTTATCCAAGGCCGAGACTATGTCGTTAGTTACACGTGTGATAGCAGAGATGGTACTATGGATAGGTCTGAAACCGGATTGATGGGGACTAAGAATTGAGTGGCTTAATAGAAAGCGTTTCAATTGAGAATTGACCAAGGTCTCAAGTACTTTAGATAGGCATGGGAGAGTGGAGATCGGTCGATAGTTATCCGGATCAGCCCTATCACCCCCTTTGTGTAAAGGAATGACTCGCGCAGACTTCCAGACCAACGGAAATACACCAGAGGAAATGAACAAATTTAAAATGTATTCTGCAGCTGGCACGACGGAGATGCATGATTGGTATTATAATATCCTGACAGGAGGGTCGTCGCTTCAGAAGAAGAAGAAGCAGGAGGAGAGAGAGAGAGAGGGGTGTGTCAGGAGAGGGGGGTGTGTCAGGATGGGGGGGGGTGTGCCCTCTCGCCCCCTGGGTCGTAGGGTGTCGTGGCTAACCTCCCGCGCTGCCAGAGACCGGAGTGTGTAAAACTAGCCTAGTGTGGTGTTAGCGCCTGGCTGCCTCGGGGGGGGGGGGTTACTGCTAATGGGATTTCCCCCCACACCTCCCTCCCCCCTCCTCCCTCTCCCTCCCCCTCCACACAACAGGTGGTGCGTGTCCTCGATTAGCTCACGTTCAGCTCTGGTTATAGAAACATCAGAGAGGGTTAAAGCTTTCCTCTCTCAGGGCCATAAGGGTACCCTAAGGGTACACGATGTGATGAACAGATCAGTCTTATTGTTACAACCCCATATACGGTCTACGTATATGGGATGTAACAATAAGGTAAAGAACTAGAGGAGATGGGAGAATATAAATAAAACAAGATTTATTGTAAAATAGTAACACAAACAAGTTTCCTAGAAACACATGAACTGAAAACTACTCTATCAAAGAAGAGCGAAATGAATCTAATGTATAAATTAAGTAATTTAATTAACTGACCAAGTGGTAACCCTCTAACCCTAACTAACAGATCAAATGCAACTAAGGCTAAATTGCTACAAACATAAGACTAACAAACACAACCTACAAAACTAAGACACCATATTACAGCTGTATCAAACAACACCAACACAAAAACAACTGGGGAGTTGTCGTCTGGCCCACTGGCACCACGTCTCTCCCAGCCTTTCATCCTCCCTCCACCCTTAGGTGAGTGAGTCAGCACACCTGTCAATCAAGCTGTCGCCATGGCAGCAGGCAGGAGGAAGGGCAATCACCTGGGAGAAACAACACACAAACACACTAGGGCTGCACACAACACAACACAGCCGTAACACTTATACTAATAATACAACAACAAGGAAGACCAGATGTTCTCACTTCTCATTGGTCTATCGACACAAACACACATTTACATCTATGGGGTGGAAGCTGTTGTCCAATGTTGGGAATTTCATTTTGAAAATGTAAATACATTTCAACTTTGTTGAAAATCAATGTGACACACTCGCTAGTCAACTACACACTGTTTTGTGAGCCTGCTAACAATGTAAAGCAGTGTTCTAGTTACCTAGGTAACAATGTAAAGCAGTGTTCTAGTTACCTAGGTTCAGTGTGCGAATTAAATCACGGTGTGCGGGGGAGCCCAGGGATTAAAGCAAAAAATAATAATCTCCTGACGGAAAAGAAAATTCAGGCCAAATCGGGGCCGGTGGCTTTCCGTGCGCAAAGCGCGCGTGCGATTTTCCGTTCTACGTTCTAATGCTTTGACTTTTCTTTCGAAAAATGTGAATACATTTCCGCGTTGTAGAAAGTCAATGACACATCGCTAGTCAACTAACACGGCTTGTTTTATGAGCCTGCTAACAATGTAAAGTAGTGTTGTAGTTAACTAGGTAGCAGTCCAATCCATTACGTTGCAGTATTTTGGCTTGACTAGAAAGTTTGTGTTGTGATTCTCAACAACGTTGAAACTTAGTTTCACCCTTTTCCATATTTTTGAATAATAAATGTGTGGACTGACGATGTAGCGCAGCCTAACTTATTCAAATAATTATTTAACATAGTTTTATTGTGATAATTATTCCCCCCTCCTCCCAGACTTACAAGGTCACATTATTATTGGATTGGTTGTTTGGTGCCGGGTGAAGTTGGCTAAACATTTAACCTGCTAGCAAGAGAAACATCATGTCACTCTCCAAAGGTCTAAAGAGGAAAGTTGACGGTGGAAACAGGGCATTTAGGAATGGACAGTGAACTATGCGTTCATCCTACCTGGTTTCATCAATGCAAAGCCGTTGTGAGACTCACATTTTCCGTGCTCACAATGAATGTTCCCTTCCACCTATACATGCGAGTCGTCCTTTTCGTCAATGAATGTGATAAAGACGCACTGACTAGAGGAATCGATTGGTGCATAAAAACCTTGAGAACTGCCGGATTAAAGTGACGTCCATAATAATAATAAATAATAATACTACATTAGACTTATAGCGCTTTTCTAGACACTCAAAGACGTCCATATCACCAGATAGCCAACAAATAGTGACCGATGGGAGATGCCAGTTTTCTCATTAAGTGAGATTTAATAGCCTAATAATTTTTTTCTTCTATTTTTAATGAATGGCTCATTGTAATTATTATCCCTGGTAATGTAGCGTGTTTGCTCTGTCGTTTCAGGAGCATAGGCTAAGCGGATTGAGCTTTTTTTTTTTTTTTGCGCCGATTTAGTTGTCAATGTTTTTCATAAAATTAAACTGCATTTGCTTTGTTAATGTTCACATGTGTGGTGCAGTCACATTCACATAGCCTATAAGTAAACATTAAGTTTGAATTATTTACTGAGCTGGCGTTACTTTTTTCAAACCACACACCGCATGTCGGCTATTTCAGCAGCACGCACCATGTCCACCTACTTATCACTATGAGGGGTTCAGCGTCAGTGCACCCCGCTCTGTTACCTTCGCATAGTTGTAGCCAATAAAGGCCTATATGTAGGCTGTATAGGCTATTATATATCATTTATATACCTAATACCAACATCAAAATAGATTGTATGCCTCTACAAATCATATTACACCAGGTAAAATCCGTCACAACTTGGAATAAATCCATCGCAATTTGGAATATTTTAGTGCTCCCCCAAAATTTCACAAACCATGTTTCCAGGGGAGCTCATGTCACCACTAGGGGAGCTATAGCTCCCCGAGCTCCCCCTTATTTCGCACCCTGCCTAGGTTACAATGTAAAGCAGTGTTCTAGTTAATAGTTATAGGTGTATGTAGGTCCTGTTTTCATCCAACTGAGCTGATGTGCCATGCAGGGGTCATAGAAGTCAATACCACACAGTAGTCAAATGTAATATAGTCTGGGCTGCCACATATCCCTCATATCTCAACACATGACTGGTCATCCAGAAGAGGTTCCTAAGGATGATCTCTCTATCTAACAGATTTGAACCATCTGCTGCTGACACCACTTTACAAGTGTTCTGGTCCTTTGTGTCACAGATGAATGAGGCACCTAGCAGACATCCTGTCTGGGATCACATCCACACACCTCTTTGTTCCTTATTATTACGTTTGAATGCATCAGTAGTTGGGTCCAGTCATGTCTGATCTTATCTTAATGTGTGTTTCATGAGTAATATGTTGGTGTCATTTTCATTATTGTGTGATGTTTCTTTCCAGTATTTTGTAGTGCCTTTTTAATAACATTCCACAGAAACCCAGACAAATGGTCAATGAGCTCATTACAGTTTTTATTGGGATGTAAATAGTGTCACACCCCTGGCTGATGTTTCTGTGGAAAACACTGCTTATGAATTGAATACTTTTGTTGTGTAACTTGCCAATGAGTGTCCCCAAAATATATTTTGATATTTATGATTGAAACCACAGCCAGTGTTGGAATGGGATGAATTTGCAATCAGAGATTGATAAAAGGTATTTTTATGCATATTTTTTATATGCACGGTTGTTCTACCACCAAAGTACAACAAGTTTGAAACCCACCAGCAACAGAACTATTAAAATAAATCTCCAGAAGAGTTGTTTTGTGTAAATAAAGACTATAATCTTCTGGTAAATCTTTGATGTTGCTGATCCTTGAACAAATTCTACTACGACAGATATCAGGTCACTTAAATATTATTATTATCTGATTGACAATCTTCCTTACGTATAAGCTACCAGTAATATTATTTGGCACTAAATAGGATGAATGACCTTGCATTTTAGACATACTGTACCTTCCTGAAAAGATAATAGTCTGTCTCTATAATAGTCTGTCTCTATAACAGCCTGTCTCTATAATAGTCTGTCTCTATAACAGCCTGTCTCTATAATAGTCTGTCTCTATAACAGCCTGTCTCTATAATAGTCTGTCTCTATAACAGCCTGTCTCTATAATAGTCTGTCTCAATAATAGTCTGTCTCTATAACAGTCTGTCTCTATAATAGTCTGTCTCTATAACAGCCTGTCTCCATAATAGTCTGTCTCTATAACAGTCTGTCTCTATAATAGTATGTCTCTATAATAGTCTGTCTCTATAATAGAATGGTGCTCTCTTGTGTTGAGGTAAATAATGGCCATGTACATTAAGTTCAGAATAGATTTCAAGATCCTTCTGCTTGTTTATAAAGCTCTCACTGGCACAGCACCAGAATATGTTCAGATCTTGTGCTAGCATATCAGCCCAATAGAGCTCTCTGGTCTTCTGATGCTGGCTTTCTGTGTACCACATGGACAAAAGAAGAGATTTGGTGAGGCTGCATTCTCATTTTATGCACCCAAATTGTGGAATGCACTGCCAGTTTACATTAGGGATGCAACCTCAGCACATATGTTCAAGTCAAGAATAAAAACCCATCTTTTTAATATTGCCATTAAATGACTAAATAATGAAATTAGGAATATATAATGATTGGAGCACTTTGAGCTTCAACGCTTGCAGGAAAAGTGCTATACAAATATAAGTTATTATTATTATTACTGTACAGCTTTTACACTTTTGATTATGAATTGTTTTAGGGTGAAAAAAGCAGCATCCGCACACTGAAATCTGTACAAAAATCATTATTTTATTGCAAGCTTTCGGTCATAGACCTTCTTCAGGCATAAAGCAGTGACAAGTGAATGCAGTAGTATAAAAGGTTCAAACAACATCACTTGATTAGCCAATGCACAACACACGTGTGAAATATTTCACCTAATGGCCATACATCTGGGGAATTGTAGTCCTAGATTTAGTGGACTACAAAAAACACAAGTTCACTGAGACAACAAATTACAAGTATAAGTAAGTGATGTTAAAACTATTGTTTGTTATATTGAGGCTCTTCAACCCTTAAACTTTGATAACATGAAAAATATGAAAATCACATTTAAAAACCCCCATTATTGAACAATGTCAATGTGTAACACAGGTTAGAGGCCAATCTAACAAATGTGGGGGAGGAACAGTGTTGGAGTACGTCCAGGCGTATGTCCAGAAAATAAGCTGATCTAATAGAAAACTGAGAAGTGATAGGATCTATATCTTAATATGATATGATGTATAACATCTCAGTCTTCCAGCTGAAACGTTAGGAGGATTTATTGCAAACATAACAACATACCAGTATTCAGTCACACTCGGCTTCTAAACACTAAGGCCACATCTGGGTGGAAGGGGCGGTGACCAAATGACGCAGGAGGGGACAAGGACATCTCAACTCCTACGACCTCGATTCCTCTTTCACTCTCCAGTAGGGAGAGGAGGGGAGGAGAGGAAAGGAGGAGACAGGAGGAAGAGATGAGGGAGGAGAGGAAGAGAGGAGAGGAAGGGAGGGTAGGAGGAGAGGACAGGAGGAATTGAGAGAAAATAATCTAGAAAAGGCTCATGTCATGACACAACCTTCTCCCTGATACGATCAACAAGTAAATATCCATACAGTAGATGATGGTGCAGCCAGCAGACCCCCCCTTCTTCTTTAGGGCTCCTGCCTCCTTAAACCTTCTCTCCTGTGTGTATTCTCTGGTGTTTCTTTAGTGATCCTGCCTGACTGAAACTCTGCCCACACTGGGAGCAGGGATATGGCCTCTCTCCTGTGTGTATTCTCTGATGGCTCTTTAGGGTTCCTGCCAGACTGAAACTCTTCCCACACTGGGAGCAGTAGAATGGCTTCTCTCCTGTGTGTATTCTCTGGTGTCTCTTTAGGGATCCTGCCTGACTGAAACTCTGCCCACACTGGGAGCAGCAGAATGGCTTCTCTCCTGTGTGTATTCTTTGATGGCTCTTTAGGGATCCTGCATGACTGAAACTCTGCCCACACTGGGAGCAGCAGAATGGCTTCTCTCCTGTGTGTATTCTCTGGTGACTCTTTAGGTTTTCTGCCTGACTGAAACCCTTCCCACACTGGGAGCAGCAGAATGGCTTCTCTCCTGTGTGTATTCTCTGGTGTCTCTTTAGGTCTCCTGCCTGACTGAAACCCTGCCCACACTGGGAGCAGTAGAATGGCTTCTCTCCTGTGTGTATCCTGTGATGTTTCTTTAGGTCTCCTAGTTGACTGAAACTCTTCCCACACTCGGTGCAGTGGTGTGACTTCTCTCCTGTGTGTTTCCTCTGATGTTTCTTTAGGGTGTTAGGGGAAGCTAAACTCTTTCCACACTGACGGTCAGGGTAAGTATGTTCTCCTCTGTGAGCCTGTGGTTGTTTGTGGTTTCCTGACATGGTGGAGCTGGACTCACTGTCTGAGCCTGGATTGGAGCTCTCTCCTGTAAGAGTAGGAACATATACAGGATTAGAAACATTTAATTAAACCTTCATTTATACAGGGGAAAACACACTGAGAACATGGCTTCTTTTGCAGTTGCCCCCTGTCCACAGTATCTATATTATTACAAAACAACACATACAGACAACACAACACATTGAACACAACAAGAAATACAGTTGAATACAGACATCAATACATCACTTAAAACCACAATATATGAAGAGAAACAATCACCAAAGAGGTCCTCTATCAACACCCAGAATTGCCTGAGCAACACCAGTACAACCAACTGGAATGTTTTTGTAGATTTTCCCTGCAGTGAGGTGCACCAGAACTAAAAGTGGATTTACCCAGTTCGGTGGAGACCCAGGTAACCTCAAGAGTTAACCAACTTTGAGAAAGAGTTCAGCTATTAATAGGGCTGCAACTAACGATTATTTTGGTAGTCGACTAATCTGTCGATTATTTTCCCGATTAGTCACGATTAGTCGTGTGGCTTTTCGCTGCGCGTAAATGGCGACGCAGAAGCATAAATCCGGCTTAACTAGCTATCTAACCTAACGTTACGCCAAGCTACAGCTGCTCACAGAGCTAGTTGATTGGCTAGCTAGCATTGCTGGCTAGACTACAGACAGCTCACGTTAGTAGGCTACGCTTGGCGCTGTTTATCTTACAGACAGCTCGCTGGTGGACTCAACATAATTGAAATAGCATTCACTTATCAAGCATCATTCATGATCATCCACCATGACTACCTGGTATTTTAATAGCGACCACCCCTCACTTCATTTCATCTCGCGTTCTCCTGGCTTCAACATGGAAAACCCCTGCTACGTAACGTTACATACAAGCGCCTCTGTCTGTCACACGCGTGCCACAGGGCAAATAAATTAATAGCACAAACGCTCATAGCATCTACAGCCCTGTCCATGAGACGTTGTTTTCCAACATGTAACAGTAAAGCTAACATAAACATTACGACACGAACAATATAACGTTAGCCAGTTGGCTAACAACGTTAGCTAAAACTTACCCAGCTGATTCTTGCATGGCTCCCGTTTAAAAAAAAAAAAAAAGAAGAAAAAAAAACCTTTATTTTTTATTTTTTATATGATTAGTCGACACTTAAATTCCACGTCGACGAGTTTTTATGATCGACGTCGTCGATTATGTCGACTAATCGTTGCAGCCCTAGCTATTAATGGTCTTGAATTTCAGTAATGAGGTTAGGTAAGCTGGGAGTTTATTCAGAAGGCAAGATCTACAGGACTTTTACAACGTCCAGGCAACGGTTTGATTAAGTATGCAATGATTAGTTTTAAAACAACCCTAAACATTGCATACCTAACCCTGAACAAGGGCACTATGGTCGATAGCATCCAAAGGTTTAAGTGTAGTGGCTGCTACATTTTTGTTGATGACATCACCATAATCAAGCACTGGCCTGAAGGTTGATGGCACAGTTGATCTGATTTGTGCTGTTCAGGGAATGCCAAGATCTGTTGCTTTAAAAGAAGCCCATCTTAACTCTTAGCTTTTTAACAAGCTCCTCTGTATGTTTCTAAACTTCAACTATTTGTCAAACCAAATGCCTGAAGGTACCACGTAAATCTGTACAAACAATAGTACACAAGTATAAACATTATATGAGCATTCAGTCGTCATACGCTGAACTCAATCCTACAGAACATTTGTGGGCAGAAGTGAAAAAGCTTGCACAAGCAAGGAGGCCTACTAACCTGACTCAGTTACACCAGTTCTGTCAGGAGGAAAATTCCATGCGAGAACTTAATGCGAGAAGCTTGTGGAAGGCTACCAGAAATATTTGACCTATGTGGCAATGCTACCAAAGGCAATGCCACCCAATACTAACCAGGTGTGTGATCCGTACGGATCGCCCCCCACGGTTCGGCACACATGTGTACCGCGGATCAATTGCTACTGATCCATTGGGAATATGATGAAAAAAATACACGCTGAAATAAATAATTCTCTCGACTAATATTCTGACATTTCACATTCTTAAAATAGAGTAGTGATCCTATAAGACCTAAGACAGGGAATGTTAGGATTAAATGTCAGGAATTGTAAAAACTGAGTTTAAATGTACTTGGTTAAGGTATATGTAAACCTCCAACTTCAACTGTTAATGCAGGATACTTTATTATTACTTAATTATTTACAGATAACACAATATTCTTAATGCAAATAGTAAAAAGAACCTGACCAATAATCGATCCTTGATCCATCCTATGTTATGTCCAAAAAACCTGATTTAGACTAACCACATCAGTTAAGACACACTGCGTTCTGTCTGTTAAATAATATTCAATACAGCTACATGAACCTGATCCAGATAACCTCTGAATAAGTAGGTAATGGTAATAATAAATAAGGACCCATCCCTAACACACAATTAACACCATAGAGCAATGTACAATAAATACATTATAATAGTAGTCAAGTTCATGAACTTACCATCCAACTCACTATATGTCTCCGGTAAATTCTCTCCTGCCTCCTCTTCTTTCATCATCACATATTTCTCCTCCACTTCCTCTTCTTCTATTTCTTCTTTCACCATCATAGTGTTTTCCTCCCCTTCCTCCTCCTCCTTCAACATCATTTTTTCTTCTTCCTCTTTCACTACCACATTAAGATCCAGTGTTTGACTGCAGTCCTCCAACTTCACTGCCACCATCTCTGGACCCTGCCGTGAACCCAGGGACTCTGTGGACTTGGCTTCAGACATGGTAGCTGGGCTGTGAGATGGATCTGTGTAATGTAAACAAAGGAAGAGCCACACATAGTGGAGAGTTAATTACACAAACATTCAGATTACCAAGCACCTAACAAAGAACATGCACTACTATGAATTGTTATTGTAAAGCGTCTTTAGCAGTGGCTGGGCTGAGACACAATTCTCTACCCCTCTGGCTGAGTGGGTTTAAAAGGAATACACTGCTCTCATTTGGTGTGCACCAAATGGTAATGGTAAATGGACTGACCTATTCCAAAGCGCTTTACAATGGTCTCTCATTCACACATCAATGGTGGTGTGCCGTTGGTGTGTGAATGGGTGAATAAGAGGCGAATGAGGCCTTTGTAAAGCGGCAAGCTACCATGAAGCTAGCCACCAATCCAATGCCTTTGAATGCCAGCAGGATTTGTGAACAAGTGCACCATTCTGCCACAGGGTAGACAATTGGACCCAACACAGGAGTGTTTTTTCTGCATTGAGAATCTCCCTTCATAAAGCATTTTCATGTAATACTGTTATAGAACCAGCAGGGGTTTTCTAGGAGTTTTGTTTTTGATACCTTTTCAACTTTGTAAGCGTTACTGACTTAAGAGCGCTTTTTAACATGGAGGTCTATGGAAACTCAAGAGACCTGCAGAACATTCTTAGAATGATTACACAACAACACTCTCTTGGCTATCAGTTCTACCCCACTCTCAACTCCTTCACCAACCAACACCTGAACAGTCAACCAACCCTCTACCCAGTCCACTGAACTACCCAGGCTCCTATCTATCTATCTATCTATCTATCATACTATCTATCATACTATCTATCTTCTAACATACTTGACTCTGTCTAACCATCTATCTTTCCAACCTCATATCTATCTAACCTTTCAACTAACCAGACTAACTAGAAATGCCATTCTGCAATATTTCATAGATAAATAAGGTCTAGACTGGAAACGAGGACATACTGTAACAGAAGTCAACAACGTTCAAAGCGACTCATCTATTCAGCCTTTGTAAATTCACCCTATTAAGTCTAGAATATCACTGTTCTTTACTCTGATATCCAGTCCATCCCATTTCGACCTCATTCAGAGCAGACATTGTGACTTTGCAACTGCAAACTAAGGCCTCACACGAGTTGCACAAAGGACAGACGGACACGTGTTTGTTGTTGGGCTTTCTTGCGGAATAATTTAATAATGTATTAATAATTTTGCCATTTAGCAGACGCTTTTATCCAAAGCGACTTACAATTACGAATTACAGGGACATTCCCCCTGGAGTAACTGAGGGCTAAGTGCCTTACCCAAGGGCACACTAGTAGTGTGGCTTCAGGCGGGATTTGAACTCACAACCTTCCGATCACAAGTCCACTCACTATCCACTAGACCAGTGGTTCCCAACCGGGGGTACGCGGACCCCTAGGGGTACGTGAGGGGATTGCAGGGGGTACGTGGAAAGATTTGGACTTATAATTTATTTCCCTTTCCCAAAAAATAATTAAATATAGTCGTTTCATAAACCTGTTGTTAAAATGGTACGCTGCAACTTAAGTTCCTCCCCGACAGGTGATGACTGTAACACAAGTGGTAGTCACGTCACATTTAAATCACGTTCATTTACGCTCATTTACGCTCATTTACGCGCGCACGTCAGCTAGGCCTGTCAGTATACCGCAAAGATGGACAGATGGCTAAAACGACCAGCTACAGTAACGGTCAGATCAGAGGCAGATCAGACGGTCAGATCAGAGGCAGATCAGACGGTCAGATCAGAGAAAAAAAGAAATTTACATGTACATCGGCTGATCCACCACAGCCACAGTGCTTTTTCTGCGGCGAAGTCCTGGCTAATAATTAAATGAAGCCAGCCCATTTACAGCGACACCAGAGCACCAAACACCTAGCAACTGTTGGTAAAACTGACGACTTTTTCAAGCGAAAACTGTCAGAGTTCAAGTCAAGTCAGGCTACACTGAAAAAAGCGGCAAGTGTGTCAAGCAAAGCACTGGAGGCGTCCTATGCTGTTTCATTACTAGTGGCTAAGTCAAAAAACCCACATTCAATCGCCGAAGATCTGATTTTGCCTGCCGCTATGATTTTGGCTAAAACTATGCTGGACAAGAAAGCAGCTGACGCGCTCAAGTTGGTACCATTATCAAACAATACTGTCTCCCGTCGGATTGATGATATGTCCATAAATATTGTCGGACAAGTGGTGGATAAAATGAAGCAAGCAGGTCAGTTCGCTTTGCAATTAGATGAAATGACCGACGTTAGTGGGGAGGCTCAGCTGCTGGCTTTTGTGCGTTATAAAGAAGAGTCGGACATAAATGAGCATATCTTGTTTTGCAAGACGCTGCCAGGAAAGACAACTGGCGAGGAAATATTTCTGATTATTGACAGCTTCTTCAAAGACAACGATCTGGAGTGGAAATCCTGCAGTCACATCTGTACCGATGGAGCGGCAGCAATGACGGGTAAGGTGCGTGGGATGCTTGGGCGTGTGATGAAGGTGAACCCCGAAATTAAGTGGATGCACTGTATTATTCACCGGGAGGCACTCGCTAGGGATGCTCCGATTTATCGGCCACCGATTTAAATCGGCCGATTTCACTCCAAATGACTCGATCGGTGATCGGCAAAAATGGCCGATCGCAAAAACCGATCTTTTTTCTTTTTTTTTTTTTCCCCCTGGGGAAGACAGATAACTGAACAGAAAACATAGGAGGACGTAACAGTATGTAAACCATGAAGGCCACGTTTATGATGTCTTTTATACAGCCATATCGACTGACTTGGGCTTCAGGCCCTAACTGGGTGATAGGCCAGACCTTTACTATGCCATAAAAATGGGTCTGCGTTTGCTTGGTGCCTAATGGATCAAAACTTTTGTCTAAAAAGCAAAAAATATGTAGGCTATCCAGTCAGTAGGCCTACAGTTATGTATTAAAAAAAAAATCGGTATCGGTATCGGTTGATCTTGAGGGAAAAAATCGGTGATCGGTATCGGCCCCAAAAATACAGATCGGAGCATCCCTAGCACTCGCCAGCAAAAGGATGAGCCCCGAGTTAAGTGCAGTTATGGATGACGCAGTTAAGGTGATTAACTTCATTCAGTCCCGGCCAATGAACCACAGACTGTTTCAAACTCTTTGTCATGGCAGCGGGTCAGAGCATGAGCAGCTACTGCTTCACACAGACGTTCGCTGGCTGTCTCGTGGCAAAACGCTGCTGCGGCTCTATGAATTGCGCATCGAGGTGTTTGCTTTCCTGACAGAAAACGACCACCCTCTTGCAGCCCTGTTTGAGGATGCAGTGTGGGTTGCGCAGCTGGCATATCTTGCTGATGTCTTCACTAAGCTGAATGAGCTCAACCTTTCACTTCAGGGCAAGTACTCACACATCCTTAACATGTATGACAAAGTGAATGGATTCATAAAGAAGGTTAAATTATGGGAGAGGAAATGTAAGGATGGAGATGTGAGCTGTTTCCCACTGCTTGATGGCCATCTCGCCACCACTGATGCTGACAGAGGTCCTGTGGTGAAAATAGTTAAAGCACATCTGTCCAAACTTGACACTGACTTCAACCAGTACTTTCATGACATTGAAACAAAGTCAGAAAAACTGGACTGGGTGAGTACCCATTCAGAGTGAATGACAGGAGCAGCAGCAGCCTTCCTGCAAGCCTGCAGGAAAATCTGATGGACATGTCCTCTGATCGTGGGTTGAAGATGGCACATGCTGACAAGTCATTGACAGAGTTTTGGTGTGATGTTGAAAAGGAATATCCAGTGCTGGGAAAGTGTGCATTGAATGAACTTTTGCCTTTTGGATCTACATATATGTGTGAAGTGACCTTCTCAGCTTTGACCCACATCAAAACCAAGCCAAGGAACAGACTGAGTGTGGAGAGCAGCCTGGTGACTGCTGTTGCCACACTGCCTCCAGAACTGTCAAAGCTTATAAAAGAGAAGCAACCTCAAGTGTCTCATTAAAGCTCAACTGATGAAAAAAAGAATTGCAACTGCTACTGGGTGAGTCTATTTTTCACAATGGTGTAAATATCTATGTATTAAAGGGGAGTGGTTCAAATGATTTCATTAATAATCAGTAGAGTTAGATAAGAAGTTTAAGTGTGTGTGTGTGTGTGTGTGTGTGTGTGTGTGTGTGTGTGGATAGTTGGGGGTGTGGGTGGCTGTATTGCAAGTGCAACTGACACTTGTGATGATATTCTGGTTCAATTAGCTCTTGTCCCTGAGAGGGAATTTGTGATAATCATAATGTCTTGAATGTGTTCTCTCTCTCTCTCTATGTGTGTGTGTGTGTGTGTGTGTGTGTGTGTGTGTGTGTGTGTGTGTGTGTGTGTGTGATAAGTTTTATCCTGTCTCATCTTGTCTGTTTCCTCTCCCCATCAGTCAAGACTCTGGGATGAGAAAATGATGACATCACTGCACCTCAGACAGAAGCCAAAGAGGAGCAGGAGAAAGGGAAAAGAAACAGATATCAAATCAAATTCATTATTATTTATTATTTATTTTTCTATTTTCAGTGAGTGTGTGGGCATGTGGTAACAATTAACCATTGAGGTGGCCAGGTGGAACATGTATTGGCCAATTAGCTCATGTAGTCTAATTTTGAATGGCAATGTTTTGAAATGGCAAACATGTGACTTTATGTCAGATTGTTGTGTGCAGAAAACCGTGTTCAGTGCATTTAAAAAGTGCCATTTTGAATAGCAAAATGTGTGTAAAGCAGAAAATGTGTTTAGAGTTTTGGAGACATGAGAAGAGGTTTTGCTCTCTGTGTGTCAGTAATAAATGTTATATTTGCAAGTTAGAGTTTAATTGATTTTTTGGGGAAATAATCAACACGCATGAGTGAGGGGGTACTTCTGGCATGGCAAAACAGCTCAAGGGGTACACAAGACAAAAAAGGTTGGGAACCACTGCACTAGACCACCACTACGTGGTGATATGAAATCAAAATACTCATCAGAACATGTGTTTGTTCCGTGGTGTATTCCGGTAGAAACGGTCAAACAGATACAACATCTCTTCTGATTAGTATGTTCACCTCATTTAAACTTTCCGCAAGAAACAACCACCATTACGAACAATGAAGCAATGCGATGCAGGACTTGGCTACGAACACGTTTTACTTACATTTCTGCGTTTTCACCAATGTGGAGATACCGGCGCTGCTCCAAACGGCCCTGTCGGAAGTCTTCTGACTCCAGAAATAACATAGATTATATATTAGATTATGACTCCAGAAATAAAATACAATTCCTACAAGCTGGCGACATCGACGGACTCACATCAGGAGTAGAATGAAAGTTGTTATAAACACCGTGTCGTCTTTTGATGACGTCATCGCGGGGTCCTTCCGGAGCTGTGTTCTGGAACTCCGCCCACTTAGCTCGGGTACATTTATTCTAAATAAAAGCGCCCACGTTAAACTTGTTTAAGCATTTAGAAATGCTACATATGGATAAAGTAACGCAAATGATATGCTACTACATCTGGAAATAAACATGTCAATAAAGATGTAATCCTACTCTATGACTCTATTATTTGTGCTTTGAAGGGTTTATAATTCTTCTAATATCCAGACTGCTGCACTACATAAAGGGACATATAATGGATTGTTTGATTGATTGATTGAAAACTTTATTAGAAGATTTGCAGAAGTAGGTACTGTTATGTTCAATAACGGAGTCGAACTCAGAGCTTATAGTCGGAGCTGGCGACTCCATTTAATCAAACACGAGTGTAACACAAAACGTAATACGGCACATGTCGTAAAGCCCAAACTGTCGTAAACACAGACGTAACATTTCCCCCCCCCTCACACAACCTAGGTGTGATACTCAGTCATGTAATCACGCAAGTGCTCGGGCCTGTTGCGTGCTCGAACCAGACGTGGCTCTGGTGCAGCCACAGCCACTGGTGGCGGCTCCACGCCTTGGGGCTGAGCCTGGTAGGCCGGGGTTGCTGCTTCATCCAACCGTGCGGCTGGCAAGACTGTGGAAGAGGCCACACTCAGCGCTGGGCCCGGGGGAGGCTGCACCTTACGCAGGCGGGTAGCATGCCAGCGAGTGCCGTCGGCGAGCCTAAACGAGGCCGGGCCAAGCTGTTTGCTGACCTGGACAGGGTCAGACCAAAACGACTGGAGTTTGTTGTCCCGATGAGGTCGTCGGATCCTGACCCAGTCCGACACAGCGATGACAGGTGGCCTAGCACGTCTGGCCCTGTCGAAACGATCCTTCATCAAGCGCTGGTGTTTGGTGACTGTGGCTTGAACTGGATGGACCGGGGGCTGAGCTAGTATAGGGCGGAGCCTATCGAGAGGCAGCTGGAGCTCCCGCCCCAGCATGAGGGAGGCTGGGGAGACTCCTGTAGTGGCGTGTCGCGTGGCCCGATAATGCAACAGCGTCTGGAGGAGGCTGGTGGTGAGCGTGCACCCTTGTGCCAGGTGGGCCCTGATGCCATTCTTCAGTGTTTGGTTCAGCCGTTCCACCCCCCCGTTCGCAGCAGGGTGGTAGAACGCTGTGCGGATGTGGTGGATCCCTTTACCCACTAGATAGGAGGACAGTTCATGGGAAACCATTTGAGGACCGTTGTCAGTCGTGATCCTCTTGGGCAGGCCCCAACGCGCAAACAGAGCGTCGAGAATGTCGATCAGCACCTTTGCTGTGACCGAGCCCACAGGTGTCACCTCTGGCCACTTAGAGTGGAGGTCGTAGGTCACAACGAGAAAACGCTGGTGATGTGGTACCCCATGCAGCTCGCCGCAGATATCCAGTTGCAGGTGCTCCCAGGGTTGAGATGGCCAGTCCAACGGCTGCATGGGCGGGGGTGGAGCTGGAGCCCTGATCTTACCACTAAGGAGACAGGCAGTGCAATCCTTGACCAGGGTTTCGAGTTCCCTGTCGATGCCTGGCCACCACACAACCTCACGACAGCGCTGTTTGAGCCTGACTATGCCCAGGTGACCCTCGTGCGCCATAGCAAGGATACGCGCCCGAAGGACACCTGGGACCACAGTGCAGAACCCGCGAGCGACACAGGTGTCATTCCAAACCGACAACTCCTCCCTGATCCTGGAGTAAGTGAGTAGCTCGTCAGGTACTCTTACCGGCCACCCCTGCGTGATGTAGGTTGAGAGTGTAGAGAGGGTGGGGTCATCGGATGAGGCATCCCGGAGCTCCTTCAGCGACACCGTCTCCTGAAGGGGTGTGTGGAGGAGCTGGACGAGGTCATGCTCAGCCTGGTCCAGTCCGGGGGTCAAGGTTGGGGCTGTGGGTGGGCTGGGGATTGCTCGTGATAGCAAGTCGGCTACCACGTTGTCTCGTCCTGGCGTGAACTGTAGCCGATAGTTGTACTGTTGCAGGCGGTCGGCCCAGCGGTGGAGGCGGAGTGGCTTGTGACCGGTGCCAGACGTGGCCAGGAGGGTGATGAGGGCCTGGTGGTCTGTCCTCAGTGTGAATAGCCGTCCATAGAGGTACATGTGCCAGCGCTCACATGCCCAGAGGCATGCTAGGGCCTCCCGCTCCCCCACCGAGTACTTCTGTTCCGTGGGGCTGAGAGCACGGGAGGTGAAGGCGATCGGTCTCTCCACCCCCCCTTGCAGCTGGGACATCACCGCACCAATGGCTGTGGCAGAGGCGTCGCACGTGACAAGAGTGGGGCTGGCCAGGTCGAAATGCGCCAGGACCGGTGGCGAGGTGAGTTGGGCCTTCAGGAGGCGTACGGCGTCTGAGCAGGCAGACGTCCAGAGCCAGGGCTCGTCATGCTTCAACAGCTTCCGCAGTGGTGTGGTTGTGGCCGAGTACTGTGGCAGGAAACGGAGGTAGTACGCCGTCATGCCTAGAAAGGAGGCCACCTGAGCGGCTGTGGTGGGCTCCGGGACATGATGGATGGCCTCGGTGTTCGAGTGCAGCGGGTACGTGCCATCAGCTGAGAGGCGGAACCCCACAAAGTCAATGGCTGGGGCGGCGAATACACACTTCTCACCATTGAGTGTGAGGTGATGCTTGGCCAATGCGCTGAACACACTGTGGAGACGCTCGTCGTGGCTCTCGACGGTGGCCCCGTGAACCACGATGTCATCAAGATAGATGGCCACACCTGGGATCCCAGCGAAGATGGAGGCCATGATCTTTTGGAAGCAGCTGGGGGCGGAGCTTAAACCGAAAGCCATGCGTTTGTAGCGGAAAACCCCTCTGTGAGTGATGAACGCTGTGAGGTTGCGGCTCTCGGGGTGTAGTGGCACTTGGAGGTAACCCTGACGGAGGTCCAGTTTAGAGAACACGCTGGACCCGTAGAACTGGGCGGTGAGCTCCTCTATCGTTGGCAGGGGGTATTTGTCAGGGATGATGGCCTTGTTTACCGCTCTCAGATCCACGCAGATGCGCAGCCCCCCAGACTTCTTCTTCGCCACCACCAGGTTGGAGATCCAAGGCGATGCATTCACCTGCTCAATGATGTCGCTATCGAGCATGCTCTGTAGTTGAGAGGAGATGTCATCGCGGAGAGCCAGGGGGGAGCGGCGGAGGGGCTGTATAACAGGCATCACTGTAGGATCTAACAGAGGCTGGTGGGCAAAAGTGTCGAGGCAGCCTACACCGCTGAACAGCGCAGGCCACTGTTGCTGCCAGGGGATGGAAACGGTGTGAATCTCTGAGCCAGCTGTGTCTAGCAGGGTGAAACCGAGGGCGTTGAACAGGTCGAGGCCTAACAAGTTGGTCCCGTGGCGTGCAACGTTGAACCTGAAAGCCGGCAGTGTCCTCTCCCCGTACTTCACAGGCAGCTGAAAAGAGCCCACAATGTCAATCTTAGAGTTGGCATAGCCACGCAGGGTGGTGGAGGGCAACCCCAGGGGCACATGGGAGAAGAACTGTGTATAGGTCGTCAAGTTCACAAGGGACACTGTGGCTCCAGTGTCTAGGAGGAGCGGCAGAGTGACATCACCAACCATCAACGAGCATGTTTTGAATGGCGCTCGTCCTGAGCTGACATTATGGATGACTGTGGTAGGTGACTGGGAAGCTCTAGCTGGGGCAGACCTGCAGACCTTGTGAAAGTGGTTTAGTCTCCCGCAGTTGGAGCAGGTTTTACCACGGGCTGGGCATGTCTGAGCTCTTGAATTGTGTGCAGAAGAGCCGCAATTCCCACACGGCTGGTGTGGCTGGTCGCGTGACCGAGAGGCCAGTAAAATGCTCTCCCCGCCGCTGGTTGCACTCACGTGGAGGAGGGGCACCTGTAGGCTGTGCGCGCCCTCTGCCGGTGAGCGGGGAGAGGCTGAAAAACTAACTGCACATTCTAAAGCTGTTTCAACCTGGGCCGCCATGTTCAGAGCTGCTGATAATGTAAGTTCATCATTTTCCAGTAACAGTTTTTCCCTAATTTTGTCACAGTTCGTGTGTAAGATGAGTTGGTCTCTTATCATTTCGTTCTGTAATGTCCCGAACTTGCATACGCTCGCCAAACCCCGCAGATCAGCCACATACTGTGTCACTGTCTCACCTGTTCGTTGGTGTCTTCGTCTGAATATGACGCGGCGGAGAAGAGCGCTTTGTGGAGGGGCGAAGTGTTGCTTCAATAGTTCCACAGCGTCTGTGTATCTCGCCGCAGGGCCGATAGTTTCAAACACGCGCTGACCCTCCGTTCCCAGGCAGTGCCGCAACAGCGCATATTTCCTCTTGTCTGATACATCCTCCAAGCCGGCAGCTAGGATGTATGTTTCGAAAGAGGAAATCCAGCGGCCCCACGGAATCGGTGGTTCTGCCGGGACTGCTAGGAAAGGAGGGGGTGTTGGTAGAGAACAATCAGCCATCGCTCGTCGCCAATGTTATGTTCAATAACGGAGTCGAACTCAGAGCTTATAGTCGGAGCTGGCGACTCCATTTAATCAAACACGAGTGTAACACAAAACGTAATACGCCACATGTCGTAAAGCCCAAACTGTCGTAAACACAGACGTAACAGGTACATGAAAGTACATATTATATACAAGGTCAACTAAAAGGATAAAAACCCAAGAAAGCCACTGGCTTATTTCAATTGGGGTCCTTGATTCTCAATTCATCGTTACATGTAAGACAGACAAAAAAAACATTGTAACATTGTACACAAATAATCTTCCAAGGCTAAACATGACCACTACCACTGTACTCAGCAACACTTCTAGAATATGGATCAAGTGAGTTTCAGCCATGAGGGGTGACATACAGCTGTGTCTTGTCGTGTAATTTCTACGAATTAATCAATAATAAAGATACACGTGAGTTGCTAGGCTCACAAGAACTTACCACTAAGGGTACACGATGTGATGAAACAAAGTCTCCTCCGTTTATTAAGAGCTCTTAGAGAAGCAAGATACAAAGCAAAGCTCTACCTCAGTTCTGAGGGGTTACTGAGGGGTAAAAATACTAATAATACAACAATAAGGAAGACAAGATATTATCACTTCTCATCAACACAAACACATTTCCATCTGTGGGGTGGAAGCTGTTCAATGTTTGAATGAATTTTATTTTGTAAGTACATTTCAGTTTGTTGACACACTCGCTAGTCAACTAACACAGCTTGTTTTGTGAGCCAGCTAACAATATAACGCAGTGTTATAGTTAATAGTTATAGGTGCATGTAGGTCGGTTTACCTAATGGAACCTTCCCCTTTTTATCCAACGGAGCTGATGTGTGTCGTGTTATTCTATTACAAATACGCGTGAGTCCTTCTGTATTTAAATGTAAGTGTCTTTATTGTAACTCGCTCCGTGAGCTCTGACAATACCGGTCTCTCGTTCTTGTTGTAACCCCGCCCACCTGACCTGATGTCACTACGGTGGCCTGTACACAATTACATTAACACCACATCTCTCTTTCTAGAATCAATGGGTAGACTGCCATTGATTCATCAGACCTAGAGGATTATTCTGCCTCTATAACTAAAAGGTCTGATCTGAACCTGATCAAATAAACAATTCTACTAACACCCCTATATATATATATATACATAAAAAGAGCATGAACACATCTCTTCTCCTAAACATAACATTTTTTTTTTTTTTACAAGTCCAACCTAGTTGGTTTCACCACCTCTCTCCCAGATCTGGTTCTAGGAGTAGCTGGTGGTTCTGGGACATTCTGGTCCCTTGGTTCTGCCGAACTCTGCTTTGGGACACATCCCAGAGGTTGCTCAGTAGCACCACCGCCACTCTGCGCCGGTGAGGGCTCCATGGGGATGAGATGGCGCCGGTTTCGCCGTACTGTCCCATGAGGTCCATCCACGATGTACGACCGCGGAGTAGGGTGGCTGCTGACCACGACTCCAGTTGCATCTTGATCGGTGACCCACACTTCTTTTCCAGGAGTGAGTCTGTCGAGACTTCTTGCACGATGACGCCGGTTGTAGCTTTGTGCGTCTCTCCTCCTCTTTAACTCTTCTTTCAGGACCACCGCCTCACTGTCAGGAAGAGCAGGGACCAGTAGAGCAGGAAGCGTAGGCACCGTCGTGCGGAGTCTCCTCCCCATCAGAAGTTGAGCTGGACTGTATCCGTTATGCAACGGGGTGGCTCTGTACGCCAGCAGAGCGCGGTATGGGTCGGCTGCCTTCTTCAGGAGACCTTTTACTGTCTTGACAGCCCGTTCTGCTTCCCCATTACTTTGAGGATATTTCGGGCTGCTTGTGACATGACGAAATCCGTAGGACGCTGCAAATGCCGCAAAGGCCATTCCGGAGAACTGCGGCCCGTTGTCTGTCACCAGTTCCTCTGGGATGCCGTGCCGTGCGTAGATCGATTTGAGGTGGTGGATGACATCTGTTGATTTTGTGGGGGTCAGCAGAGCGATCTCCACGTATCTTGATGCATAATCCACAACCAGCAGGTATGTCTTGCTCTCCAGCATGAACAGGTCTGCTCCTAATTTCTGCCATGGTCGCCCTGGGTATTGAGATGGCATCAGCGGCTCCTTTTGGTTCTGTCTCTCTTTGCTGCATGTTCGGCAGTTGAGGACTAATTCATTCAGCTGCTGGCTCAGCCCGGGCCACCATACAGACTGTCGTGCGCGCTCCCTGCACTTTACCACCCCCTGGTGGCCTTCATGCAGCCTGGCAAGCACCTCATTTCTCATTGTTGAAGGGATGACGAGCCTGCTTCCCCTCAGCAAAAGTCCATCCACTACTGTGAGTAGCGCCTGTTCCGCCCAGTACAGCCTGAGAGCCGGTTCACTGTTGAGTGCTGGCCATCCCTCTGCACTCAGCTGCATCACCCGTGCGCACACACTGTCCCTCTTCAGCTGCTCTCTCAGCTCATCCAGGTAGGCGGTGCTCGCTGGCAGGTTCTCCATTATCATGTCCACGTAGATGTTAGTATCCTCGAAGAACTCCTTCTCATCCGGTGTCTCTCTCCTCTTCACAGGAGCACGTGAGAGTGTATCCGCAGTCCACAGGCACTTTCCTGGCACATGAGCAATGGAGTAGGAATAGCGCATCAGGCGCATCCGGAAGCGCAGAATCCGTGGAGGGAGAGCGTCCAACGGCTGAGACCCCAGGAGACTCAGGAGCGGCTTGTGGTCTGTCTCTAGCTGGAAGTGTCTGCCGATGAGAAAGTTGCGGAACCTCTCACAAGCCCAGGTCAGGCCTAAGGCCTCCTTCTCAACCTGCGCGTATCTCTGTTCAGTTTGTGTGAGAGACCGCGACACGTAGGCTACAGGTCTCCACACTCCATCCCATTTTTGGAGAAGCACACTCCCTAAGCCGTAAGACGACGCGTCCGCTGAGACTTTGCACTCCCTGTTGGTGTCGTACATGGCCAACACTGGTGGGGATATTAGTGCATCCTTCAAATCTTGAAAGGCCCTGGCCTGCTCGAAGCCCCACAGCCAGCAGTTCTTCTTTGACAGAAGGTCTCGCAGAGGCTTGTCTCTCTCCGCCAGCTGTGGGATAAACTTCCCCAGCTGGTTTACCATGCCGAGAAAGCTTCTCAGCTCACTCACATTCGTCGGCTCCTCCATCCTCCTCACAGCCTCTGTCTTACTCGGGTCGGGGCTAATGCCACTGGTGGAGATTATATGGCCTAGAAAGGTCACCTCTTCTTTCGACAGGTCGCACTTATCGATGTTCAGGGTGATTCTGGCCTTCTCGATCCTCCCCAGCACGACGTGCAGACGAGCATCATGCTCCTCTTGTGATCGGCCCCACACCAGCACATCGTCCATGTGGCAGACGACACCCTCCAGCCCTTCCGTGACCTCCGTCACCATTCTGTTTTGGAAGGGTTCGGGGGCAGAGGCGATGCCGAAAGGTAGACGATTGAAGTAATATCGGCCAAAGGGCGTGATGAAGGTGGTGTACTTTGATGAATCTTCAGTCAGAGGTATTTGCCAAAATCCCATGTTTGCATCCAACTTGCTGAATATTCTGGCTCCAGCCAGCATTCCCAGTGTTTCCTCCACTGTTGGCAGGGTATACTTTTCCCGGCACACTGACTCATTGAGGTTCGTGAGATCAACACAGATGCGAACAGCACCTGTCTTCTTGGGAACCACCACGATGCCGGCACACCAGTCAGTTGGCTCCTCGATTCGGCTGATCACTCCAAGGCTTTCCATGCGGGACAGTTCTTGCTTGACCTTGTCCATCAGTGGCAACGGAATCCTTCTGGGTGTCTTCAGTGAGAATGGTTGGGCCCCAGGTTTCAGCCTGATTGCATGCGGCTGTCTCATCTCACCGAGACCACTACATATCTTTGGGTAGGTTGTCTTGAGCGTCTCCATCGTGATACTGTCAAGACGTGCCACAAGCTCCATCTTACTAATAGCAGGTCTCCCCAGCAATGCAGTGTGCAGGTGTCGAGTGACATACACATCCTCCCACACCTCTTTCTCTCCTCTCCTCAGCAACAGCCCGGCGACGCCCACAACATCTAGTGGACTCCTCCCAGGTCCCATCAGTGGCTTAGTTGACTTCCGGAGGGTAGGTGGATCCTTGTCTCTGTAGATCTCTTGAAAAACAGTGTGAGGCATCACTGTTACATCAGCACCGGTGTCTATTTTGAATGGCACATGTCTGTCATCGATGTTTATGTTGACCATCCATGGCTCACCGTCAGCTGTGACGCTGCCTAAGAACACACAGTCCTCATCCTCTTCACAGGAGCAGGAATAGTCCTCTTCAACCTCATGTACAGATTTGGATGACTTACACACACGCTTGTAATGCCCCATCTTCCCACATGAATGACATTTCACCTCATTAGCAGGGCAATCGCGCTGTGAATGGGACAGAGAGCTGCCGCATTTATGGCACTGGACATTTTTCCCCTTTGAGTATTGGGCACTGTGTGGCTTGGCTGGGTAGCTGTTAGCCTGTTGAGGTTTGTTTTTAGCATATGTCTTGCTACTGGTCTTAAACACTCTGTCTACACATTTAGCATCACTTGCCTCTGTGCTGGTGTCCCCTCGCAGAGAAGATTGCTGTCTTTTCACCTCTTCACTCTGCCTCGCCATGTTTATTGCCTTTTCCAGGGTCAAGTCCGGGTCCAGCTGCATGCGTTCGGACAGCCGCTTATCCATCAGTCCAACGACAAGCCTGTCACGAATCAGCTCGTCATGTAGCACTCCATATGTACAATGCTCCGCCAGCGCATATAGTGTCGTCACAAATGAGTCCACCGTCTCGCATTCTCCCTGCTTGCGCATGTTAAATTTGGCACGCTCGTAGATAACGTTCTTCTTGACTACGAAGAAACCCTGTAATCCAGGGGTCGGCAATAGGCGGCCCGTGGGCCATTGCTGGCCCGTCACCAATAATATTTGGCCCAGCAGATTATTTTGAGAATCCACTTTTTTTTTTTTTTTTTTTTTTTTTTTTTACAATATCGGATCGACAGTCCAACACCGCGCCTATAATGTCCGAATAGAGAATCTACCTCCACCTGAATAATGCGTATTGTACTTGTATCCATGTTGAGAGTGAATGACACAGGGACAGACAATCAGGCAGCGGGGTGCACCGAAGCGCACTGACGCTGAACCCCTCATAGTGAATCATAAGTAGGTGGACAAGGCGTGGTGCTGAAATAGCCAACATGCGGTGTGTGGTTTGAAAAAAATAACATCAGCTCATTAAATCATTCAAACGTAATGTTTACGTATGTGACTGCAACACACATATGAACAGTAACAAAGCAAATTCTGTTTAATTTTCTGAAAAACATTGACAACAAAATCGGCGCAAAGTGGTGGTAGGCCTATGCTCCTGAAACGACAGAGCAAACGCGCTATTAGGGATAATAAGTACAATGAGCCATTCATTCAAAATATACTAAATACAATTAGGTTATTAAATACAATAACGACAGGCTTGGTACTCACTTAATGTGAAAAGTGGCATCTCCCATCGGTCACTATTTGCTTGATATCTGGTGATATTGACGTCACTTTAATCCGCAGGCAGTTTATTTTTATTTTTATGCATCAATCGATTCCTCTCGTGCGTCTTTATCACATTCATTGACGAAAAGGACGACTTGTATAGAAAGGGAACATCGTGAGCACGGAAGATGTGAGTCTCACAACGGCTCTGCATTGATGAAACCAGGTAGGATGAACGTATAGTTCGCTGTCCATTCCTCTTTAAATGCCCTGTTTCCACCGTCAACTTTCCTCTTTAGACCTTTGGAGAGTAACATGATGTTTCTCTTGCTAGCAGGTTAACTGTTTAGCTAACTTCACCCGGCACGCAAACAACCAATCCAATAATAAATAATGTGACCTTGTCTGGGAGGAGGGGGGAATAATTCAGAATAAAACGATGTTAAATAATTATTAGAATAAGTTAGGCTGCGATACATCGTCAGTCCACATATTTAGTATTCAAAACTATGGAAAAGGGTGAAACTACGTTTCAACGTTGTTGAGAATCACAACACAAACTTGCTAGTCAAGCCTAATACTGCAACGTAATGGATTGGACTGGAATGGAATGGAATGGACTTTATTTGTCATTGCTACAGTACAGGTACCAAACAACGAAATTTAGGAGGGGTGGCTCCCCTGGTGTTAGGAAAGGGGAAAAAAAAAACATTTTAGAAAAAGCATAAAAGCATAAAATCACAAGAAGGTAAGGAGCTGGTTTACATCAATAAAGGCTATGTACACAATCCACTGTACTATACTGCACAGATAGTCAACTAGGGTTGTCATATTGCACAAAAGTATTTTTTCACATTATTTTAAAGTGTCACAGTTTGCAGGCTTGAAAATGTACATTGCTACCTAGTTAACTAGAACACTACTTTACATTGTTAGCAGGCTCACAAAACAAGCTGTGTTAGTTGACTAGCGATGTGTACATTTTTCGAAAGAAAAGTCAAAGCATTAGAACGTGTCACATTTTTTAACAATCAATTACTTAAATTAGCCTTTGATTATGTTCTGGCCCGCCATCTAGTGGCTCAAAATTTTTTGGGCCCGAGGCCAAACCTAATTGCCGACCCCTGCATCACGCACCCCTTGGTAAGTACGTCTTAGAGCATCAGTCAGATTTAGTCCACGTAAAATATCATCCGCCTCATCTCCCATACAATATATTAGCGTGTTGACTTGATTCTCTTCAGTGCTAACCGTCAGGTTACTTGCCAGACGAAATCTTTCAAACCTGCGTATCCATTTGGCCCACTCTTGCGGCTTTGAAAAGTCGAAGGACTCCGGAGGCTGGATGCTGAACGTAGCACTTGAAACTGGCGTCGCTCTCTGGACTGCAGCTGCTCCCGCATTAGCATTATCAACCATCTTTTCTTCCTCCCTTCTCACCGTCACGAGCTCAAATGACACTGTCGGCCGACCTAACTCTTAACACTCACTTACAGGACTGCTGACACCATGTCGTGTTATTCTATTACAAATGCACGTGAGTCCTTCTGTATTTAAATGTAAGTGTCTTTATTGTAACTCGCTCCGTGAGCTCTGACAATACCGGTCTCTAGTTGTCTTCTTGTTTCCGCCCCCCTGACCTGATGTCACTACGGTGGCCTGTACACATTTACAATAATACCACACTTACCTAACCTAACCCTAACCCTAACAACCAAAACAGTCATGAGAATGTGGACAGGCTACTTACCTAACCTAACCCTAACCCTAACAACCAAAACAGTCATGAGAATGTGGACAGGTTACTTACCTAACCTAACCCTAACCCTAACAACCAAAGCAGTCATGAGAATGTGGACAGGTTACTTACCTAACCTAACCCTAACCCTAACAACCAAAACAGTCATGAGAATGTGGACAGGCTACTTACCTAACCTAACCCTAACCCTAACCCTAACAACCAAAACAGTCATGAGAATGTGGACAGGCTACTTACCTAACCTAACCCTAACCCTAACCCTAACAACCAAAACAGTCATGAGAATGTGGACAGGCTACTTAGCTAACCTAACCCTAACCCTAACCCTAACAACCAAAACAGTCATGAGAATGTGGACAGGCTACTTACCTAACCCTAACCCTAACCCTAACAACCAAAACAGTCATGAGAATGTGGACAGGCTACTTACCTAACCCAAACCCTAACCCTAACAACCAAAACAGTCATGAGAATGTGGACAGGTTACTTACCTAACCTAACCCTAACCCTAACAACCAAAACAGTCATGAGAATGTGGACAGGCTACTTACCTAACCTAACCCTAACCCTAACCCTAACAACCAAAACAGTCATGAGAATGTGGACAGGCTACTTACCTAACCTAACCCTAACCCTAACAACCAAAACAGTCATGAGAATGTGGACAGGCTACTTAGCTAACCTAACCCTAACCCTAACAACCAAAACAGTCATGAGAATGTGGACAGGCTACTTACCTAACCTAACCCTAACCCTAACCCTAACAACCAAAACAGTCATGAGAATGTGGACAGTAGGGCTGCACGATTTGGGGAAAAAAATCGAATTGCGATTATTTGGACAGATATCGCGATTGCGATTAATTTGCGATTTTTTTTTTTTAAATAGCAAAAAAAAAAAAAAAAAAAAAAAAGGAAGTTTTTGTAAAGTGTGGCCATTATCTCCGGCTAGGAAGGTCGTATCAACGTGCAGTTTGTTTGTACGTCTTCAGGGGACTTAGAGGCTCCCTCCTCTAGCACCCCCACAGCCCGAGCTACGAGTGAAAGAACTAAACTTACATTGGGTTGCTTTAAAGTTGGGTTGCTTTAAAATCAAGCTTCAGATTAAAACATGTGATGGAGCATTACTAACCTGACTCAGGTAGTTTGTTTCACACAACCATCTAGGAAAGCTTAATTGGAAGCTGTTTGGAAAAGGGCAGGTACTTTCAAAAAATACTTGGCAGGTGATTGGATGAATCTATCTATCACCTATTTTCATTGACGTTCACGTTCATTGTTGACGTTCATTTTTGACGTTCATTGACGTTGACGTTCATTGACGTTGAATCCGACGCGCTGTATGACGTATCCGATACGGGTAGTGGTGGTCTAGTAGTGAGTTGGACTTGTGATCGGAAGGTTGTGTGAGTTCAAATCCCGCCTGAAACCACACCACTACTAGTGTGCCCTTGAGTAAGGCACTTAGCCCTCAGTTACTCCAGGGGGAATGTCCCTGTAATTCGTAATTGTAAATCGCTTTGGATTAAAAGCGTCTGCTAAATAGTAAAAAAAAAAAAAAAAAAAAAAAAAATCGCAGGCAAATCGCAGGCTTTGCGATTAGCTAATCGCATCATTTCAAATCGCGATTTCGATTTAAAATCGATTAATCGTGCAGCCCTAGTGGACAGGCTACTTACCTAACCCTAACCCTAACCCTAACAACCAAAACAGTCATGAGAATGTGGACAGGCTACTTACCTAACCCAAACCCTAACCCTAACAACCAAAACAGTCATGAGAATGTGGACAGGTTACTTACCTAACCTAACCCTAACCCTAACAACCAAAACAGTCATGAGAATGTGGACAGGCTACTTACCTAACCTAACCCTAACCCTAACCCTAACAACCAAAACAGTCATGAGAATGTGGACAGGCTACTTACCTAACCTAACCCTAACCCTAACCCTAACAACCAAAACAGTCATGAGAATGTGGACAGGCTACTTACCTAACCTAACCCTAACCCTAACAACCAAAACAGTCATGAGAATGTGGACAGGCTACTTACCTAACCTAACCCTAACCCTAACCCTAACAACCAAAACAGTCATGAGAATGTGGACAGGCTACTTACCTAACCTAACCCTAACCCTAACAACCAAAACAGTAATGAGAATGTGGACAGGCTACTTACCTAACCTAACCCTAACCCTAACCCTAACAACCAAAACAGTCATGAGAATGTGGACAGGCTACTTACCTAACCTAACCCTAACCCTAACAACCAAAACAGTCATGAGAATGTGGACAGGCTACTTAGCCCGATCTTACCTTGCAAAACCCGTCGTTGACTCATAATTACAGATTCATAAAAATGAAATAACAATTACAACAACATCTGCTTGTTTTTTTTCCAAACAACGTTTCATAAAATAACAGTAGTGTTACTGTTGCCCTAGCAACAGTCCGAAAGCTAAGGCTGCGTTCGTAAATGAGCTCTGAGAGGGCTGGAGGGCACACTGGGTTCAACGTCATAAAGAAACCAAGTAATTTGATTGGACAAGAGGCATTGGACAGAGTGCTGATCAGATTTCCAGAGCAAATTTACGAACGCAGCCTAATACAGGTCTTGCGCAAATCGCTCAGTGCGCTCTGCTTGCTTTCCCTCCTCCCGCTCCCGCAAAAACACTGTAGATATAATAATAATTATAATAATAGATTTGATTTAAAAAGCGCCTTTCTCAAACTCAATGACATTGTACAGAAAACAAAGAGAAGCAGAACAACAACAACAACAACAGCGGGTTGTTGCTCTCTCGGAGGTTTGGCTTGTTGCCCATGGCGACTATTGGATGTCCTGACAGAATCCACTGCATCAACTTCTAGCTGATTTCGCCTCATTTGCCATTGATCAGACAGATATTAAACATATATATGTTTATGTTATTGTAGATGTCGATGGGCAGCTTTCCAAGGGTGCATGGATTTACTGTAGAATAGCCTACTGTATGTGGAACTAGCCAGCAACGTTTGATGGACTACAAAAGGCCGAGAGTTGTTTGTCTAACATGCAGGTGAATTGGCCCTTCTCAAAAGTATTATTTTCGATATGTTGAAAATAAATAATTTATTAAATTAAATACTCAGTATCTAAGTATCAACCTTCTTAAAACAAGCCATCATTTAATTAATTTAAATTGTATCCTCCTGAACAGTCAGATCAAATATTACAGAAAATACTGAACTCAAATATACTTATTGGAAGAAAAATAACCCTAATAATATTTTTTTTTAAACTAATAATAATAATAATAATAATAATAATAATAATAACCCCTCATGGTTGAAACTCACTTGATATGACGAGACGATAGTGGTGACCCTGTATATAATTATGGTCATATATATGAACGATCAGAATGGTGATAATCGATATTCAATCAGAGAATAAACCCTGTGTACTGTTGTTAAGCGTTTAATGGACGGAACTAGCTGTCAATAGATATTTGTAGACCATGTGACTAAACACAATTAGTTCTCATTTTGACCACATTTGTAACATTAATAGTACACACTTTATAGTCAACCAACCATACATTTTTTAAAGTCATGTTTGGTTTTAAGAAATTGCTTCATCATACAAGACATCAAACAAGTCATTATACAATGAGCCGTGTAGCCTTAATCACAATCAGATCTCGGTCAAATACAGTACAGGCTACTTGAGCTGTGCTAAACGTAGTTAGTCCTAGTTGGTCCCTGGTCCAGACCAGCCCTGGGTGAGTCCTCTTCCAATGCAGAGAGTCCAGGGTTCTTCTAGATGTCTGTCCTCTGATGGGTAGACCTCTCATAGACACGCACACAACACAAACATGCCTTCCCAAGGAACACAGGTTGGTCGTGTGCACACACACACACGATGCTAAACATCCCAGGTAATACTTCCCTTACCATCGACACACACACACACACACACACACACACACACACACACAGACACACACACAGACACACACAGACACATACACAGACACACACACACACACACACACACACACACACACACATCTGGATTCCTCTTGTCTCAGTCATCAAATTTGACCGACCGAGTGGCGTTGACATCAATGGCAAACTTCTTATTGGACGGAGCAGAGAACCCAAGTCCCGCCCCCCTGCCACCGAAGTCCATGCGGCGTGACTGGGCACGCTCAAACTCCCCCAGAAGCCCTTGCTGCAAACTCTGCTGCCCGTCCTTCCCCAACGCCATGTTGGCCCGCCCAGGGCCTTCTGCCATTGGCTGGCTGCTCTTCTTGAAGCCGCCCATCAACCGAAGGAACTTCTGCTGTTTGTCTGCGTTGTCAAACTGGGCGGAGCCCCACTGGCCAAGGCCCTGGAGAGGGAGAGACACATGCTTGTTATAATAATAATAATAATAATAATAATAATACATTAGACTTATATAGCGCTTTTCTAGACACTCAAAGACGCTTTACAAACTGAAAAAGATCGAGTAGTATTAATAAAAGACACAAAAAAATAGATAAAATAAAGTATAGGGGCCTAATTAAGGTAGTGCTGGGGACACATGGGAAGGGGAGGGGGGGAGAGGGTTAACTGGTGAAGGCGAGCTTGAAGAGGTGGGTTTTGAGGGCCTGTTTAAATGTTGGGATGCATGTTTGTTACACATGTAAGCTTGTTCCATCCACTTCCATCCTGTAATAATATCATAATGATTGAGGTTATTAAAAAAAAAGAAGTAAAAAGCAAAAAAAATGTGTTGTTTATTTATGTACTGACCGATGAGACAGGTGCTACTTTGGGTTTGGATTCCTGGTCAATCTCCTTCTGTAGCGCCAGCCTTCTGGTCTATGGAGCATAATGAAACACCTGTGTTATTCTACCTCACACTCACTGGCAGTCCACTTCTGTACAGCGCTTAGCATGTAGAAGAAGAATAACATTGCTAGTGTCCCTGTATCCATGACGATGCACTCATAAGGATGAATTCATATTCATCGTCTATTACCGTGTTAAATGTTTATCTATTTACTTTCTATATATATATATATATATATATATATATATATATATATATATATATATATATATATATATATATATATATTTCACTGTCTTTGCCGTTCTAATGTATTGTATGTATTGTTCTATGTTGACCCTGAGTATTTCTGTTTATATGTTTGTTTTTATTCTTGCCGGGGCCTCTTGGCCAGATCCTCATTGAAAATGAGAATTTGTTCTCAACTGATTTTATCTGGTTAAATAAAGGTCAAATAAATAAAAAAAATATATATATTCTTGTCATGTTTATTTTCTTACTATCCTCTATTCGTACTATCCGATTTTTGTATGCTGTATGTAAAGCACTTTGATTTGCCTCTGTTGTATGAAATGTGCTATACACATAAACTTGCCTTGCCTTCGACGCATTCATAAGGATGTGCGTTTGTCTTTACACTCCTTTCTCTCGTATTCAGAACGAGGGTACATATATATCTGAATGTCCGCCACGTTCAGGGTTATGTGTGAAGGCAGTATGTGTTTCTCAGTGATAACAGCGGTCACTCCTATAGCTTGTGTTTTATTCAGGAAAACGTCACAACATGTTCAAAGTTAAGCACAACCAACAAACTAGGAGTGGACTTCCTGTCATCGTAGCGAGGCTGTCGATGTGTCGTAGCGTAGTAGCGTAGGCCAGACTAGTCGATCTAACCGGAGCGGACAGTGATCTAACGGGTCAGTGGTGATCTACCTGGTCAATGTTGACCTCGTTTGTGTTCCCCGTCTTCTCAGACAGGAAGACAACGTCCACCTGGGCGTCCGTCTGAAGCAGAGACACAAGACATCAGGGGGGTATTCCATCAACGTCGCTAAAAGGAAAATCCGGGCTTATTTTTGATAATCTCGCGAGATTTATCCAAATTTGGTTGGATTTTTTTTATATAAATCTTGTGTGATTTAATCAGAATAAGCCTGGATTTTCCTTTAGCGACGTTGATGGAATACCCCTCTCAGACTTCCCACTCACACAGAAAAAAACATATCAGGAAAAGTGTTTTTTAATACATTCAATAAGGACACCCCTCTCGATGTTTGTACGTTAGTATCTTGATGAAACTAACCTGGATATTTTTTTTTTTTAAAGTTAAATGCCAATATTAAGTTAATGTCACATACTGGGGCGATCTTTCAATGGTCCTAACGTGGATGAATGTGGATGATCATGCAAAGAGCTACGTGTCTGCTTAACATGGTAGAAGTGTGTGTCTGCTTAACATGGTAGAAGTGTGTGTCTGCTTAACATGGTAGAAGTGTGTGTCTGCTTAACATGGTAGAAGTGTGTGTCTGCTTAACCTGGTAGTTAGAAGTGTGTGTCTGCTTAACCTGGTAGAAGTGGGTGATGGACTCAGTATAAACTGTTGAATCAGTTGCTATGCTGATTGAGTTAGCTTTGTTTTGCCATTTCATTCTTATAACGTGACGTTAGGTTCTTGGGTGTGTCCACGTAACACCATATCATGGCAGGCTTTGATGACCCCTTGACCCCATCAACTCACCCCCTGGTCTTCAGGGTCACAGTATTCCACCTTGATGTTCTTCTCCTTCTTCTTCTTCTTCTCCTTCGCTGGAGTGTCTCCTTTCTTCTTTCCTTTCTTCTGTGGTATGCTCTCCTCTATCGTTTCCTCCTCTCCCGCTGCCTCTGTCTTCCCTTTCTTTTTCTTTCCTTTCGTGCCGTTGGCGACGGCAGCAGCTCCACCTCTCCCTCCCTCCTCCTCCTCCACCTCCTCCTTCTCCTCCTCCTCTTCTGTCTTTTGGAGCGTCTTCTTCTCCTTCCCTCCTTTCACAGCAGTCTTCCTCTTCTTCTTCTCCGGCCCCTCCTCTTCTACCACTATCACACCCTCCTCCTCCTCCTCTGTTTGCAACGAGGGCTTCCTCCTCTTCTCCTTCTTTAGCGCCTTCTTCTTCTTCTTGCTCTCCTCCGCCTCCCCCTGGTCTTCAGGGTCACAGTATTCCACCTTGATGTTCTTCTCCTTCTTCTTCTTCTTCTCCTTCGCTGGAGTGTCTCCTTTCTTCTTTCCTTTCTTCTGTGGTATGCTCTCCTCTATCGTTTCCTCCTCCTCCTCCTCTCCCGCTGCCTCTGTCTTCCCTTTCTTTCCTTTCGTGCCGTTGGCGACGGCAGCAGCTCCACCTCTCCCTCCCTCCTCCTCCTCCACCCCCTCCTTCTCCTCCTCCTCTTCTGTCTTTTGGAGCGTCTTCTTCTCCTTCCCTCCTTTCACAGCAGTCTTCCTCTTCTTCTTCTCCGGCCTCTCCTCTTCTACCACTATCACACCCTCCTCCTCCTCCTCTCTTTGCAACGAGGGCTTCCTCCTCTTCTCCTTCTTTAGCGCCTTCTTCTTCTTCTTGCTCTCCTCCGCCTCCGCCTCCACCTTTCCCTCCGCCTCTGAGTCTATGCTAATGACTGCAGTGATGTCGGAGGACTTGGCCTTCTTCTTCTTGTTCTTCTTTGTGTCATCCTGGACTTCCTGTACCTCTGCCTCCTCTCCTCCCTTCACTGTTACCGTCACCCCTTTCTTCTTCTTTTTCTTGCTTTTCACCCGTCCTTCTTCTTCCTCCTCCGCCTCTCCCCCGTTCGTCCCGGCGTTCTCCCCGTTCGCGGCGGCAGCTCTCTTCTTGCCCTTTGTCTTCTTTGTCTTCTTCGTGTCGTCCCCCTCTCCGTCCTGTCCTCCCTCCGGCGGTCCGGCGGACGACAGGAGCTTCTTTCTCTTCTTCACGTCCTTCTCGCCTCCGTCGTTCTCGTCTGCGCTCGAAACCACGACCTGCTCCTCCTTCACCGGAGTCTCTCCTTTCTTCTTCTTCTTCTTCTCTTTCTTCACAGGGCTTTCTTCTTCTATGTTCTGCTCCTCCTCCTCCTCCTCCTGCTGCTTGGCCACTTCCTTCTTCACCTTCGCCATGGCAACCATCTTCTTGTCGTCCGTGTCAGCAGCTCGGGCCACCTGAGACAGGACACATCCCGTAATATCATTACTAATGGATTCATTCAACGTGTTGCCAGATTGTGCTACTATTCCAGCCCAATTGGGGCTACTTATTGATCACACTGGGCGGTTTTTATTACACCATTAGGTGTTTATTAATGCCTGTGTGGTGTTATTTTTAAAAATGTTGACATTTTTTAGTTAGTAATTAATAAAATACAAAGGTTCCATCTCACAAAACATAATGGAATGTAAGAACTTTGACGCTCAATATCTCTGAACTGCCCTAGACGGAGATAGAACCTTATCATTCTAAGCTCACGCAGTGTCAAATACTGACTGCTGGAGAACAGAGGACACGTACCAATGACCTGCTGGATGCTTTGGGCCAGGACGCCTTGTCAATATCCCTCTGTAGGGCCAGCAGCCTTGCCTGTAGAGAACGAACCCTTGGTGGTCAATGGTCATACATATAGCATGTGTTTTACATGCCTCATCACCACCTGAACATACTCGATACAAATGTCATGTTTCAGTAGATGCGTGTTGATCTGACAACTTTGGTTCTGAAAGGCTACATGTTTCTAAGCCTCAGGTCCATTAAAACTACAAGAGCCATTTTACCTACTAGTAGAGCCGCCTTAGGGGTCAAATAGACCCCCTTTTTAGAATGTAAATCTGCTATTTACACACAGAGATCACTAGAGGGCGCTTCTTTTTTTAGCCTACACAGAAAAACTGCAAAATAGCTTCATACTAGCTTATCCTGGTGTGATTTTGAAAATGTAAGGATACTGGGTGGTAGAACGCACATATCTAGGAAAAGTCATGAAAGGAGGGCCCTGAAATTTGATCAAGTGCAAAGATAGAATTGTTTTTTACTCACAGGGGTCACCATCACGGCTCTTCTAGTGTTAATAGAGCCGCCCCTGACACACCAAACCCTCAGACAGGTTACCTGACACAACTGTACACAAACGTATTTTGTCGGTTGCTGACTATAGTTTGCCAGTGCTTGGGACAAAAGGTTCAAAAACACTGCTTGCCAAATCAAAGGCCGACATATCAACATAGTTTTATTATGACTTCATTGTGGCACTGTTGAGGAGCTAGCTTGTCCATTTCATTACATCGTCTAAGGCTGTATTATTTTTTGGATATGACAAAAACTTTTATTTGATTTCAATCGACTCAGTCCAATCAGACATGATGGCAAACTAACCTATTTGATTAGCACTAGAACAGCCGTGCCTATTGTACCTACTATAAGAGCCGCCTCGTGGGTCAAATGACCATAGTCTTTACAGTGGCTAAGTTGCTATTTACACACAAAGACCACTAGTTGGCGCATCTTGTAAATCAGCCTGCCTCCTACACAGAAAAAACTGCAAAATAGCTTCATACTAGCTTATCCTGATGTGATTTTGAAAATGTAAGGATACTGGGTGGTAGAACGCACATATCTAGGAAAAGCAGTGGCGGCAGGCCAATAGAGGGCGCTAGGGCGCTGCCCCCACCTTCCAACGCGGCCCCACTTCCTAGTTGCTACTTGTAAAATATTTTTAAAAATAAACATTGTTTATTCATAAAATGCGGCTGATATTCTGTCGGCGCCTATCAGCATTCATTAAAAATCCTCCAATACAATAAACATTTTATCGGTGTGTGTGTAAAATTCACTGTGAAAATACATAGGGTAGGGAGTCAGGGACGCCGGCCGAATAGGACTCTATGGCAGTCCAAATACTTTTGGCCCTGAATATCCGGTTGTTAAGTCTGACGTCAAACGTGACGTTTAGCAATTTCCGGGTCCAAACCAGAAATTCTCCGCACCAGAATACCAGTGTTCTACAGCGGTAGAATGACAGTTTAATAGTTTTTTAGACTCGGATCTATTCATACAACAAGGGACACAGCACTTTCCAGTTGTCAGGATATTTGAGCCTCGGAAAAGCGCTATACACCTCGTTCCAAATTATTATGCAAATTGCATTTAAGTGTCAAACATTTAATTTAGTTTTTTTCAATTTAACTCATGGATGGTATTGTGTCTCAGGGCTCTCTTTGGATCATTGAAATCAATCTCAGACACCTGTGATAATTAGTTTGCCAGGTGAGCCCAAACTACTTAAGGAGGACATTCCACATTATTAAGCAGGCCGCAGGTTTCAAGCAATATGGGAAAGAAAAAGGATCTCTCTGCTACCAAAAAGCGTCAAATAGTGCAATACCTTGGACAAGGTATGAAAACATTAGATATTTCACGAAAACTTAAGCGTGATCATCGTACTGTGAAGAGATTTGTGGCTGAATCAGAGCACATTTGATCATCTGACATTAACATCACATTTGATCATTTGAATCAGAGCACATTTGTGGCTGTTCGTGCAGATAAAGGCATAAAGAGGAAGGTTTCTGCCAGACAAATTCATCGGATTAGGAGAGCAGCCACTAAAATGCCATTACAAAGCAGCAAACAGATATTTGAAGCCGCTGCTGCCTCTGGAGTCCCGCGAACCTCAAGGTGTAGGATCCTCCAGAGGTTTGCAGTTGTGCGTAAACCTACTATTCGGCCACCCCTAACCAATGCTCACAAGCAGAAACTGTTGCAGTGGGCTCAGAAATACATGAAGACTAATTTCCAAACAGTCTTGTTTACTGATGAGTGCCGTGCAACCCTGGATGGTCGAGATGGATGGAGTAGTGGATGGTTGGTGGATGGCCACCATGTCCCAACAAGGCTGCGACGTCAGCAAGGAGGTGGCAGAGTCATGTTTTGGGCCGGAATCACAGGGAGAGAGCTGGTAGGCCCTTTTAAGGTCCCTGAAGGTGTGAAAATGACCTCGGCAAAGTATGTAGAGTTTCTGACTGACCACTTTCTTCCGTGGTCAAAAAGAAGAACAAAAGAAGAACCGTGCCTTCCGTAGCAAAATCATCTTCATGCATGACAATGCACCATCTCATGCTTTAAAGAATACCTCTGTGTCATTGGCTGCTATAGGCATAAAAGGAGAGAAACTCATGGTGTGGCCCCCATCTTCCCCTGACCTCAACCCTATTGAGAACCTTTGGAGTATCCTCAAGTAAAATATCTATGAGGGTGGGAGGCAGTTCACATCAAAACAGCAGCTCTGGGAGGCTATTCTGACATCCTGCAAAGAAATTCAAGGAGAAACTCTTCAAAAACTCACAAGTTCAATGGATGCAAGAATTGTGAAGGTGATATCAAAGAAGGGGTCCTATGTTAACATGTAACTTGGCCTGTTAAGATGTTTTTGTTTGAAATAGCTTTTGATTTCAGTAAATATGACCTCCTAATGCTGCAAATTCATCAAATTACCATTTTTAGTTCTTTACAACCTATAAAATGTTTTGAAACTCTGTTGTGCATAATCATTTGGAACAGTGCATTTTGAGTTTTTTATAATAATAAAAAAAATACTGTTATCATTGGGAGGTTTGTTCATTAACATTTGAATTATACTCTAACGGTTGATGACTTGAAAATTATACTGATTGTCATTTGCATCGACTATTTAGGAAAATCAGAGAAAAATATAATTTGCATAATAATTTGGAACGCAGTGTATAAATATAATTTATTATTATTGCGGCATTTCGAAGACAGCGCCTCAGCCAACTTTGGACCCGGAAACACGTCACGACTTAACAACAGAGACAGACAACAAGGAGAGGAGAGCAACAGAGAGACAGACAACAGGAGAGGAGAGCAACAGAGAGACAGACAACAGGAGAGGAGAGCAACAGAGAGACAGACAACAGGAGAGGAGAGCAATAGAGACAGAACTGAGGTGAGGTGTGCAACAGAGATAGTTCAGGATGATAACAAACAGTTCAGTATGACAGAGACAACTAATTGAAAGACAACTGTATGATTATAGAGTTTACATGTTCAAGGAAATATTGTATGATAATAGAAAGGTACACTTTAATTTAATTAAAGAAGTAACAAAGAACACATTTATTATCACAATTGCATTGTGTTCCATTGAATAAATAATGCCTAGTTGAATGGCTAAACAAGACAACTGTCTGGACAGTACTGCTAGAATTATTCACCTTACCGCTGCACAGATAGACAAAGGGTATAAGTCCATTCTGTTAACATTAGGTCTACTCTGCTAACAAAGACTATTCCAGTTGATTTGTCAGTTGTTGTGCATTATATTTTTGTTGTGTTTGCAGTTTGCCCTTTAATACGTTATATATAAAAATAATTAAGTTATATATATATTCTCATGCTAAAATCGACTGTAAATCCGGATTTTAAAGTTGATATTCTTCCCCGTGGAGCATGCCCCCATAACCTGTGGCCCACCCAACATTTTTATCACCAGCCGCCACTGAGGAAAAGTCATGAAAGGAGGGTCCTGAAATGTGATCCGAGTGCAGAGATATCACTTTTTTTTTACTCACAGTTTTTTATTCACTCATGGCTGTTCTAGTGTTAGATCTGATCAATGTTGCTACCTGGTCAGTATGTATGGGTTTGGCCGTACTTCCGATCTTCTCAGCCAAAAAGATCACTTCGTCATCGGATGCCGTCTGAGATAAAGACAGGTTGATTCATTGTGCATCGTTATGTTATATATGCATATGTATGTGTATATATATATATATCTATACAGTGTTTCCTCCAGGATTTTTCACATTAGTGGCGGAGCGGAAACATTTTCGCATGCACGCGCATAAAACGCGCACTGGCGCTCAAAACAAAGACGTAGTTTCACCAAAAACTAGAGGGTGGCAACAATTATAATTTCTTAAATAGCGGTTAAGTCATTAAAGCCGAGCAGGTGATTTTATATAGAAGGTGATCAAATACCAAGATATTCTACAGCTGCAGCGGAACGCGCATTACACACACACACACACACACACAAAGATCAATACGAAGTAGGCCTACATGAGAGTGCACGCACAAAACCGGCTAAAGTTACTCATTAACTGTTTACACAAGTAAAATCACAGTGTGACAGTCAGATGGAGCATTCGGTAAACAACAACAGCAAGGTAATGCTATCAGTTGAGTTAAAGAAAACCAACTCTTACCTTTGAGGACACCAACATGAGCCCTGCTTACCCGTACCTCCTCCGTTCTGTTCGTGGTGATTTTAGAGGCAATAGATTATTTTTGCCCCGCGCTTATTGCTATGAATAGTTCGAAGCTAGGTGCTTGCACGTTAGGTGCGAGAATGCTAGGTTAACCGATTAGCGGGAACATTATTTGTTTCACAAAATAGGCTGATTTAATTGACCATGAACATCAGAGACATACATTACGAATGTTCATTTAAAATACTCTATACTGCAGGCACGTGCCGTGAGCTTTTAGATTGGGTAAGCATAAGATATAGACAGTTTCAAGGAAATGCAATTTTGATGCCCTAGAACCCGCTAATAAACTGTAGTGTCACTTTGTGATCAGATTACCAAAAACAAAAAAAAACAGTTGCCAGTTTCGACTATATCAGGGGTGCTCATTGTTCAATCTTTTTTGAACCAAGATCTTTTCAAGTAGCCAGCCTGCTGAAATCTACAAGTCCAGTTTCAACATCGCAAACGCACACACAGACACACACCGTTTCCATCCTCCATAGTAAACTCACAACACACTTTCTTTTCACACTTTGTCACACAGGCACTTGACATCACATCACAAACCCTCCCTCTCTATCTCTCTCAAACACTTTTGGTCCAGAACCAATGACACGGACAGCGACATTAGGCCTATCTCAGCGATTGATTAAGCAGCTCTCTCTGATTGATTAAGCAGAGGAAGTCTTAAATGTGACAACTGCCAATGAAAAGGGCTACCTGTAGGCAAAATATTTTTTCTGTTTTTTACATGTGCTTAAACTACAGATTGTAAGCTTTCAAATGATGCATCATACATTGAAATTGAAGACGACATGATTATTTGAAAGTTGCTACACCTGAAATCACTAAGCAGAGAAAATGTCCTTCAAAGATTGTGTTCTTTCTCACACCTTGACACAGCCAGGTAATGGGCGGTAACAATGTCTGGTTAACCCCACCCCCAACCACTCCCCCTCTAGCTGTCAGCTGTCACTATCTGTCAGTGGTAAGTCACTGGGTCAGATAGCTAACATTATTACCTAGCAAGGTATTACCTAAGCTAATTAGCCAGCTTATCATTATGGAGGCTTTATGGTTGTAACTATTATTCTTTTAATGAAACAAAAAAGTCTTGAATCAGAATTTATTTTACAGTACACAATAATACAAATATTTGGCTGTGGTTCTTCAACATTAGCTTTGCAGCAAGGTACATAATCACAACAATACCATCACAATAATCACAAGTAAATAAGTAAAGTAAGTAATAAAGTGTAACATAAAGTGTATAAAGTGTATAAAGTGTAAACAGTAACATGCTGTGCAAAGTTCAACAAGATGAAAATGAAAGTGTTCAGGTATTATTATAAAAAATAAAAAAAACTTTATTTATACAGGTAAGAAACACATTGAGCCCCAAGGGCTCATTTTCAAGTGTGACCTGGGGGGTATTCCACGAAGCTCGATAAAGTTCTAAGCCTCGATAAAGTTCTAAGCCTCGAAAATGTTAGCTTGCGTTCGGTGCCATCAATGTGGCTCAAATAATTCGCTGCTTGGTTGAGCTCCTTCTGAGTCAGATATAATTAGCCTGGTCTCGGCTAAAACACAGGCTATGGTAAGACGCGCGTCAAAAAAGGCTCACAGGCGGAAACTACATCCAATATATCCTACAGCTGCAGCGGAACACGCATTACACACACACACACACACAAAGATCAATACGAAGTAGGCCTACATGAGAGTGCACGCACAAAACCGGCTAACGTTACTCATTAACTGTTTACACAAGTAAAATCACAGTGTGACAGTCAGATGGAGCATTCGGTAAACAACAACAGCAAGGTAATGCTATCAGTTGAGTTAAAGAAAACCAACTCTTACCTTTGAGGACACCAACATGAGCCCTGCTTACCCGTACCTCCTCCGTTCTGTTCGTGGTGATTTTAGAGGCAATAGATTATTTTTGCCCCGCGCTTATTGCTATGAATAGTTCGAAGCTAGGTGCTTGCACGTTAGGTGCGAGAATGCTAGGTTAACCGATTACCGATTAGCGATTAACCAATTAACGACAGTTCCTCTTTTAGGAAATATTAGTTCCCACTTCACACGAGATAGATAGATGGATAGGTTGACTGTGTGATAGATAGATAATTTGATATTTTGAAAGTGTGATCGATCGATAGATAGTTTGATTGTGTGATAGATAACTTGATATTTTGAAAGTGTGATAGATAGATCGATAGATCAATAAAGAAAAGAGTGTAAAAAAAAAAGTAATTGTCTCAACTTGCATTGCTGTCATCACAGCGGTCTGGCTGGCGTAGTGGTTAAGGCAGCCGGCTGGAGTTCCAAAGGTTGCGAGTTCGAGACTTGACTAAGTCATTCTTTCTTTTTTTTTTTTTTTTTACATTTAACCGAAGATTTCATGCAAAGGTTTCAAACACCATTGTAATCGTGTCAGTTCTTGTAAATTAGCCTGCACCATAATTTTATAGCCTACATACTTTTTTAGATGAGATTTTAGATTAGATTCAGACAACGAAATGCAGTAAAAAGTGTGTCTGAAGAGGGATTCGAACCACGTCTAAAAATGATGAATAAATCCTGTGGCAGCGGTCGATACCACTAGGCCATTGTGGCGATATGACGGTTTGTAGCCTGCTGCTGATATCACCACAGTAGTAATATTCATTTATTAAAATATGAACATATAACAATAACTGGGGCTAGTATGACCTACGCATTTAATCGGTCAGCAATTTCTTGCCAAACCATTTCCCTCGCCTTGTTAATTGCGGCAGTATTGCACTATTTTACATCTTATTTTTCCGTCTTCATAAAGATCAATAATTCGGGAATGCTGCGCAAATGTAGTACCCCTGCAGAGTGGAGTATCTTCATTTCGACAGATCGACTCTTCAGGGCTCTTTATGTCTGCGTGCACGCGCCCATATCGAAGATTTGTAAGCCTGTCTTCTGTGAACACTCATCACACAAGGCTGATCCTCGTTCGAGGAATCACCTGAGGCTTGAATTCCAATCTCGAGTTGCCTGAGCGACGCATTTATTTATATCGCCGCTATACTGATCCACCTTTAGTGGAATGGCCCCCTGTTCAGGCATACAACATCCACCACAAACAAATACAATACAAAAACCTGGCCTACATAGTCTAAAAACTAAACTAAAAACTACATTGTCTAAAACTAAAACTAGTCTAAAATAGTCTAAGATAAACTAAACTTTCCGTCAGTATAGACTAAAACTAAACTAAAACTACACAGTCTAAAACAAAAACTAGTCTAAAACAGTCTAAGATAATCTAAAACTAAGCTAAAACTACAAAAACCTAAAACTAGACAGTTAAAGATCTAGGGACAGGAAGGGGTCAGTAATGGGCAAAAGGGAGGGTCAACTTAATAGCAAGAACAGATCATGGACTCGCACTGTATGCCTCTCAGCAAGAGCTTGAAACTGGAGAGAGGGATCAGCTGAGACAGTTTCAGACTCTGCTGTAATGAATTCCAAGAGGAAGGGGCTGCAAATGAGAACGCCCTTTTGCCTTTCATGGTCCGGACCAAGGGGATGGAGTATGTGATGATGTCCTGTGTGCGAAGGCCGTAGACAGATTGCTTGCGTGACAAGTGGTTAGAAAGGTAGGAGGGGAGCAGACCAAGGATGGATTTGTAAATGAAAGTATACCAGTGAAGGGTTCGGCGGATAGAGAGAGATGACCAGTTAACCAGGGAGTATAGCACACAGTGATGTATAAGGGGTTTACAGCCTGTAATGAATCTTAATTTCTCAAGTAGTCAGGTAGTGTGCAAAACACTGTGCTGTACTCTATGCTATGCTATACATATCCTAACATTTCCTATTCTCTGAACCTTATGTACCCTAGGGTTGTCATATTGCACGAAGAAAAGCACGGTGAGCTGCCTAAACGACTACCGCCCGGTGGCACTCACACCAATCATCATGAAGTGCTTCGAGAAACTAGTCCGGGCCCACATACTCACACGCCTCCCGCCCAACCTGGATCCATACCAGTTCGCCTACAGAGCCCACAGGTCCACAGAGGACGCCATCGCGACGACTCTCCACGCCACTCTATCCCACCTGGAGAGGGGAAACAGCTACGCGAGACTGCTCTTTGTGGACTTCAGCTCCGCCTTCAACACCATCCATCCAGACAGGCTAGTGACCAAACTACTAGACCTGGGTCTATCACACTCTATATGTGCATGGATCAAGGACTTCCTGACCGACCGCCCCCAGAGGGTGCGGGTGGGCCCCCACACCTCCACAGCCCTCAGACTCAGCACTGGGTCCCCCCAGGGCTGCGTGCTAAGCCCCATCCTCTACAACCTCTACACCTACGACTTCACCCCCGTCCACCCCAGCAACTCCATCGTAAAGTTTGCAGACGACACCACCGTGGTGGGCTGCATCTCGGGGGGGGACGAGGCGGCGTACAGGGATGAGGTAGAGCAACTGAGCAAGCTGTGCAAGGTTAACAACCTGCTGCTGAACAAGTCAAAGACCCAGGAAATCATCGTGGACTTCAGGAGGAAAAAGTCCGAGATCCAGCCCCTGCTCATCGACGGAGAGAGCGTGGAGAGAGTCTCAACCCTCCGATTCCTGGGGGTGCACATGCAGGGTGACCTGTCCTGGAAGGACAACACAACAGCCACCATCAAGAAGGCACAACAGCGGCTCTACATCCTGAGAGTCCTCAGGAAGGAACACAGCAAGCAGGAGATACTGGTGACCTTCTACCGCGGCGCAGTGGAGAGCATCCTCACCTACGGCATCTGCAACTGGTTCTCCAGCTGCACAACCGCGGAGAGAAATGCGCTACAGAGAGTCGTGAGAACAGCCCAGAAGATCACCGGCGCCCCCCTCCCCTCTCTGGAAGAGCTGTACAACACACGCTGTCTCAGGAAGGCCTCCAAGATCTCCAGAGACCCAACCCACCCTGGGTACGTACACTTTACCCGGCTGCCCTCGAAAAGGCGGTACAGGACCATGGCCGCAAGGACAAACAGACTGAAGAACAGCTTCTACCCCAGGGCCATCCAGGCCCTGAACACAGCAAAGACCTAGGTTCTGGGCCCTGGACAGTCTGGACGGATTGATGGCAGCTGCTGGACTGAAAAAATCAGGTGTAGTGCTGAGGCTCAAATATGTACATTTCAAGCCTGCAAACTGTGACACTTTAAATGAATGTGCAATAACACTATGTGCAATATGACAACCCTAGTCGTCTATCTGTACAGTATAGTATAGTGGATAGTGTACATAGCCTTTATTTATGTAAACCAGCTCCTTCCCTTCTTGTGTTTTTTTTAGTTTTTTTTTCTTTCCTAACACCAGGGGAGCCACCCCTCCTAAATTTCGTTGTTTGGTACCTGTACTATAGCAATGACAATAAAGACCATTCATTCATAGTGTTATTGCACATTCATTTAAAGTGTCGCAGTTTGCAGGTTTGAAATGTACACAGTTGTGTTTCAGTATTACACTTGATTTCAATCTAGTAGCTGCTAGGGATGCTCCGATTTATCGGCCACCGATTTAAATCGGCCGATTTCACTCCAAATGACTCGATCGGTGATCGGCAAAAATGGCCGATCGCAAAAAACGTTTTTTTTTTTTTTTTTCCTGGGGAAGACAGATAACTGAACAGAAAACATAGGAGGACGTAACAGTATGTAAACCATGAAGGCCACGTTTATGATGTCTTTTATACAGCCATATCACTGACTTGGGCTTCAGGCCCTAACTGGGTGATAGGCCAGACTTTTACTATGCCATAAAAATAGGTCTGCGTTTGCTTGGTGCCTAATGGATCAAGACTTTTGTCTAAAAAGCAAAAAATATGTAGGCTATCCAGTCAGTAGGCCTACAGTTATGTATTTTAAAAAAAATCGTTATCGGTATCGGTTGATCTTGAGGAAAAAAATCGGTGATCGGTATCGGCCCCAAAAATCCAGATCGGAGCATCCCTAGTAGCTGCCATCAAATTGTCTAGATTGTCCAGGGCCTAGAACCTAGGTCTTTGCTGTGTTCAGGGCCTGAATGGGTAGCTACTGAGATACTGAGCTACTGAGATACTTCTGTCTGGCCAGATCTTGACATCAGTGATTTTCAGCCATAACCACGCCAGGTTCCTTATATCAAATCTGAAAGACAAAAATAAACACAGTTAGCTAGCTGTACACGGTATCAACAACACAACACAACACAACAGCATAATGTGCTATGCGATTGTTTTAGAAAGTCTTACGCAATACCACAGAACGTACTAGCTAATGCTAGTAAGCTAACACGGCTAGCCCAACCCAAGTAACAAAAGACAAACAGTTAACTAACTGTACACAGTAGCAACACAACTTATAAGAACAGCATAATGTGCTACTAACTATGCGATTGTTTTAGAAAGTCTTTAAAAGACAATACGACGACACAGAACGTACTAGCTAATGCTAACGCTAACGCGGCTAGCCCAACAAACAAACAAAGGACTGTAGGCTACTTACATGTGTGGTATGTTGATCCCGTGAAATCCGTATGTTGTCCTAGTAAAGTTTCATTTCTTGGGGACTTTCTTTGTGCCTTCAGTCATTACTGAACAATTGATGAGCTAAGCCGTGTTCATTTATGAACAAACTCAGAACACATTCTGATTGTAAACATTGAAACAGGGCTTCCTTTGTCCCTCCCCCGAGAGCTCAACAGCCAATCACACCCAAGTGTGATGCTCGTGTTATTTTGAGCTACAAGCAGGACAAACAAGCCTATTTTGATGCTAGATTACACTTATTTAATGAACGTAAAACTGTTCGGAAAAATAACACGTGGGTACTTCACATCTTCGAGTTGAATGTTAGCTAAAAAAACGAAAATCTGAGTTTTAGGTCAGAAAAACTTTCAAGACGAATTTCACGTCTTTCTCATTTCCGAGAGGTGTCCATTTACATCAAATTGAGACACAAATAAGAAGCCATAGCCAGCAGCACAGCAGTACTCAAACCATATAAACAAGCACAGATCGCCACCAGCCTCGCGAATCATATAAACCGCTCATACCAGGCTTGCTGTAGCCCCTAGCAACTCTCCCTTTCTGGGTGTGAAGATCGGTGAGCGCTGGCTTCGGCCGGCCTTTAGCCAGTAGTTCTGTTTTTCCAGTCCAGTCCAGTCTACGAAATCCCTTTAGGTCGCTGACAGTAATGTCCATATTCACAAAATCAAGCAAGTTATCCTTATTGATTATTATTATTTAGATCGTTTGAGCTAGGTAGCATAAGCTATTCTGCCGGGCGAGAGAAAGTAGTGTGAAACTTAAGTGAACTTGAAAGTGATAAGAGCCAATCGGAATGAAAGAACTACTGATTGGCTGTAAGCATGCTTACCCTGGCCACATTAAACAGCGGGCTGAGGCATCGAAAAAAATTAAAAATACTTTTTCACGCATTCGAATGTACACGAGGGAAAGCAGAGAGAGAAGTGCTTATAATGCAACGCAATGCAAGCAGAATAGCGAGTGCTTACTCATGCAGGTGGCGCCAAAATGCAACGTCAAAATGAATGACTCCTGCTGCCCTGGGACCTAAAATACGACTCTTTTAATGAAAACAAACAAACGGTTTACATGCACTTTTATTTTAATATTTTCACTGTCCTTTTTGATTTTTCGTTGGGTAAGCACTGCTTACTCTGCTTATATGGACGACACGTCCTTGCTATACTGAGCACTGGTATGAGAACATGAACCAGAGAACAGCAGTAAATGCAATACCCACAGTCGTCGCTGATGATGTTGCATTTTCGATTACGATACGGGATTAAAGGGACCGGCGACAGGCTAAAAGAGAAATCCAAATGTCCCGCTAAATTCGGACCAATCACAAAACTGTTTTGAAAGCACGTCGCCTCGCGCCGGTTGAGAGGGATTCAGTCTCGATTGCAGTGCGAACACAAACGACGAGGTTAATTGCAACATTGTAACATATTGTAAATAACTACGCCAGGGTTTCCGTTAGAAAAAAATTGTGCCGGTCAACGTGTCCGGGAAGATTTCAATTTACCGGACAAACGTGAGAAATTCCGGTCATCATATTAAAATATAATATAGCTGTTTGTCGCGGTGATTACTGTTGTGTAGCCTATACAGTATATCCCGTTTAATGTCTATTTCTCATCCGATACGATTAGATGCGAGCTATAGGCTTTCATGATTCGCATGCGCGCTATGCCATAATATTATGTCCAGCGCTGAACGCGCGCCACACTGGGAAATGAACAGACTGCATCGATCAATGAACGGACTCCACATTACGTTAACTGAATTCTGTTAAATTGTTTGGGATTAATGTGAGTTTTCTATTTTCTCTTTCCAGTTTTACCCTTTTTTATCAATAAAACAACGTCATTTCTATAACCAGGTCTCGCTGGTTGGTAAGGCATTTAGTTTAACTGCCTGTCAAATGATACTTAATCGGACTCGCGAGTATGACAATGAGGAGAACATAACTGTTTATTGAGAAACGATTGATAGGCAGGCTGGGATACGTATATAAAGAAATACCACAATGTCTAGATTTATTACATTTTATTGAAAAGTGCAAGAGGTTACATGTAGGCTTCTGGCGTGACACATAGGCTAGCCTAATTTCCGTTCATATGCCTTTTATCAGATAAAATAAAATAGAATAAAACTCTTTGAAAATAAATAGGCTTTAAATGAACTTAACTGCTTTCAGTAGCTCAGTCAGTCCCACATACTGATGACATGCGATGCCATTTTTTGCCATGTGAAATGCAACTTGTAGCTGAGAGTGCAGCTTATTGTTAGCCGTTGCATTAGCCTGCTCACAGTGGCCTTTCATAGCGGTTTGCTGTTGCCTCAAACTGACCGCCGATATGTGGTCACTGCACCGACTGAGATCAGTGAGACATTCTCATATTCGTTGCTCCTCTCGTGAATCCGTTATTCCTCCCCGATTTTTTGCGCGGTGAGAACATTTTTCCTTCCCCATCTAAACGCAGCCAGGGGAAATGTTCTTTCCATTCAACTCGGAACCCTCCAGTTGGCTGGAGGAGCCACTACCTCCATCTCTTTAGAGTCAGACTTCTCCTCAGACTCATTGTAGCTTGGTTTCATGAAGTCATTGTTAAGCTTACTTTGTCTTGCCATGTTTACCTCTCGCTATGGTGCACTTTGAGCTGCAACGTTTGCAGGTTAAAAGCAGGGTTGCCAGATGGGCCGGGTTATCGCCGAATGGGCTACTGGGTTTAGCGGTAATAGACTGGTTAGGCTGTAAAATCCCATCTGGCAACCCTGCCACCACTGTTTCGCGGAGTCATCATCATGCCGGCGTCAAATCATAATAATAAAAGAAATATATAGCCTAGTCTTTTTTAATATAGAAGGAATCAGAATGTGACAATTCAACTTTAGCGAATTGTATTCAAATTGTGCTTAGAGGGAATTATTTTCACCGGACATTATGACCGAAGAGATTTCAATTTGTCGGACTTCAATAGATTTTACCGGTCAAAGACCGGTAATTACCGGTTAACGGAAACCCTGAACTACGCCCTAAATCGTAACGAAATGTTGGTCTGGAAGCGGCCTAAATCTAGCTTCAATCTGCTTTTTTTCTGTTCTCCGGTCATAATAACTCGCTGCCTTTCTGCGCAGCCTGAATCAAAGTGGACTGTCTGAATCAATTAGTGGCGGAGGAAATTCATTCGTGGCGGCCCGCCACGAATAAATGCATATAGAGGAAACACTGATATACAGTGTATACTGATTATACATATACAGGTGCTGGTCATATAATTAGAATATCATCAAAAAGTTTATTTATTTCAGTAATTCCATTCAAAAAGTGAGACTTGTATAATGTATACATTCATTCCACACAGACTGATATATTTCAAGTGTTTATTGCTTTTAATTTGTATGATTATTACTGACAACTAATGAAAACCCCAAATTTAGTATCTCAGAAAATTAGAATATTATGAAAAGGTTCAATATTGAAGACCCCTGGTGCCACACTCTTATCAGCTAATTAACTCAAAACACCTGCAAACGCCTTTAAATGGTCCCTCAGTCCAGTTCTGTAGGCTACACAATCATGGGGAAGACTGCTGACCTGACAGTTGTCCAAAAGACGACCATTGACACTTTGCACAAGGAGGGCAAGACACAAAAGGTCACTGCTAAAGAGGCTGGCTGTTCACAGAGCTCTGTGTCCAAGCAAATTAATAGAGGCGAAGGGAAGGAAAAGATGTGGTAGAAAACAGTGTACAAGCAATAGGGATAACCGCACCCTGGAGAGGATTGTGAAACAAAGCCGATTCAAAAATGTGGGGGAGATTCACAAAGAGTGGACTGCAGCTGGAGTCAGTGCTTCAAGAACCACCACACACAGACGTATGCAAGACATGGGTTTCAGCTGTCGCATTCCTTGTGTCAAGCCACTCTCGAACAAGAGACAGCGTCAGAAGCGTCTCGCCTGGGCTAAAGACAAAAAGGACTGGACTGCTGCTGAGTGGTCCAAAGTTGTGTTCTCTGATGAAAGTACATTTTGCATTTCCTTTGGAAATCAAGGTCCCAGAGTCTGGAGGAAGAGAGGAGAGGCACAGAATCCACGTTGCTTGAAATCCAGTGTAAAGTTTCCACCGTCAGTGATGGTTTGGGGTGCCATGTCATCTGCTGGTGTTGGTCCACTGTGTTTTCTGAGGTCCAGGGTCAACGCAGCCGTCTACAGGAAGTTTTAGAGCACTTCATGCTTCCTGCTGCTGACCAACTTTATGGAGATGCAGATTTCATTTTCCAACAGGACTTGGCACCTGCACACAGTGCCAAAGATACCAGTACCTGGTTTAAGGACCATGGTATCCCTGTTCTTAATTGGCCAGCAAACTCGCCTGACCTTAGCCCCATAGGGTATTGTGAAGAGGAAGATGCGATGCGCCAGACCCAACAATGCAGAAGAGCTGAAGGCCACTATCAGAGCAACCTGGGCTCTCAAAACACCTGAGTAGTGCCACAGACTGATGGACTCCATGCCACGCCGCATTGCTGCAGTAATTCAGGCATAAGGAGCCCCAACTCAGTATTGAGTGCTGTACATGCTCATACTTTCCGTGTTCATACTTTTCAGTTGGCCAACATTTAAAAAAAAAACTTTTTGTATTGGTCTTAAGTAATATTCTAATTTTCTGAGATACAGTATTTGGGATCTTCATTAGTTCATTAGTCAGTAAGAATCATCAAAATTAAACGAAATAAACATTTGAAATATATCAGTCTGTGTGTAATGAATGAATATAATATACAAGTTTTACTTTTTGAATGGAATTACTGACATAAATCAACTTTTTGATGATATTCTAATTATATGACCAGCACCATATATATTATGTTGGTTTGCACTGTCTTGTCCTGTCTTGCACCTGTCCTGTTGTAAACTGCGCTCTACTGTCCCAAACCAAATTCCTAACATGTTTACATGTCATGGCAATAAAGTCTTCTAATTCTGATTCTGATTCAATCATGTTTCCTCCCCGGTCTAAGCGGCGCCGTCTCCTCACCTCATCTCCACCATCATGCTCTCCAGGGCGCGGGCCTCCCGGGTCTCGTGGAAGCGGATGTAGAAGTTGCTGGGTGACTCCACGTGCTCCACCAGCACGGCTATCACCTCCCCAGGGGCCCTGGGCGTGGGGGCCCTCAAGCGCTGGCCCCGCAGGGCGTCCAGAGGAACCATACCTGCCATACACCGTACCTGCATGGCAGGAAACATGGCCACCATCTAGAGGGGGTAGAAACACACAGCCATGAGTGTCCACAAACACACACACACACATGTGCGTGCGTGTCCATACACACAGACACAGACACATGAATGTGCGTGTACACACACACACACATGAATGTGCGTACACACACGTACGTACACACACGTACACACACACGTTTTTATTGTCACCACAAAGAGACTTTGTGGATTGAATGGGGGGGGGGTCCTTGAACATTTACAATCACCAAAGAAGATGTACAGACAGGTGATCACAGACGTACAGAAATCAAACAACATCTATTCTTGTGAAATGCGTTTTGGTTTCAGCCTCAATTGTCTCAATGTATTTGGTCCAGCTGCCCCAGGGGAGATAGAAGCTATGGACTGACCTTGAACAGAAGGGCAAGTACGACCAGTTACCTGTCTCCTTAGACCCGAGTCAGATCGTGAGCTTAGAATTATACGGTTCTATCTCCGTTTAGGGCAGTTCAGAGATATTGAGCGTCAAAGTTTTTACATTCCATTATGTTTTGTGAGATGGAACCTTTGTATTTTATGAATTACTAACTCAACATTTAAAAAATAACACCACACAGGCATTAATAAACACCTAATGGATCAGATTATGTAAAAAACTAAATTTTGACAAATGGAGATAGAACCTCATAATTCTAACGTCACGATCTGTCTACACTGTAGTACCAACCCACCTGTGTCTACCGCTGGCCTCGCACATGTGTCCGTCGAGGGGGTCAGCTGTGGTCGAGGTGGCTTTATCTGCCCCGTCCTCACCGCCGTCCCCCCACGCGATGCCATCAGCGCCCCACCCTGCGACGCCGTCAGCCCCATCGCAGGTGGCGCCACCTTCAGGGTCAGCAGGGAGCCCGTCCGGCTCTGCTTGACCACCACCAGGTCCGCCGCGGCCGCCAGCATCTCCGCGACGGAGTAGAAGCCGAGGTTGGCGACGCGCAGCGGGTGGCCGAAGCGGCGGGCGAAGCTGGCCTTCAGCTCCGACAGGCCCACGGGCCCCTGGGCAAGCAGCTGCCGCAGCTGTGAGCGCAGCTGAGCGGGCAGGGCCGGGGGGGCGTGGCCCCGCCGGGGGAGGGGGCCGGCGGGGAACTGTTGTTTCCTGTAGTGCGGGGAGAAGAAGCCCATACCGCCACCGCCCCTGTGTGGTTTGTTGGTCTTAGGGTCGCGCTGCCGGGCCACCATCTCCCCTATGCGTCGGGTGCTTTCGTCCATAACCGCTGCAGAGGAACCAAGGGATGGGAGGGAGGGAGGGGAGGGAGGGAGGGAGGGAGGGGAAGAAAAAGCGAGGCAAAGAGTTGGGTTGGAATAAAGTCGTTTTTCGTGCATACGTGTGTAATTTTACTCTGTGCAGGTCATAGTACTAAAATGGTAATGGTAAATGGACTGCACTTATAGCGACTTTTTTGCTGCTCCAAAGCGCTTTACAACGGCCTCTCATTCACACATTCACACACACATTCACACACCAATGGAGGCAAGCTGCCATGCAAGGCGCCGGCCCGCTCACTGGGAGCAATTTTGGGGTTCAGTGTCTTGCCCAAGGACACTTCGACATGTGGCCAGCCGGGGCTCGAACAGCCGATCTGCCAACCTTGTGATCATTAGACAGCGACTCTACCTCCTGCGCCACAGCCGACTCTGTGCAGGTCATAGGCTAGTACTAGACTGGGCTTTACCTTTCAACACCAAGCTGCCATCTTCCAAAAAGTCCATCTTCACCACGTCAGGCATCTCCTTGATCATGTCCATCACGCTGTGGAAGCCGAGGGACCTCAGAGGCAACGGATGGCCCACGATGCAGAGGTAGTCCCGTCGCAGGTGGTCCGGGGACAGGCCTAGCTTGGATGAGTTGAGCAGGGAGCGCACATCCTTCTTCAGGCCCCAGAGTAGCTGGTCTTGGGTCATCCTGCCGTCAACTGTCAGACCCATGAGATGAGCAGAGTAGAGGAGAACAGATACTTATGTACAAACCTAACAACATTTCGAAAATCGTGACGTTCGAATTATAAGGTTCTATCTCCATTTTGTCAACATTTAGTTTTTTACATAATCTGATCCATTAGGTGTTTATTAATGCTTGTGTGGTGTTATTTGTTTAAATGTTGAAATTTTTGAGTTAGTAATTCATAAAATACAAAGGTTCCATCTCACAAAACATAATGGAATGTAAAAACTTTGACGCTCAGTATCTCTGAACTGCCCTAAACGGAGATAGAACCTTATAATTCTAAACGGAGATAGAACCTTATCATTCTAAACGGAGATAGAACCTTATCATTCTAAACGGAGATAGAACCGTATCATTCTAAACAAGAAGCCCATACCGCCACCGCCCCTGTGTGGTTTGTTGGTCTTAGGGTCGCGCTGCCGGGCCACCATCTCCCCTATGCGTCGGGTGCTTTCGTCCATAACCGCTGCAGAGGGACCAAGGGATGGGAGGGAGGGAGGGGAGGGAGGGAGGGGGGAGGGAGGGGGGGGGGGGGGGGGGAGGGAGGGAGGGAGGGGGGGAGGGGAAGAAAAAGCGAGGCAAAGAGTTGGGTTGGAATAAAGTCGTTTTTTCGTGCATACGTGTGTAATTTTACTCTGTGCAGGTCATAGTACTAAAATGGTAATGGTAAATGGACTGCACTTATAGCGACTTTTTTGCTGCTCCAAAGCGCTTTACAACGGCCTCTCATTCACACATTCACACACCAATGGCGGCAAGCTGCCATGCAAGGCGCCGGCCCGCTCACTGGGAGCAATTTTGGGGTTCAGTGTCTTGCCCAAGGACACTTCGACATGTGGCCAGCCGGGGCTCGAACAGCCGATCTGCCAACCTTGTGATCATTAGACGGCGACTCTACCTCCTGCGCCACAGCCGACTCTGTGCAGGTCATAGGCTAGTACTAGACTGGGCTTTACCTTTCAACACCAAGCTGCCATCTTCCAAAAAGTCCATCTTCACCACGTCAGGCATCTCCTTGATCATGTCCATCACGCTGTGGAAGCCGAGGGACCTCAGAGGCAACGGATGGCCCACGATGCAGAGGTAGTCCCGTCGCAGGTGGTCCGGGGACAGGCCTAGCTTGGATGAGTTGAGCAGGGAGCGCACATCCTTCTTCAGGCCCCAGAGTAGCTGGTCTTGGGTCATCCTGCCGTCAACTGTCAGAGTGAGATGAGCAGAGTAGAGGAGAACAGATACTTATGTACAAACCTAACAACATTTCGAAAATTATGAAGTTCGAATTATAAGGTTCTATCTCCATTTTGTCAAAATTTTGTTTTTTACATAATCTGATCCATTAGGTGTTTATTAATGCTTGTGTGGTGTTATTTTTTTAAATGTTGACATTTTTGAGTTAGTAATTCATAAAATACAAAGGTTCCATCTCACAAAACATAATGGAATGTAAAAACTTTGACGCTCAGTATCTCTGAACTGCCCTAAACGGAGATAGAACCTTATAATTCTAAACGGAGATAGAACCATATCATTCTAAACGGAGATAGAACCTTATCATTCTAAACGGAGATAGAACCTTATCATTCTAAACGGAGATAGAACCTTATCATTCTAAACGGAGATAGAACCTTATCATCCTAAACGGAGATAGAACCTTATCATTCTAAACGGAGATAGAACCGTATCATTCTAAACGGAGATAGAACCTTATCATTCTAAACGGAGATAGAACCTTATCATTATAAACGGAGATAGAACCTTATCATTCTAAACGGAGATAGAACCTCATCATTCTAAGCTCACGAACAGATACTTAATTGTCTCGCCTGGTAAAATAAAAATATAAAAATAAAAGACTCGTGTGAACTCACCGCTCCCCCTGGGTAAAGCCACCCCCGACAGCGCTTCCAGCACGGAGCTCTTCCCCGAGCTCTGGTCCCCGATCACGGCTATGGCTGGCAGCGCCAGGTCCCTCTCCACCCCCAGGGAACGGAGGGAGTCGATCAGGTCGATGCAGGGACGCACCTTCTCCTCATACTGGTGGTTCAGCGTGTTATTCATGAGGAGATCAGTGTTTAAAGTGTTTAAAGTGTTTAAAGTGTTTAAAGGAAACTTAAAGCTTAAAGCCGCGGGTGAAGTCAATGCACTTGAGATGGAGAGAGGATGGATGACTTCTCTCATGTGACGGTGAACGAACAGGTTCAGTATATAAATGATACAACTGTTCAGGGGAGTGGCATGGGGGGGAAACCGATTCTAAAGGATGCAATGTGAGGAGAAAGCTCTTTAACTTTCGTTTCCTCAGAGAGTCACGTGCCTATTGTCAGCTGACCAGGGTTTTTCCTGGCTCAAAATGAGGCGGATGCCTACATATTCCTCCCAGAAAGTGGTAAAATGCTTATGGTGCTTATCATTCATCACCTGAGAGATACGAGCTAACTTGACCCCAAGTGGCGCTTGGCAGGACAAATGCCGTGACTCCACAATCCGAAAAATATGATTCATTCAAACTTGGATAAATATTCTCAAAATTACAATGGGGTTAAATCACAACCACTTTAGTTATCTAAAAATATGATATGGGCTATACTCTACTTTCACCGCTAGATGGCGCTGTCTCGCCAGTAAAGTCGTGATTCTGATTCCATTTATTACCATAAATCCTCTTTTAGTAGCCTGGCTGTTCATTTGCTTAATCACAGAGTGCATCTGGTGTGTGTGTTTGAGACAGACTAACACCGTTGCTGTTGCCAAACTGCTGCTCAAGCCCACGATATGACAGAGCTGAATATATCATACAGGTTCTGTCTACTGAGAACAAAGATGTTAAACAAAAATATATACAAATTAAAATGCCAAATGAAACTAAGATCATTCATTCAACATGTTCTAGATCCCCTGGAACAAGTAGTCACAACACTGAGAAATAAGAAGGAATCAGTAGGTAGTCGGCGCACGCATCCACGCCGCTGAGGTGTGTGTATCAATCCTTCTGTAGGATCCATTGCGACCGTTAAGTCAAACAACGACTCTGAAATGAACACTCAGAAAACTAAATCATGACTCTCAAGTCAGTAAAAAAGAGTCGCTCAAAAAGAGTGACATCATAGGGGTGATTTTCCTTAAAACCCACTCTACAGAATGTAGAAAAATCACAGTTTTCACATGTGTACACTTTTATCGGCGCTGGAGATAATGAACGTGATGTTTCAAAACGGTGACGTGTCCCTTTAAACCTCCTAACTTTGACGAAATCAACGCACTTTCTCTCACTGACACAAACGGCGCTCGGCAGAAAAAATCGTGAGTCAACTTGACGAGCGTCACTGTCTATAATGCCTATGATGACAGGTGAAGCTGACAGCCTTTTACCTCTCAACTTCTCACCTCATATTCTCTCTGTAGCTCCAGGGCCTTGCTGATCCACTTCAGTCTCTTCTTGTCAGAGAGCTGGGACCACTGTCTCCTCAGGGCCTCCTTGAGCTCCTTCTGGCTTACCTGGCAACAAAAGTGAATCGGTTATTGTGAGATGAGTGTTTTCCGAATTCCGTACTTGTAAAGTCAGGTTCCCCTGGATACACTTACGTCAGGGTGTAGCTTCATGTAGGTCTTCTTCTCGTGGTTGTACCACAGCTGCTGGGGCGTCTTGGGCTTCTCTGGGAGATCAGACTTCTTCTTCTCCTCTATCAACTCGGGGTGGTCCTCTCTGAAGTGAAATAGAGCCAAAAAGCCGGTTTGTTAAAGGAGCATTAAAAGTATTGGATTTAAAGTGCAATAATAAAATCAACTCAACATCTGAACTAGACCAAGTTATCTAAACTTGACGATTATTTTTAATAGCTATAGTTTAAGTGGTCCACTTAGACTGCCCACCATGACAAATGTCAACAGGAGAGAGAATGACACTCACTTGAATCGTGCCATATTCTTCTCAAACGACTCCTTCTCTCGCTGAAATTCTGTGATATACTTTTGCTGTTGGGAACAGAACAGAAAAACACAATTAGTCAGTAGCAGAATGATTTCATTGCATGTCTTCATAAGGCTACATTTTTTTACATTGTTGATGGGATGGAATCTGTCTTTGAATAAATATTTATTCAAAAAGACATGATGACTGCAAATTGATCTTCACCTTTCTCTTCTCTGGGAGCTCCTTGTATTTCTTGGACAGAATTTTGGTGAGGTCCAGGTTGCTCATCTCTGGGTGGATCTTGGCATACTTGGCTCGCTCCTCCATGAAGAACCGGAAATATGGTGTCAGAGGCTTCTTTGGGAAGTCTGGGTGGGTCTTTAAAACAGTAGAAATATAGCATCATTCACACAAGAATTCACACACAGAAAGGAAATTTAGCAATTCCACTACTCCAACTGTCAAATCATTGCATTTTATATGTACAACAAAAAATCTGATCCTTTACCTTCAATTTCTTCCCTTTGTAAGGGTTCTTTACATACTCAATGGCATCAACTATGAGCTCCGTCAAGGTCCTATACTTCCGTACCTAAAAAAAGTAAACGAGATAGACATACAGTAAACCTCCAAATGAAACTCAGATTTAGATACATTTTCCATTTCAGTGACTGCAGCAATACAATTACTGTCTCAGAGATCAATTTGCTGTTGACATAATCTACTCTACATCACAGGGCAATTCCCTTACAACTGCCCAAATTCCTAATTATACATTTTCTAGCCACATTTCTTGGAGAGGAAACTCGCAGTCACACACAAAAGTGTTACTGTAACATGGGTAATTCATTCTCATGTCTCCTTTACAGACAGATGTAAAACATATATTTTTTTTAAATGTATGAAGTTTGCAAATGCTTCCCACATGATTTTTTTCATGATAGTCATTTACTGTAGGTGAAAGTTTGTTTACTCAGTCTTCATATACATTATAAAATGGCCTTTCTGTGAATTCTGATTGGCTAACCTCGGTGGACACCTTTGACCACTTCTGTTTACACATGTCACTGGTGAACCCTCCAAAGCAGACCTTCTCCCAGTCAAAGTGGGACTCTGTGGTCTTGTATTTCATGGCATCCACATCAGGCAACAGGCTCCGGATCCTCTCCAACAGGCTCAGGCAGTCCTCCTTACTCCACGTGTCCAGAACTGCACAGGTACAGGTACAGATACAGAACATGTCAAGGCCAGTTTTATTAGACAGACACAATTTAACCTTGTGCTGACCCAAAATAAAACTATAAGCCCTGGCAAATATACGGTCAAATGTATCAATCACATGTGAACGGAATTCAACGGATACATCTCAACAAAAGTATGTTATTATTACACTTGTTTCATCAAGGCAAGATAACATGAGGAGCGTGGAGAAAAACAGGTTTAACTGTGCCAGACTTCCAGACAAAATATAGGCTAAGCTTATAGCTTTTGATCTTAACAAAACAAAAAGCATTGTTTGGAGGAATGGCATTCTGCAAGAGATTGTCTAATTCCACATGTTGGTAATGAACATGGACATGTTAAATCAGCCTACCTGGCTCAACCTTTATCCTTTGACCAGTCTGAGGCTGTGGCGCAGTGGACACACCAACACTGCTGCTGCCATTCATAGTGCAGTGTCTGAGGGCAGATCAACTGACCCGCTTTCTTACAACCCTGAAACCCAACAGAAAACACTTTCATTCAGTCATTAAACCACATTTTGGTTTAAAGCTGAGTTCTGCCACTGGCAAAAACTATAGCAAGCTAACCGAACACGGGAGACGTTCAGTGACAAGTCGAGACATAGCCTACCTTCGAGCTCTGCGCGGTAGAAAAACAAAACTAAAACAGCAATATGCGTACAAGGTTTTACGTTTCAATGTTTCAAGATATCATCTGACTTCTTTCCATTCTATACAAACACACGTGTTCGTCTTGAAATACTGTATTGGACGCGATGACACGTGCACTGTTATGTATTGAAAGTGTAATTTTGAGCTATGTGGACCACCGTAGTTGGAGTGATAAAAAGCGGATAGGTAAATGCGGAAATGATTATGCCTGTATACCTGCGATGTGTTCAGTAAAGCTACTACGGATATAATCAAAGTGTTTCGCCGCCTCTGCCTCCATTCTTGATCGGGAATTATCGATGTTATTGTCTACATCAGAGGTTCCCAAACTTTTTTTAACCAAGGCACCCCTGAAGCTTTCCCCCTTCTCCAAGGCACCCCAACTCTACGAAGATTTTAAAAAAAAAATGCCTCGGAGCTTAAACTAAAAACAATACACGATGAATTGGTTTGAAAATGTGTGTTTATATATAATACATAAGTATTGCCCCAATGAATTTTAACAAGATAATAAAAGTCATAAATGAACTGTAATGGATGGGCAAGAATGCATAGGTCAGTCAAACTACCGCTAAATTAAATAAAATGGTGGCCCTCAAGGATTGTACAATATGGGAGGAGACTCAGAGGGAATTCTTCACACAAATAAAATATCAACGGCCTGTATAATCAATCAATGGAACAATGCTTTTTTGGGGGGGGGCTTAAAATAATGCCTTAAAATGTAATTCTCATTTCAATGCTCATTCTGAGATTATTATTTCACATCTGAACCAAACGGGTAACTCACAACTATAATAATTTAACAATAATAATCATGACAGAATTGTAAAAATTGAGAGAAATACAAAACAAAGAAATATGTTGTATCAATATCATCTTCCAATTGTTCTTTGTATGGCAAGTCGTGCTCACTGACAAAAGTTATCAGTTCATCTCGGAGCTCATAGACACGGGATAACACCTTGCCCCGCGACAGCCAGCGGACCTCTGTGTGTAATAAGAGCCCCTCATGCTCGGACCCCATCTCATTGCACAATGTGCTGAACAGCCGTGACTTCAGCGGGCGTGATTTTACATAATTAACAATTTTCACAGCTTGGTCCAAGACTTCAGTGAGGAGTAGTTAGTTAGTAGTAGGCCTAGTTAGTAAATTAATATCTTTCAAATCTGAGAAATATATATTTTATTTGCTTATGAACTCCATTGCACATGTAATAAACAAACGTTTATTAATGTATTATTATTATAATGTTATATTATAGTTTTTTACTTACTTGTTTTTTTTTCCTTCTTTTTTTTTACGAGCAGATTTGGCGGCACCCCCGGACAGGTGCCGCGGCACCCACTTTGGGAACCTCTGGTCTACATACATAACAAAACAATTGGCGACGAGAATCGGTTTTGTTTCCCCCTGGATTACAAATTATCACCGGCGGGAGTCACGATCAGGGCGGTGTGCGTGCTGTGAAGTTCGGGAAAAGAGAAACTCACACTGCGCATATTGGAGGAGAGTAAACAAGTAAGTGAAACGGACTTACTTAAAGTGGGAAAATGCCGATGACTGGAGCATTTGGACAGTTTGATGACACTTTAGAGACTTGGAATGCTTACACTGAACGGTTTGAGTTTTTTGTTATTGCAAATTACATTAAAAATGACAAGGTGGTGGCAACCTTCCTCAGTATAATAGGAGCTAAAACGTTTGGCTTGCTAAGGGACTTACTCCAACCAAACAAGCCAGGTGCCTATTCTTACAAGGACATTGTGACAACGTTAAATGGACATTTTTGCCCAAAGCCTTTGGTGATTGCAGAGCGGTTCAGGTTCCACAAGAGGAATCAAGAGGAAGGTGAATCCATTACTCAATATGTAGCAGTACTGAGGAAATTGACTGAACATTGTCAGTTTGGCACATCACAGTGTGACACTCTGCGTGACAGACTTGTGTGTGGATTAAGGAGTGAGGCAATACAGAAGCGCCTGCTCACAGAGGAGCACCTCACATTTAAGACAGCTGTGGATATTGCAATATCAATGGAGCTAGCTGCCAGGGAAGCACTGCAGCTAGGGGCTGCCTCAAGAGTGCATGGGGTAGCAGCCACACATGATAGACAGAGAGGGGGTACCCTGGAATGTTATCGTTGTGGGAAACGTGATCACCTGTCATCAGAATGCTGGGCAAGGGAGCTCCTATGCCATCACTGTGACAAGAGGGGACACATTGAGCGGGTTTGTAGAGCTAAGAGAGAGAAGTCAACAAAGGACACCTTTAAAGATAGGAAAAAGTCAGACAAGGCAAACACAGACAACTGGCGGTCAAAGAAGAAACTGCACAGTGTTAAGCAGGGACAGACAAGCAGCAGTGGAACAGACTCAGAAGAGGAGTTACCAATAAAGGTGTTAACTGTAAAAGGAGGCTCGGCAGCCTATAGTGTCACCCCGTTATTGGAAGGACATCCCATTACGATGGAAATCGATACGGGAGCCGCTGTATCACTAATGTCAGAGACACTGTTCAAGAAAAAACTGAACCATATGCCATTGACTCAGGCAAAGCTCATTCTAAAAACATACACAGGTGAAACCGTCCCCATGGTTGGGAGGGCTAAGGTCCTAGTTGAATTAAATGGACAAAAAGTCAGGCTTCCGATCTATGTGGTCAGAGGGGACTATCCAGCACTGATGGGCAGACCATGGCTGGAGGTGATGCGTCTGAACTGGAGAAAGGTGAATGCAGTATCAGAAGATACCACCGGCCTATCAGCAGTGTTAAAGCGACATGCAGCCGTGTTTAAAGACGAGCTGGGGAGCATGAAAGGCATCACAGTCAAGCTGCAGGTCAAACCTGATTCCAAACCACGCTTTATGAAAGCCAGGACTGTTCCCTATGCACTCAGGCCAAAGGTCGACGCTGATATACAGAGGCTGGTGAAGATTGGGGTCATTGAGCCAGTACCATACAGCGACTGGGCCACCCCCGTGGTCCCGGTAATCAAGAGAGATGGATCAGTTCGCCTGTGTGGTGACTTCAAGGTAACTGTTAACCCGGTGCTGACTGTTGAACAATACCCTCTTCCAGTGATTGAGGACCTGTTTGCTGGGTTGGCTGGTGGTAAGAAATTCAGTAAAATCGATCTGAACCAGGCCTACCTACAGATGCATGTTGAAAAAGAGTCACAGGAGCTCCTCACCATCACCATCACCACCCACAAGGGTCTCTTTAGATATCACCGTCTGCCGTTTGGCATCACCTCCGCCCCGGCAGTGTTCCAGAGGGCCATGGATCAGGTCCTGAGTGGTCTCTCTGGTGTGCAATGCTATCTGGATGATATCTTGGTGACTGGAAAGGATGATGAAGAACATCTGCTGAACCTGGATAAAACTCTGGGAAGAATATGGCTTACGTGTTCGCCAGGAAAAATGGGACTTCTTCAAGGCAGCAGTGGAATACCTGGGCCATGTCATCGATGCAGACGGGCTCCACACAGCGGCCTCTAAAGTGACCGCCATTTCAGAGGCTCCTGCTCCCGAGAATGTGAGCCAGTTGAGATCTTTTCTTGGGCTTCTAAACTATTATGGCAAGTTTATTCCACAGCTGGCTACGCGGCTAAAGCCGTTGCACGAACTACTGAGGGAGGGCAAAACATGGTCATGGTCAAAAGAATGTGACGCAGCGTTTAACATAGCCAAAGCAGCATTGACCGACAAGAGGGTGTTAACACACTTCGACCCGTCCTTGCCTCTCCAACTCGCATGTGACGCATCGCCATATGGAGTGGGCGCCGTGGTGTCCCATATCACACCGACTGGAGAAGACAAACCCATCGCGTTTGCGTCACGTACGCTGAGCACAGCAGAAAGGAACTATCCACAGATAGAGAAAGAAGCATTAAGCATTATCTTTGGAATTAAAAAGTTCCACACTTACCTGTTCGGAAGGAGGTTCACCCTGCTGACCGACCATCGTCCTTTGACATCCATCTTGGGTCCGTATGCAGGGATACCGACCCTGGCAGCAAGCCGCATGCAGCGCTGGGCACTGCTCCTCAGTGCTCACAACTATGACATTAAGTACCGGAGGTCAGGGGCACACGCCAATGCGGATGCTTTGTCACGCCTTCCACTTCCTGATCACCCTAAGAGCAAGGAGCAAACCATTTTCTACTTTGACATGGTGGAGAGTGCCCCGGTGACTGCTCACCGTGTCAGGAAGGAAACAAAGGGGGACCCCATCCTCTCCAGGGTGTTTGACCGCGTTATGAGAGGGGATCTGTCACAGGTTCCTGACGCACCACCGGATCTTCAGCCTTACCTTTCGCGGGGGAAGGAGTTGACGGTGACGGCTGGATGCTTGCTCTGGGGCATGCGGGTCATAATCCCGACAAAGCTGAGAGAACCAGTCCTGAGAGAGCTACACTCAGGCCATTGTGGCATCGTCAGGATGAAAGAGCTTGCACGCAGTTACTTCTGGTGGCCTGGGCTAGACTATGACATTGAATCTAAAGCCAGATCATGCCCATCATGTCAAGTCATCAGAAACGCACCAAGCCTGGCTCCGCTGCATCCTTGGGACTGGCCAGCGTGTCCCTGGCAACGAGTTCATCTGGATTTTGCAGGACCAGTTGATGGAGCTATGCTGCTGGTGGCCGTGGACGCACACTCAAAGTGGCCTGAGGTGGCTGTCATGTCCACCATCACCTCGGGGAAGACCATTCAGATATTGAGGGAGATGTTTGGTCGATTTGGACTCCCTGAGCAGATCGTCACTGATAATGGGCCATCTTTTGTATCAACAGAGATGGAGGACTTCCTACAGAACAATGGAATTAATCCAGCAACGGATTGGCAGAGAGAATGGTGCAAACTGTAAAACATGCCCTCAAAGCATCCAAGAGTGAGGCTCCCTTGAAGCAACGCCTTGATACTTTTCTATTCAAGTATCGTAATACCCCTCATGCAACGACTGGGACCTCGCCAGCTTACCTTCTAATGAAGAGGCAGCTTCGGACACGTCTTGATCTGCTGCGACCTACCTCAACGGAAACATCAGTCCACGAGAAACAGCAGGAACAAGTAAATCAGCGAGCTAAGCGGTCTAAAGACAGACAGTTTGATGTTGGAGACTCTGTCCTCGCACGCAACTACACTACTAAGGAGAAATGGACCCTTGCCACGGTCCTCCGGAAGACTGGACCTGTTTCCTATCATGTTCACACCAAAGACAATCAGACATGGCGTAGGCACGTGGACCAGTTGTTGCCTAGAGAGCTAGGAGTGACCAGCCCCACATCCGGGGCATCAGGATTCGCGTTCACGGACGAGCTGACACCACACCTGAGCATGCCGGTACCTGCAGCGGCCACACCTTCGCCGCCTGCAGTAGAGCCAGCACCTCCAGACCCCTCGGTGATCGAATGCCCTGTGATCGAGCTGGAACCCAGCCCTTCTCCGGTGCTGAGGTGCTATCCCCCAAGAGACAGGAAGCCTCCTGAGCGCCTGGTGCTAACCCTGTCTACCATCTCTCCCTAGTTGACATTTAATGTGTATGATGCTAATGTGGACATTATCATTTAAGGGGGGAGGAAATATGTTATGTATTGAAAGTGTAATTTTGAGCTATGTGGACCACCGTAGTTGGAGTGATAAAAAGCGGATAGGTAAATGCGGAAATGATTATGCCTGTATACCTGCGATGTGTTCAGTAAAGCTACTACGGATATAATCAAAGTGTTTCGCCGCCTCTGCCTCCATTCTTGATCGGGAATTATCGATGTTATTGTCTACATACATAACATGCACCTTCGCACAACCGCTGCGACGTACAATGCAAGCCGACACTCGCTTTGATTGTTTTTGTAACCATGTTTCTATCTGAATTAACAATAATGGGTCATTTCTTTTATATGGTGGCTTTTCTGTCCCCAGTACAAATCATGTTGTATTTTTGGACAAATACTAATTCCATTAGTTTTTAAATGTACAGTCAATTGTTATTATGAATACAATGATATGAGCTTCTAAGTTGTTGTTTTTTTACATTTTAAAGGCTTTGGTTAAAGATGTAAATGGGAGTTTGCCATGTCCCCAGTGTTGTTCATTCAACTTCAATAAAATAAAAAAAAACTAATAAAAACATATACATTTCCAAATATGTTATTATTATTTAATTTTCCTGAGCAATATCTATTGAATTAAATATAGTTTTTTATCAACAACAACAAAAGATAATTGTGCAAAAAATGAAGGTGGTATGTTTGTCCCTGCGGTCACTGTCCACCCTGTTGAGCTGTGTTAATGTCCCTTTAAAAAACAAAACATAATTTCCCAATCACATCACTCTCATGAGGTGACATCACATCAGTGGAGGGGATTTCAAATGTGGTAGGATGTGTGATTTTCTACCTCTTTTACCATCTGATTTTGATGTTTTTATCCAGTGAGTTTAATGTGGTTGACCATAATGTGTCCACCCTGTTAGGCCTAAATATTGGAGCGATCAATCAAATTGAATAATTTCAAAAAAGTGATTAGTGCAAATTAGATTCCTCATCAAGTATTCATGGTCATGCTAGGCATTATGCTAACACAGGCAGGCTAAAGGCTAACTTTAACTCAAAATGTCCACCCTGTTAGCCCTATTCAACTAACAGTGTATTCTAAATAAAATACAATTTAGGTGCCTGAGCTCGACCACTATTTGTTTTTTTAAATATAGGTAAATCAACAATTTATTTTTCACAAGTTATGAAGTCCAAATGGCACCCTATAAAAAAAAAAAAACTAATAGAAAACGACCCTTACTGATTTATTTAATTTGGGTTACGCTTAAATGTTGCTTAAAAAGCACAACTCAATGCTGATGGTGGTTTAAAAATAAATGTTCAGGTACCAAGAATCACTTTTATTGCTGTCACGTTCAGTAGCCTACATATTTGATATAAAATACAAACATATGTTAGAGGTTGCATTATGACATTTATTCCATCATCTACAGCAGGACGTGTTGAGTCACATCGCAGGGCTCAGTGGTGTCTGTCTTGCTTTGTCTTTTAAGAAAACAACATTGCAAAATAAAAATGCTTTTTGACCCATCTCCAGAATGAGCAAGAGGTAGGCTAAAATAAATGTAATAAAACTGACCAGATATAAGAGCCTCGTTGATCTCAGTGTGCATTAAAGAGCAAGTGATTGTTTAACCCTAACCCTTGGTCCCAGGACACCAGCTAAACCATATAGTACATTAATAAAATAACAAAACATGTATTTACAACTTGCATACAAATAAAGTAAGATAAACACAAATACTCAGCATTTCTCTAGTACTACTTCAAGCACTCTCAAGATGACAAGCAAACTCTGCATGTCAGGCCAGTGTCTACTCTAGAACTGTCTACTCTAGAACTGTCTACTCTAGAACTGTCTACTCTAGAACTGTCTACTCTAGAACTGTCTACTCTAGAACTGTCTACTCTAGAACTGTCTACTCTAGAACTGTTTACTCTAGAACTGTCTACTCTAGAACTGTCTACTCTAGAACTGTCTACTCTAGAACTGTCTACTCTAGAACTGTCTACTCTAGAACTGTCTACTCTAGAACTGTCTACTCTAGAACTGTCTACTCTAGAACTCAGGCCACTGTCTACTCTAGAACTCCACCAGATAGATGCGTGCTTGCGTCAGGCGTTTGAGGCGGCTCTGCAGTTTCGCCCTCTTGCTGCCAATGTCAGTGTCCTCCATCAGCAGCTGCTCCATGTTGTCCTTGTCCTGTATCATATGCAGCATCTCCCTCTGCAGCTGAGAGGCCGACTCCTGCAGGACCAGGTAGCGGATCACCATGGGGACCTGATCCGCCAGACGCTGACTGGCAATCTGGTGAAGACCAGAAATAAACATGACTAAATGGCAGGGGCAGAGACTATGAACTTCCTCTCACACCATCACACTTGTACATACACAAACATGCATGCAGACACACATACAGACCAACACAAAGGACACACACACACACACACTTGTGCAGTGCATTAGAAGAGGAACATGTTGGGCCCCTAGGGAGCCATGTGAGCTTGAGAGGGTAACATCAAAGTACTGATTGACACTTACTTGATAATAGGACTTGAGGTGCAGCATCATCTCCTGCAGAGAGGCATGGTTGTCCTTGCCGTTGACAATATTATTATTGAATAGGCTGGTAGGACCATCCTCCTCGTACTCCCTCTTCCTTTTACCCAGGCTGTGGCTGTAAGTGCTGTCCTGGGTGTACACTATCAGCTCCATCTTGAACTGGGTCCTCAGCATAGACTCGGCTGTAAGCTCCTTCTCAAGCTTAATAGCTTCAATCTTAGTCTAGAATAGAAGCAGTCATTCAGTTTACACAACAAATAGATTCAAGTTTAAAGTTTATTGTTACGTCACATTACACAAGTTAAGAGAGTAAAATGATTAGGCTTCGGTTCTTGACATTACATTGCAGCACAAAACACAAGGCAATAATAATTCAAGCGTAATTCAAGATAAAAAGTGACAGTAGCACGGGACATAAGTGGCAAACAATAATAGGCATAATACAAGATAAAGTTGTTCTATACCTTTGCTGTTTTCATGAGGTATGGAAATCCGGTAAAGCTGGTCTGAGCCAGCCGTATGAACGCCTTTCTTACAGCATCTAGAGAAGGAGAAAATTATGAAAACGCTTTTTGATATCAAAACACTTTTACCAACAATGCCCTGAGGAAGGCCATAGGCTAAAACATGTGGGCATTTGCCTGTCTTTTAAAGAGACACTTGTAAGTAAAAGGTAAGGATACATTTTGAATAAGCACATACCTGATATCTCCTTCAGCTTCTTGACGGCTGGTTCCTCCAGCAGTTTGATCTGGTCCTTCACCATCACCTCAAAGGTCTTGTAGTTGATGAACCCAGGAAGCTCTCTTCCACGGTACATCTCCTCATAGGTAAGCACCTCTTTCTCAATCTTCGTGTTAACTGCAATATTAAACATTATCCCTTCAACATTATTTTGATTCAAACTCAAGTTCATGAGCAACTTTGTGAATTAAGAATTAAGTTAAAAAGAAGTGCAAAAATTACTAAAGAAAATATATGTTTTCTAATCAAGATATCAGCATTGTATGTACTTCAACATTAACAGTTGCTAAAAGTTCTTTATCTTAGAATATGTAGGCAAAATATTTGAATTTAGATATCATACTAACAGCTCTTTCCTGAGTGGTCCAGATGGACCTTCCACTTCCCAAACTCTTTTCTGAGCGTGGAGAAGATGTTAAACCTGTCTCCACTCTTCAGCTCATCCCCAGTGGTCATGCTGATAGCATCCTGGGTGAACGCTGTCACTTTCTGAAACATGAACATGAACATCCATCAGGGAGAGAGTGGTGGTGTGTGGAGTAATAGCAACCAACAATGACTTGATTTAATATAACTGTACATTATTTCCTGGAATTCTACCTAACAGCAGTGTTACAAAGAAAGATAACGCTTGGGTGGCCTGGGGTGGTCTTCAGTGCACACATATGCCCATGTCGGCATGGGTTCGAATCCAGCCGATGCCCTGCTGGCACCCCCTCTCCTCCTTACTTTCCTGTCTATCTTCACTATCTCTATCCAATAAAATGACAATTATGAGTGGGACTGCCCCACTCAGAAAAAAATAACCTTAAAAACAAAAGAAAAACATATGAAGCTTGGTTCAAGGGTAAATGCTAAAGCCCAATTTATACTTCTGCGTAAAATCTACGCCGTAGGCTCACGTGCACCTGTCCAAAAATTTAACTATGCGGCATACCTACGCAGACCGTAAGCACTGTGATTGGTTCGCTTGGTAGCACATGATTCCAACATGATTCCGACTCTCGTAGGCCAAAATGCGGAAGCCATGACAGAAATGTCATTTACTTTTTCTGTAATTACTTATTAATAATGATTTGAAAAATTATGATAACAATCTTATTATCTTAGTTTGATGTCATTTCAATGCATTATAGACATTTTCTTTTCAACAAGCATAAAAAGAAAATCGCTATTATGCTGCTATGAGTACACCGACCAACGCGACGCAGACCGACCAACGCAGAACTATAAATTGGGAGAGCCCTTGCGTGGGCTACGGCGTAGCCGTGCGTAAATCCGACACGGAAGTATAAATTGGGCTTAAGGGACGCACATCGATCAGGAAGTAGAGCCTTTCTGCTGCGTCAGAGGGAGGTCCAGTGCTGCATCTCTCCAGTTCCATGCGTGTCTGCGCCAGCTTAGCTTCAATCTGTTCCTCCAGACGAGGAAGGGATTTCTAGAGAGCAAAACACACAAGACATGAAGAACCCTAACCCTTAAAAACTGTTACTTACAGTCTGAAGATGTTCATGGCCACAGAGGGTCAGCAACAACTTGGAATATAGAGCAGTGAAATATAATGAAAGATGAATTCACCTCAATATGGTGCACCAGTTCCAGGGTTAGTTTCTCCGCCAGTTTAGGGATGGTTGCATGGCCTTCATCATAAAGTGTACTGTAGAATAAGAATAAACCCAACAAACAGCTTAAATCCCAGCTTATAAATGACTTATAAAGAGCTTAAACACACTTAAACAAGTGTTCACATTTTGTTTTTTAAATGTGGGGCAGTGAGTTTGTTTTGGTGAGCGTGTGGGTTGTTATTGAACCGTTGATGATTCTGTCACAGGAGCCAAAGCTATTTGGTTGTGAAGTCTGACGTCAAACGTGACGTTTAGCAATTTCCGGGTCCAAACCAGTGTACTAAAGAGTACCAGTGTACTAAAGAGTACCAGTGTACTAAAGCGGTAGAATAACAGTTCAATCGTTTTTTAGACTGGGATCTATTCATACAACAAGGGACACAGCACTTTCCAGTTTTTCCCATGTTGTCAGCGTCTTTGAGCCTCGGAAAAGCGCTATAGAAATATAATTTATTATTATTATTACTGCGGCATTGCGAAGAGAGTGCCTCAACCAACTTTGGACCCGGAAATATACCCGAATAGACTGCGCCTTTAAGGTAAAATAAGGGCTATTTGAAAATATATGTAAATGGTCTGACCTGAGATGTGCGTGCTCTTTGAAGAAGGCCTTCTCCCTCTCTGTAGCCTCTGTCAGTGAGACCTGCTCAATGATCTCCTGCTGGCCCCTGCACTTGACTATCATGTAGCCTTTAGTCAGGGGGATGACCTCATTATGAACAATCTCAAGCACGGTCTCCTCCGTGCCTTTGTCAACCAGGTCACGCTTGGTCAGGATGCCTGTGCAATGATAAACACACACACACACACAGTTATGTCATCATGATTCATAAAGATCCAGCCTCCTTTCTAATAATCAAATGTGCGCTGCAGAACAAGAATGTTTATTTACCTAAAGTCCTTTCCCCCTCTGGGTCCACCTCCTGTGCCATCTTCAAAGCCTCTGTGGTTGCTATGTCAACGTTGCATGGCACAACTACCAAGCTGATTGTTTCTTGCCTTGTGATGAACTTCCGTATCAGTCTCTTGATCTGGAAATGTAGATGTACATTGTCAAAACTGCCTTTTGTTTTCACAATCTTTAGTGAGGGAGGACCGTGCTTTTACCTGCTCCCCGATGTTCTCAGGTTGACCCTTGACAGCCACCCTGGCGATGCCTGGCAGGTCTATGAGTGTGAGGTCTGGCACATCAGGGGATGCTATCTCCAAGCTGATGAGGTCATCACTGATCCCCACTCCCACACCAGCCATCTCATCCTGGGCTGGAGGAGGGAAGGCACAAGAGTACAGGGGCGCTTAGGTGGCGTAGTGGATTAAGCGCTGACCATGTACCGTATGGAGGGTGTATCATGCCGTATTTAAATACAATACACACATCGGAATGCAATACACACATCGGAATGCAATACACGTGTAACACTAAATACAATGAATGAATGAATGAATGAATGAATGAATGGACTTTATTGTCATTGCTACAGTACAGGTACCAAACAACAAAATTTAGGAGGGGTGGCTCCCCTGGTGCTAGGAAAGGGGGAAAAAAACACTTTTAAAAAAAAATCACAAGAAGGGAAGGAGCTGGTTTACATAAATAAAGGCTATGTACACTATCCACTGTACTATACTGTACAGATAGACGACTGGGGTTGTCATATTGCACAATACTATTGTTTCACGTTATTTAAAGTGTCGCAGTTTGCAGGCTTGAAATGTACATATTTGTGCCTCAGCACTACACCTGATTTTTTCAGTCCAGCAGCTGCCATACAATCCGTCCAGACTGTCCAGGGCCCAGAACTTAGGTCTTTGCTGTGTTCAGGGCCTGGACGGCCCTGTGGTAGAAGCTGTTCTTCAGTCTGTTTGTCCTTGCGGCCATGGTCCTGAACCGCCTTTTCGAGGACAGCCGGGTAAAGTGTTCGTACCCAGGGTGGGTTGGGTCACTGGAGATCTTGGAGGCCTTCCTGAGACAGCGTGTGTTGTACAGCTCTTCCAGAGAGGGGAGGGGGGCGCCGGTGATCTTCTGGGCTGTTCTCACGACTCTCCGTAGCGCATTTCTCTCCGCGGTTGTGCAGCTGGAGAACCAGTTGCAGATGCCGTAGGTGAGGATGCTCTCCACTGCGCCGCGGTAGAAGGTCACCAGTATCTCCTGCTTGCTGTGTTCCTTCCTGAGGACTCTCAGGATGTATAGCCGCTGTTGTGCCTTCTTGATGGTGGCTTTTGTGTTGTCCTTCCAGGTCAGGTCATCCTGCATGTGCACCCCCAGGAATCGGGGGGTCTCCACGCTCTCTCCGTCGATGAGCAGGGGCTGGATCTCGGACTTTTTCCTCCTGAAGTCTACGATGATTTCCTATATATAAATAAAATAAAATAAAAAAGCAATAGAAAAGAAATGGCCAAATCAGGGAGGTATTTTACATGTGTGTTTTTTTTTTACAGTTTAGCTCCGACCAGTGCCACCTGCAGAAGTTTTCGGATGACTCCTCTATCGTCGGTTACATCACAGACGACAGGGATGAGGAGTACAGGGCCCTGGTGGAGAGCTTTGTGCAGTGGTGCGACACCAACTACCTTTTGCTTAACACCAGCAAAACAAAGGAGTTGGTGGTGGATTTTAGGAGGAAGAGAAGGACCCCAGCCCCCATCACCATCAAGGGGGTGGAAGTCAAGAGGGTGGACTCCTACAGGTACCTGGGAGTACAAATTAATAACAAACTGGACTGGACTGACAACACCGAGGCTCTTCTCAGGAAAGGGCAGAGCAGACTGTTTTTCCTGAGAAGGCTGAGGTCTTTCGGTGTCTGCAACAAGCTGCTGCAAATGTTTTATCAGTCGGTGGTTGCCAGCGTTCTGTTCTTCGCCGTGGCCTGCTGGGGTGGAAACATCTGTGCCAGGGATGCTGCGAAGCTAAACAAACTGGTGAAGAAGGCCAGCTCTGTGGTGGGGACCGGGCTGGACAGCCTAGAGGTGGTGGCAGAACAGAGGATGGGGAAAAAACTGGCGGCCATGCTGGCCAATCCCTCCCACCCGATGTACTGCGAGCTGGCGGGGATGAGGAGCAAGTTCAGCCACAGATTTGTTCTCCCCCGTCAAAGTACAAAAAGATTTGGACAGTCCTTTGTTCCAGCTGCACTCCGACTCTACAACCAGGCCCTGCAGGGTGGGGGAGACCTGGAGCTGGAACTTTTGGAACTTTTTACTTATTGAGCCTGCACTGTTTTATGTATTTTATTGAATGTTTTCTGTTTTCTGTATTGAATGTTTTCTGCCCTAACTGAGCTGTTTGACAACAAAATGTCCCCATTGGGGACAATAAAGGTTTTCAATCAATCAATCAAGTGTATATACAGCACTCACCTTTTCTCACTGTTTCGCAGTCTTCTGGACGACTGTAGCTGTGGGGACCGTTGAAGCAGGTCCGTACGTTGTAGCAGTCACAGACACTCATCCTGATGTCGCAACCCCACTTCCAGGGACACTGGGGGTCATTCCTGGAGTCCGTCAACGGCCCTGGTAACTCTAGTAGACAGAGAACACAGACAGGATGAGTTTAGTGGAATACGATGAAGGGAGAGAGGAAAAAGAGGGCAAGAGAAATGCTTTATTCTAAGGTCTGCCTCTAAACGTTAACTTTGTTCAACATTTATCCAACCATTTATCACCTGAAGCCTTGTATAAATCAATAACAATAGATCTGATGAACTTGCTCACTAATTCAAGGGTTAACAAATGATGTATCAATGTTTCTAACAGTGGCGGGCGGTGCATTTCACACCTAGGCCTTCAGTGATGTCCTACACAGTCCTACCTGAATTATTCCACCTCTTAATACCATCATTATGACACGCCATGGCTCTAGAAACTAGACATTTAGACAGAAACGCAGTATCAACCGGGCGTTGCAATTGTTATTATAGCGGCACCTTGTCTGGGTGTATTAAATTCATTGCATGAAAACGAAAGCATCAGTTATTTCCCAAACTTTGCTTATCGGTCTGTCGATCTCGATAGGGGAACCGTATCGAGTCCATTCAAGGCTGGTTATCTTCCTCATGTTCATACGGTCACAGGGGTGTTTCTTCGTTTTCGAAGATAGCACCCCGGGAAGTGATTAAAAGATCGCATTGAAGCCCCACTTACTCACACAGCTGAGCCAGTGCGCAACACCACACACATATCTACGGACCCCAGGGTCGCTCCGTATATCTACATCTCTTTCAGAAAAAATAAAATGCTTTGTACTCACCAAAACAACTGATTATTTGAACACAAAATCCATCCTCCTCTCTTTCCTCAAGAAGACTTCAATGTCTCTGTTGTACAGTTGATCAGTTCCACCAATAAGTCCTTTTCTACATGGCTAGCGTCGCTAACATCGGGGTTGGCCGTTCTCTTCTGATTATGTCTAGCTTTTCTTGGAAGTTTCTTCTTGAAAATGGCATTGTTATAATATCTGCCACCAAATCTACCTCTTCTCCTCCTTTAGCCATTGCAGCTGCTTGTCGAACAACAGCTTACATCTACACAAATTAGCTCGATCAAGTTCAGTTTGCTAGCTCTGTCTCCCAATAGTGTGTATCCAATCAAAAGACATGCAGGTGCTGATCAGGTGCTCCGCCATCCAGCAGGCGCCTTCGTCGGATTTGCTCGCCAACTCGACATCTGACTACCGTACGCCACAGTTATTTTCTCGTTCACTTTAAATTACAATCTGTACTCGCGCCACTGTTGAATCTGCAGGCGGGCAGACTTCTTGGTACCCTGGCAACACATTATGGCTGAAATTATATGATTGGATAAAAGCTAAAGGCCAGCCCTCCAAATGGCTGGAAGCAGCGCAACCAAGAGGAAAGCTATGAAATGAAGAGAATAGACTGAGGGAATAATTGAATACATCTTTGTTGAAAAAATATATAAAAATTCAATTAATATTCTGATGATGTTTAGGCCAGCAGAGAAGGCCTTGCTGGCCCTAACGGCCCAACACTGGAATCAGGTGAATATAATTCCAGGGTTGAACTATATATTCTGAAGTAACTCCATGCCTTATAAAGTATCCGACTGCGGTGGCTGTTGTGTCTGGTGATAAAAACCATGGGTTCCTCTAAACAGTTGTCCAAGGATGCCAGAATCAAGATAGTTTCAAACTACCCTAACCCTAAACATAACCCTAACCCTAAATAAATGGAACAAGTCAAGGCAAGATCTGGAAGACCAAGAACAATGTCAGATAGAATGGCCCGAGATCTGGTGAGGAATGCTCAGAAGAACCCACACATCACTGCAAAAGAGCTGCAGGGGTCTAGGGGTGCCCAAATGTTTGCACCCCACTGTACATGCTATTCAGGGACTTTACACATAGGCAAATCTCTGGTTGGATCGTCTTCCATCTGCACTCTGGGCCTTGTACGAGTCATTATAGGTATTCCTGGTTTGTGGCTTGTTGTCAGCTTTGTACATGTGTGTGTTGTGGGAGGCAGCTCTGTAGGCCATCCCATCATATCTGAAGAATATTTAAAAAAATAAAAAATACAATCATTCAACGTGTTCAAGAATAACACACATAACATAAATAACACCATCTATCGTAAGCCAAATCTCACGATGTAGTGTATATGAAATAACTGTCCAGAGAATGTCATTTTGTTGAGGTAAGCATGGTCGAAGCAAAATTGCTTATTTTGGTGATTAAGTGGAACTTACTGGTTCTTCTCTGGAACCATTCCCCGGCAGGCTACACACAACAGTATCCCTCCAATAAACATCACAGCCCCGCCTATCCAACCCACGAAGAGGGCAGGGCCAAATGTGTACCTGGAAAATGTAGGAGATGCAGAAAATTAACATAAGAAACATTTATTTGCAAATCGGCATCATGACCTTAGAGTCGGTAACTCAGCTTATGTACAAAGTGCGTCCATTCTGTTTCACATTATGTTTACCTAGGAGTGAGAGGTCCCCCCATTCCACCGAACCCCCCTCCCCCCAATCCCTCAAGTCCACCAGATGAGTATGTGGTGAAACGAAAGCTTTGCACAACTAAGTTGGCAAAGACGGACACCCCGGCAATCCCACAGATACCTGAAAGGAAATGTTATGTTTTGTTAGAAATTGATGCAAAAGATTTGGGTTGCCAGATATTACCATTTACAAAAACATCAATGCACCTGCTAGAAGACACATGACCCCAGATGCCAGAGTCATAGTGGCCTTGATATTGTCCTCCATGCTCCCAATTTTCATGCACTTCAGTGCAAAAATGGCAATCAGACAGCCGATTCCTCCCAGAATAATTCCCACGATCATCAAAGCTCGCACAGCTTGAAGCATAGCTAAGGGACAAACAAAATCATGGTTTAAGATGGCAGCTTTTTTTTACTTTGACACTTGCAACATAGATATTCATGCCCTGCGTAAGTAATGGGAGAGTGAAGCATTTCTTTCTTCTTTAGGCTCCACTTGGATCTGAAATTCAAACAATTACTATGAGGTTAATTAAGAAATATTTTTTTTTTAATGCATAGTCCCTTTATTTCAGGGTACCCAAAAGAGAGGGGACAATAGGCTTGACATGTGTTACTGGTTTCAGGTGTGATTCATCACATAATTTGTGCAGTTATAAGAGAGCTTTCGAGTCTGCTACTGGTGTCTGCTACTGGTGTCAACATGAGGACCAAAGAGACGTCAATGCCTTCATTGGAACATTCTTCAGGGAAGCCATTATGAGGCTGAAGTCAGAAACAGCCAAAACCATAAATCTACCAAAATCAACAGTGTGGAACATCATTAAAAGGAATTAAAGCACTGGTGAGCTCCGAAATTGAAACGGCCTGGTAGGGCCAAGGAAGACTTCCACAGTGGATGACCGGAGAATGCTAACCATGATTAAGAGGGGACAGCCCTTCCCTACTTGCAAGGATTGGTCAGCCCACAATCCAGTGCCCCGATCACTCCGCTCTTCCACCTCGACTGTCCGCCCGGCACTGCTGGCTCTACGTGGATGCAGCAGTCGTGCTACCCGGTCACAACTTTTCACTGTCCTGGCGCCCCGCTGTCCTGGCGCCCCGCTGGTGGAACGAGCTGCAGGGACTGCAAGTCACTACCTATCTTCCAGCATCGATTGAAGAACCATCTCTTTATCTTAACTGTCCCTCCAACAGACCTCTTCATCCCCACTACCCCCCTGTACAGTTTCTCTACTGTAAAAAAAGGAATTCTTCCTTCTTCTTCCTTTTTCTTATGATCTGTTTGATGGATAGATGATTCAATTTGGATAAAGGTGTCTGCTAAATGCCAAAAAATGTAAATGTAAAAGTGCATTTAATTTGCTGGACACTTAAGTTAACATCCTTAAAACAAACACCGACTGAAGACGGCTGCAGTATAGGCCTGGCAGAGCATCACCAGAGAAAATACCCAGTGTCTGGTGGGGTCAATGGGTTGCAGATTTCAGGCAGTTATTGCATGCAACTATTGTCGACCAAATACTCACAAATGCTTCATTGTTGCCTTAAAATATGTAAATGGTAAATGGACTGCACTTATAGCGCCTTTTTTGCTGCTCCAAAGCGCTTTACAACGGCCTCTCATTCACCCATTCACACACCAATAACGGCAAGCTGCCATGCAAGGCGCTGGCCCGCTCACTGGGAGCAATTTAGGGGTTCAGTGTCTTGCCCAAGGACACTTCCACATGTGGCCAGCCGGGGCTCGAACCGCCGATCTGCCAACCTTGTGATCATTAGACGGCGACTCTACCTCCTGTGCCACAGCCGCCCCGGCTGTATGTATTATTTATGTATGTATTAACAGTGTTGTAATTTCTTAATGGTGAAATCAATATGTACACAAGCTGAGAACCTCTTCTTTAACCTCATAGTAATTGTCTGATTTCAAATCTAAACTTTTGTATTTGTTGATTATTTTTTTTTACGTTACTTACGCAGGGCACTGTATAACTACTTTTCCATCTCTACAGTGTATGTAGTACAACACATTTAGTAAAACATTTGTGATAGGCCTACAGAAATAATGTTTAGTTAGTAGACAGTGTGTCATTTTGAATGTTATGACAAAAATATTCTTATCCTAGGGACTATAACTTTTGAATCAGATTTTTCTTACTCCTTAGATGACAGACAAATTGTGTTGGAATGACACTGCTGAAAAATGAATTGGATACATACAAATTCTCAAAATGGCTTAAAACAAAGGAAAACGTTTTGGGATGAGAAGATAAAGAGCGCTACTATATCCCTCATACTACTATATCATACTACTATATCCTCATACTACTATATCATACTACTATATCCCTCATACTACTATATCATACTACTATATCCTCATACTACTATATCATACTACTATATCCCTCATACTACTATATCCTCATACTACTACTACTCCTTAGGATTTCCATATTTCAATTGGTTGTAGTAAGTTTGTTATGACACGGGGGCGAGGGAGCTCAAGGACACGACACCGGAGGCAGAATAGAGTGTTAGCCCCGTAGGGTATTTATTTACAGTGCAGGTGGGTGGAAACACAGATGATGAGTCCGGAGGTTTCAGCCTGGCGGGCTGGGGGTTTCAACCTGGCGGGATGGCGGTAGTGGTTGGCATGGGCTGTGGAGGAACAGGAAAGCAGGGTAAGTCTCCACGGTAGGCCAGTACATAAGATATCAACGAATCATAAGAATAGGCACAAGAGTAAAGTTCATAACTAAGCACAGAGGATACTTGCCAGGTCATTCTTAGGGAAGAACTGACGGTGATTGAAGGGAGTCCAGGGTAGATGTAGCCAGAGGGTTGATTGGGGAGTGGAGACAGGTGTGTGGGTTTGACTGTGGCTGGATAACCCTCCAATCACCGGGAACGAGCTTCACCTGCGGCGGAGAGCACGCTGTGCTCGGGTTGTGGGGGCGGGGGAGGGCGTGTGTGACGGCCCAGCCGTAACAGGACCCCCCCCCGAGGGGGAGCCTCCTGGCGACCGGCCCGGAGCCTCCGGGTGGGCCCGATAGAAGTCCCTGAGGAGGACTGGGGACATGATCTGGGACCGGGGAATCCAGCTCCGTTCCTCTGGGCCATATCCTTCCCAGTCCACCAGGTACTGGAAACCCCGGCCACAGCGACGAGCCCTGAGGAGCCTCCTTACCGCCCACTGGGGGTGGCCATCCACCAACTGAGGAGGGGGCGGTGCAGGGGCTGGTGGCATCAGGTCGCTGGCGACATGGGGCTTAACCCGGGAGACGTGGAACACCGGGTGGATCCGACGGAGGGAGTGAGGGAGGACCAGCCGGATGGCAGCGGGGTTGATGACCCGGTCGATGACGTAGGGGCCGATGTACCTCGACGCCAACTTCCGGGAGGGGACATTGAGGGGGAGATCCGCCGTGGAGAGCCAGACCCTCTGGCCCACCTGGTACACCGGAGCTGGAGTGCGACGACGGTTGGCGCTTCGGGTAGTTCGGGCGGTGGCCCGAAGCAAGGCCGAGCGTACGGAGGTCCAGACCCGACGACAGCGAAGGAGGTGTGCCTGGACTGATGGTACCGACGCTTCGCCCTCCTGGGTAGAAAGCAGGGGTGGCTGGTACCCCAAGGAGCACTCGAAGGGGGACCGGCCGGTGGCTTCATTCACCATGGCGTTCAGGGAGTACTCCACCCAGGGTAGGTCCTTGCTCCAGGAGGATGGATGGAGGGAGGACATGCAGCGGAGTGCCGACTCCAGGCTCTGGTTGGCTCTCTCCGCCTGCCCATTGGTCTGGGGATGGTAGCCGGAGGAGAGGCTGGTCGTGGCCCCAATCCCTGAACAGAAGGCCTGCCACACCTTGGATGTGAACTGGGGGCCACGGTCGGAAACCACATCCTGGGGAAGCCCGTACAGCCGGAAGACGTGGGTGGTGAGTAGCTCCGCCGTCTCCGCCGAGGTCGGTAGCTTTGCCAGAGCTACCAACCGCACGGACTTGGAGAAGCGGTCCACGATGGTGAGGATGACCGTGTTGCCTAGGGACGGGGGAAGGCCGGTCACGAAGTCCATGGCGAGGTGGGACCACGGTCGACCGGGCACGGGTAGAGGCCGCAGCAGTCCTGAAGGCGGCCGGTGGGATGCCTTGCTGCGAGCGCAGGTAGGGCAGGCCGAGACGAACTCCCTGACGTTCGCGGCCATGGTGGACCACCAGAACCGCCGGCGCAGGAAGGACAGTGTGCGTAGGGCCCCAGGATGGCAGGCGAAGCGGCTGGCGTGGCCCCACTGCATCACCTTGGTTCTGACGGCGTCCGGGACGAAGAGACGGCCGGGGGACCCCGGTCGGGGATCTGGCTGGGTGCGCTGTGCAGCTCTGACCACCGCCTCGATCTCCAGGGTGACCACTCCAACGACCCGGGAGGATGGAACGATGGTGTCAGGAGTGGTGGGTTCCTCCTCTGCGGCATGGAGCCGAGAAAGGGAGTCAGCCTTGGCGTTCAGGGAGCCCGGACGGAACGTGAGGTGGAAGTTAAACCGCCCGAGGAACAGGGCCCAGCGTGCCTGACGGGAGTTCAACCGCCTGGCCGACTTGATGTAGGTTAGGTTCTTGTGGTCCGACCAGACGGTGAAGGGGTGCTCTGCGCCCTCCAGCCAGTGCCGCCACTCGTGGAACGCCTCCACCACCGCCAGTAGCTCGCGGTTCCCGATGTCGTAGTTGGCCTCGGCGGAGGTATAACGGCGGGAGTAGAAGGCGCAGGGGTGCACGGTCTGGTCCTCCGATCGTTGAGAGAGCACGCCACCGACGCCCGTGTCTGAGGCGTCCACCTCCACAATGAAGGGCCTAGAGGGGTCTGGGTTGATTAGGACCGGCGCCGAGGTGAAGAGCCTCTTCAGGTCACTGAAGGCAGCGCTGGCTGCTGGTGTCCACGTGAACTGGCGCAGGGGGGAGGTGAGGGCAGTGAGGGGGGCGGCTACCCGGCTGAAGTCCCGGATGAATCGCCGGTAGAAGTTGGCAAAGCCGAGAAATGACTGCAGCTGTTTCCGGGTGGTAGGTTGGCCCCACTCGACGACGGCCCGAGTCTTCTTGGGGTCAGGGCGAGTCAACCCACCCTCCACGATGAGCCCCAGGAATTCCACAGAGTGAGTGTGGAACGAGCACTTCTCAGCCTTAATAAAAAGGCGATTCTCCAGTAGGCGCTGGAGGACTAGGCGGACATGTTGGACATGCTCCTCAGGGTTCCTGGAGAATACTAGGATGTCATCCAGGTAGAGGACGACAAAGATGTCCAGCATGTCCCTGAGGACGTCGTTCATGAGGGCCTGAAAGACGGAGGGGGCGTTAGTGAGACCAAAGGGCATGACCAGGTACTCATAGTGGCCACGGGGGGTCTTGAACGCCGTCTTCCACTCGTCACCCTCACGAATCCGGACCAGATGGTAGGCGTTCCGGAGGTCCAGCTTAGTGAAGATGGTGGCCCCAAGGAGGGGCTCAAAGTTGGAGCTCATGAGGGGGAGAGGATAGGTGTTCCGGACGGTGATGGCATTGAGCTCACGGTAGTCAATGCATGGCCTGAGGGTTCCATCCTTCTTCTTCACGAAGAAAAACCCCGCTGCCACCGGGGAGTGTGATGGACGGATGAGCCCCTCAGCCAGACAGTCGGAGATGTAGGTGTCCATGGCTGCCTTCTCCGGGGGGGCAAGGTTGTAGAGGCGACTGACCGGAAGTTTGTTGCCAGGGCGGAGCTCGACGGCACAGTCGTAGGGCCGGTGAGGCGGCAGGGTGCGAGCACGCTCCTTGCTGAAGGCCTCTCCGAGGTCGTGGTAGACCTCTGGGATGGAGGAGAGGTCAGGGGGAGCCGGAGGCGGTCGCAGAGGCGATGTGGGGGTATGGGCGGCACGGAGGCACCGGGCGTAGCATGCGGTACTCCAGCTCAGGATACGTCCCTCACCATAGCTGACATGGGGAATGTGGAGCTCGAGCCACGGTCGTCCCAGGATGAGCGGGGACTGGGGGGTCTTGAGGATGTAAAACCGGATCTCCTCCACATGGTTCCCAGAGACGGTCAAGGAGAGGGGTGTAGAGCGGTGGGTGAGAGGCCCCAGGCTGTGTCCGTCTAGGGCTGAGACGGAGAGGGGGGTCTCGAGGGCAACGAGGGGAACGGCAGCTGAGCGGGCCAGCTGGGCGTCCATAAAGTTCTCGTCTGCTCCCGAGTCAATAATGGCCTCGACCGTGAGGTTCTGCCCCTGCCAGGAGAGGGTGACAGAGAACCTGGCTGGGCTGGTGGTAGGTGGGGATTGAGAGACATGGCTCACCCGGATTCCCCCTTCGGGTGAGCCTGCCCCTTTTGATAGGGACGGGCAGGTGTCACGGAGGTGTCCCTTCTCTCCACAGTAGAGGCACAGGCCCTGGGCCCTTCTCCTCTCCTTCTCCGCCGTGGTGAGGCGGGCTCGACCAAGCTGCATCGGCTCCTCGCCAGTGCATGGGGTGTAGGTCGACTCCCGTGCGGAGGAGGGGTTGGCTGTGACGATAGGGTCCTGGGGGCGTGGCGAGCTGGTCTGGTAGCGCCCTCTCTCTCTCCGACGCTCCCGGGAGCGCTCGTCAACGTCGATGGCTAGGGCCACTAGTTCGTCCAGGGCGGCGGGTCTGTCCCGGACGAGCTCGTCCTTGATGGCCTCACTCAGCCCCTGGCGGAAAGCAGATCGCAGTGCCCTGTCATTCCATCCGCTTCCGGCTGCCAGGGTGCGAAACTCGGTAGAGTAGGCCGCCGCGGTCCGGTTCCCCTGGTGGAGTGACATCAGTCGCGCCCCGACCTCCTGTCCTGCAGTGGGGTGGTCGAAAACCCTCTTGAACTCCGTGAGGAAGGTAGCGTAGTCACCGAACAGGTCAGGGCGGGCGCAGAGGGTGGCCTGGACCCAATTCAGGGCGTCGCCGGTGGTGAGGTTGGTGATGAACGCCACCCGGGCTGCCGGCGACCAGAACTGGCTGGGCTGATGCGAGAACACCAGCTCGCACTGGAGGATGAAGCCTCGGAACTGGGCGAAGGCTCCGTCGAAGGGGCGGGGGCTGGCTAGGTGGGGCTCCCGTGGCTGTCCAGTAGGTGGTGCCGGTAGCTGGGCAGGGTCAGGGAGAGCAGGGGGGGGGGCAACGGCTGCGAGCGCGGCCACCTGTGCTGTAAGCGCTTGGGTCGTAGAGATGAGGTGCTGCAGCTGGGTGGCGCGGTGCTCCTGGTTAGCCTCCTGGGTTGTCATGCGAGTGTTCAGGGCCTGGCACGCTGTAGCGGCCGCCTGGAGGAGGTGAGTGTGTTCGTCGAGGATCTGGATAGCCGTCGGACCGGATCCAGGGGTGGGAGATGGTGCCCGGTCCTTCGTGTCGTCTGAGCCCAATTGCATGGTCAGTTCTTCTGTTATGACACGGGGGCGAGGGAGCTCAAGGACACGACACCGGAGGCAGAATAGAGTGTTAGCCCCGTAGGGTATTTATTTACAGTGCAGGTGGGTGGAAACACAGATGATGAGTCCGGAGGTTTCAGCCTGGCGGGCTGGGGGTTTCAACCTGGCGGGATGGCGGTAGTGGTTGGCATGGGCTGTGGAGGAACAGGAAAGCAGGGTAAGTCTCCACGGTAGGCCAGTACATAAGATATCAACGAATCATAAGAATAGGCACAAGAGTAAAGTTCATAACTAAGCACAGAGGATACTTGCCAGGTCATTCTTAGGGAAGAACTGACGGTGATTGAAGGGAGTCCAGGGTAGATGTAGCCAGAGGGTTGATTGGGGAGTGGAGACAGGTGTGTGGGTTTGACTGTGGCTGGATAACCCTCCAATCACCGGGAACGAGCTTCACCTGCGGCGGAGAGCACGCTGTGCTCGGGTTGTGGGGGCGGGGGAGGGCGTGTGTGACGGCCCAGCCGTAACAAAGTTAGTAGGATTCCGCCTACTTCCAAACATACTGATTACTAAAAGCAGCTGGATTCCACCTACGTCCATACATATCGAATACTACAGCTTCTGTATGATATCTTACATACTTCTAGTACACCAAAAATAATTATTGTATTTTACAAGTATAATAACAATTTATGAATCATGAATTCTTCATAAAGTGTAAGAAGCGAGGCAGTTTAGAGTGCTATGTGAGAAGCCTGATACATGATGATACTGATGTCCACCGAGGGTTTAAATTGAGGATAACATGAAACAGACCATGAAGATTAAAGACACACATTCCTTAAAGAGTGTATGGATGACCATCTCTTGGCACTAGTGCAGTCCAAGTTCAGCAACAATATGTATTTTTTTCCATCGGCCACAAAGCAGTTCTTTACAAAACCCCTGTGTTCTGTGAGACATGGACCTAAATGTATGCTTTTTTTATACCGAATTTACGAACGCACCCTGTGTATCTGCGTAAGATACCTTCATTGCTGGGTTCGACAGAAATGTGGGAAGATATTAGCTAAACAAGTTGTAAAATGATTTGGGGGGGCAATATCTTTATCTAGCTAAAGTAACTAGCTTACTATATTGTTGTCTTAGCAGTTGGTAAAAGAACAGGATTAAAATAACGATATGAGCAATAACATATGGTGGGCGCACAATAACAACCAACTTGTCCGTCTGAAGCTACAATACTGGGACCATTCTGGGCTACAGGCAGTCAAATACTAGGCGAACGTGTGTGTAAGACACGAATAAACGTGGATTTCATGCATTTCAAGTGGCATCTGTGTAGTCATGACAACATAGTTATGTCTAAGAATGCATTTCGCCATGTCCATTCCCAATATCGTGAAAATACCATCGCTGATCCGTGATCAGACTTAGCTGAGGTGCTGCAGCTGAAGAGTATCAAATAGAGTGCAAAAAAGCAGCATCTGCACACTCAAATCTGTGCAAAAAAACATTGTTTATTGCAAGCTTTCGGTCTCCAGGCTATCGGACAATGTAAACAACAGCTGTATGACGAGTTTGTATGACGCAGTTTGACGAGGTTGAAGAGACGCGCAATGCATTTTGGGGATGTTGAGTAGGAATAGCATGCATCGTTCGCGTACACAAAGATTTGGCCAAATCTAGTATATATACAAAATGTCTCGCATACTCAAATTTCGCATACTGTACAGTGTGAACGCTCTTGTATACTCAAATCTACGTCTAATCTAGTATGAGTAGTATGCTAGTATGCCATTCCGAACACAGCCACAGAGAAGTTATCGAAATGTCTTAATCAAATATTTTAAGACCTACCAACTGGTATTTAGGAGCTTTTTAAGACCCTGTGGGAAACCAGGTACATCAAAAGACCATTGCACTTCTTTGAAGTTGTGCAAGCTCTCTAATATCACTATAATGCAGTACATGACATGGTGTTAGGTTCTCACCTGGTCCTGTAGGGACATGACAGGGTTGTTTTTGGTAGTGTTGATGTGCAGCACATGGAAGCGGTTCTTCCCACACAGGTCGTAGGCGATGTTGGTGAAGGAAGTGCTGGCCGTCTTGGGCACTCGGTTGTAGATGATGACCACGTCATCTCCCTCAGCCAGCGGCGGCGACTCCTGCGCACCCTCTTGAGTATGCCGCTGCTCTACCTCTCGTACTTCATACCTGGCAATGGTACGTTCTGTGGGAGGGCAAGAATGAGAGGGGGGGAGATCACAAAACAGATATGAGAAATGGCTCTTTATCAAGGCTTAAAATAAATTGTAAAATGACATCATAAAAAGCAGACACAGCCAGGTCCTTCAAAAGCATGAGGATAGGAAATGTTGACTGCCAAGGTTTGCACTAAAGCATTCATTGTAGACATGGCAAACCTTCCATCAGGTGGCAGTACTGACATGTACTGTATGTGGTCTTGGACTACTGTGTATCCCAAAATGAGGGCAAGACAGTCAGTGCAAGATGTTACAAAGTCATGCACCCTTATAGCCTACTTGTGCTGGTGAATTCCAACAGTGAGTATGAAAGGCAAACATGCAGACAGAGAGATCAAAAAGCCAATAGGCCGAAAACTGACACAGCATTACATAGGCTGCAGTGCCACAATGAATCCAGCAGGGGGAAGAAGGGGGCCATAGGATGTGGACATAATGCCCTTCCATCTACAAAGCCATTGATTAAGACTTCTACTATAAAACAACATGTTAAAGCTTGCTAATAAAACATGGGTTATTAGCTGCTTCCATCTACAATATGAACGCTACTTTCTGCTCCGAGACTTTTGTTTCTAGCTCACAATAAACACCCTCATCATAGTACAGGAGGGCTAAGTCTTTTTTAAATGAATGTGGGGAGGAAGCGGAGTGACAGAGAATGTGTAGAAGAAGTAGGAGACGTGTCTTAATGACCTGTTCATGCATTCCGCTGTCCCCGTGAGAACAAAGAGTGTAATTACACAAAGATCAAGCTGTTAATTGACCCATACCTCGTCTACAGTAGATGCCCACCGGAACATAAAACAACAGACGTTCCATTATTGATCACAGCTTTAACAAGCCACCGTACATCAGCCCCATGAAGTCTTATCTTTCACGCTCACATCACAAGCTGGGGTCTCTAACATAGGTACTAAAGATTACGTTGTACATCAGGGCCTACTGTATTTAATGGTAAATGGACTGGAACACACATTAATTTGCCTGAGAATGTGCTGGAATAAAGCAGTTTTTCAGCCATGTGTTTGATGTGAGGTTTGAATGAGAGGGTGAAGTCCAGAATGGTGCAGAGGTGGACAGACCTGGATGGATGTGAAGAGAGTGAAGCGATGTTTAGGGTGACGTTGTGGGTAGTGGGAGAAGGATTTGGGGCCAATAAAAATGATTTTTAGATTTGTTGCAGTTCAGTTTCTAGGAAGTTGCGTTGCATCCAGGATTGGACAGTTTGCTAGGGTGGACTGGGTGGCTGCAGTCATTGTTTTTGTTGTGAGGTAAAGCGTGAGTGTCATCAGCGTAGCAATTGGCCATGGGAACAGATAGAGGGAGAATGAACAGTAGACCTCTGCGACATGGGGGGGATCCGTTTAGTACTTTTACCAAGCCTTTCATCACTTCCAACTGATTTGATAAGATTATGGCGCTTTTCCATTACAGGGCCAAAGCAGGCCAAAGCAGGCCAGCCCGCTTCGGCCTGCTTCTTTTCCCCTTTTCCATTGTCGTCCCAGGTCGGCTCGGCTCGCTTCTTTAGCTCCACATCGAGAGCAGGGTCTACATTTTAAGATCCGGATCTTTTTGCCAGGCTGCGTGTGACGTGTGACGCTGCACACCGTTGATTGGTCAATGGAAATCGTCATCCCATGTCCATAGATTTCTTCACTAACCGCCATCTTGAAATACCACATTCGCTCTAGGAAAATGTCACTAGAGTTTCTGTAATAGCTTATTAATAAAGATTCGAAAAATTATGCTGACCATCGTATTATCTTAGTTTAATGTCATTTCAATGAATCATAGAACTTTTATTTACAACAAGCACAACACAAAAATCGCTATTATGCACCGTCTTTGTCCGTGAATAACACCGGCTGTGGAGGTGGTACAAACACAATACTCCTTTGCTAACTTCACCATCGGTATACGGTCATTTTGAGCCCTTAACCACCGCGCTGACACCCCGAGAAGTTATGCTTTTAACCGTAAACTCGATGAACCGGGAGTTCACCCGCTGCTGCTGTTTCAAAGTCCCGTTGACAGCGGGGGCAGAGAATATTTCTACCCGGGAATTCCATTCAAATGCCCGTGTCAGTCAGCCTTTTCCGTAGAAATACATCGCTCCGTTATATATATATATAACGTTACATGTTTTAAGGCTGATCTGTGCATGATAGTGCTGCATTATGTTGATCTATTTATATCGATCTATTCTTGCCAATTCCTTATTACCAGTGGAAAGGGGGAAGGCTAAAACACTTTGAATGGAATAGATAGGACTTTCCATTCAATGAAGCATTGAACTGAAATCGGCAGGTAACAGGCACGTAACATCCATATGCTGTATATATACATACATATATTTGACTACCAGCAAGACACCGGAGCACTCTATAAACGCGGAGATTGGAGATTATGTGTAGAACAACATATGTGCAGAACAAAATCCAATAGAAATGATTCAAACATGCAGACAATCAGGCAGTAGCCATCTCGCGCTGTTATGACGCGTAACTCCGCCTACTATCGTCTACTCCTCCTACTAGCTCCGGGTCTGTGTGTATAATGGAAAACCAGAACTGATCAAAAGCGGCTAAAGTGACCCGACCCGACCTGAACCGACCTGGGCTGGGCTGCTGATGGAAAAGCACCATAAGTGTACTGTTCTGTTCTGATTCTGAAGTGTACAGTAAACATGTTCTCCCCTACAAATGATGTAACACAGCTCCTTGTGTGAATTGGTGTCATTTATTCAAACATATGACTGAAAAGTTAATGAAACGTGTAGTGATTATCTCGGCAAAGGAGAAGTGCTTACTAACTCAGATTTAAGCACATTTGTCAACGGAATTTGAGTGAAATAGGCCTTTTGTGTACATAGAAAAAAGTCTTAGATCTTTGATTTCAACTCATTGAAGTTGAAATTAAAGCAAGTTTTGTGTTTATATTTTTGTTCAGTGTAGTTTGATTTAGGTAATGAGACTAGTGATAACGCCTACTGTACAAGTCTTTTGCCTGAATGTTGTCTGTTTTACTCTATCTATTGCAGGTTTAATTGTGACAATTATTATTTGACAGTGTGTCCTGAATAGACATCTAGGTTATGCCTACTTGAACATATGGCCTTAACAAGCTTTTTGTTTACTTATTAATAATAATTGACACAAAAAAAGGCATGTGGCCCACGATTGTGTGGCTAAATTCTTAACACGGCCCACCCCTGCTGTCACTTGGTAATAGGGGCTGTGTTGGACTTGCAGTTGTTGATGGAAACCTAGTGCTTTCTGTCTGAGAGGTGGGATATGAAGCAGATCAGGGCAGTGCCAGTTACGCCACGGTGTGTGGTGAGGATGGAGTGGTTTACGGTGTCAAAAATACGGTTAGTGTTCGGTTAGGGTTGATTCAGTGCTATTTTGGGATCGGAAGTGAGACTGAAATGGCTTGTAGAGGTCATTGGGAGTCCAGGTAGGTTTGGATCTGTGAGGCAACAACACGTTCCAATATTGTGGATGGAAAAGGGAGGTTTGAGATGGGTCTATACTTCTTGGGGATATCAGGGTCCAAGGATGGGGCTAACAGAAGCAAGCTTTAGAGCAGGGGGGTGGGGTGGTGGGGGGGTGGGAGTGGCCTGTTGAGAGGGTGGAGTTGATGGCTTTGGTGATGAGTGGATTGATTATAGGGATCCAGGCCTTTATCAAGGTGGATGAAACTGGGTCCAAGGCACAGGTTGATGTTTTCATGCCTGCAACCACGGTCAGAGGTGGCCACGGTCAAATCTGCTGCATAGTGTGTGTGCATGTGTATTTATTAGTGTCATTCCCAAACACCCACACACTGCTCAATGTGCCTCCCAAAGTGGGGACTCAGTCTGCACTGGTTCAGCTGGGACTCAGGACTTCAGATTGGAACTCATTCAGACTGAGCTGTGCTCCAGCTCCCACTCTAGGGGTGTTTGCATATTACATATATTCACTGTCGCAGTCACTGCTGGCCGCTTGTTGCAGGCATGAAGAACTACTCTGCTCTTCTCTGGAAAAATGTGAGCATGTCTTCGCAAGCATGCCGTAATTAGCTAAAACAACTTGCTCCTTCGCAACAAGCACAAACACATTTCCAGGTGATTAAACCTTTGATGATATATTATTGAAGGAGAAAAGGCATAATTACAAGTGAAGCTTTTATTTTTTTCTCTCTCCGTTGTCATAGTCTGATGGGAGCTAATTAAAGGGATGGCCTTGTGAGCCCTGCCTCTCACTGCGGCAGTCTCCAGCATAGCATAGTGCAGCAGGCACCCTGCTGGCTAGACACCCCTCTGATTGACAGGCTCCTGGAGGGGGGAGTCTTCTCAGTGTGAGATGGCACTGCATCTCAAGGATGGATGTCACACTGGATCTGACAGATGCCAGTAGGCAGGATGGATCTGTTGCCCTCTCTCTATCTCTCTCCCAAACCCACCACTCTCTCGAACCTTCTTTGAGAGGTGATGTAGATGTGCATCAGGCTTTCAGTTCTCTGGATAGCCTAGCTCCAGACCAAATACAGACAATAGCAGAGTGTCCCAGGATAAGGTGTGCTACAAGTCTAATACCGATAAGACGACGGAACTGGAAAAGGCTGTTGCCTTTTGTGGAAGAGGAATGGAGAGGGTGTCCTTGAAGAATTGTAATTAACTAGGGATGCACCGATACCACTTTTTCATTGCCGATATTGATTCAGAGAATTGTGCTTTGAGTCATAGCGTATCGGCCGATACAGAGTAACAATCCAATAGAAGGTTTAAATAAACACTGTCAAATGTAAAAGTGCTCTTAGCCTTGACTACTGGTATAGGAGAGGAAGAAATAAAAGTAAAAGTGCACTTTAGCCATGAAAGCTGGTAGCCCATATACGCATTATGCGCTTATTATACGCTTATTATACGACACACATGAAGCAAAGTTTGCAGACAGTAGTGTTTCTGTTCACTGTTTTCGTTCCCTCATCATAGTATTCAATGCCAAAACCATAATGACTCCACACCACAGATTAGTAGGAATCCGGGGCTTCCTCAGACTGTTGCCTCCATTCATCTGCATGACAACCACAACACTGCAGAGCCCACCACTGAATGTGCACAAATTGCATTTTGAATCTGCAGCATTGTACACCCAAGTGCAGAACTGATTAAGACTTAATTGACTGACTGAAGAATCATTCTAAGAGGCAATGAAAAATGTATGAATCGTTTACTAAGTAGAGAGTCTTTTTGTAAACAGTAATGCAACATTATTAGCAACCTGTGAGCAGATACAAATGACTTGTTGTGTTCATACGTTAGCATGCTCGTCAACGGCATATTAGGGAGGAATGCTGCCGTGTCTCGACATGTGATTGCTATAGCCTAATAGAAAACTATTGATGGCTTGAAAAAGAACACTGACTTTCATGATTCCAGGTTGGGAAATGTACTGAATTGACAGACAGAGCTTGCAGCTTATTCTACTGGGATACCTCAGTCTAGACACAACTAACAAGCTGCCATAGTGCTATTCCACTATTGATAGAAAGCTGTATGGTGCTTAGAAGGCACTCTGCTCATGACAGAATCCTGATAGCTACCAATTTAGCTCAGAGTTCAGTGTCTTTGTTCCCCTACAGAAAGTTACTGAACCTTCTACGGCGAGGCAGCATTTACTCATATTTACCTACTGGTGGTGAAGTGTAATTTCATATTCACAGGCCTATACCCAGCTGCAGAGCCTTGAGGGGGATATAGGACGTTGTGGAGCATGACAGAGGAGCAAACACAGATTATCTAGAGAGGAAAGCTGTGATAGATGGACGCTATGCAGGACCCCAGGAGAAGCTGTGATACAGCCCTCCTTCTTAACACTAGGAGCGCGACGCTGTTTCACCTACTTTTATGTCAAATGACCCCCCCACTCTAAACAGTGAGAAGCTGTGTACTGACGCACAATTAGAGATGCTCCGATCTGATCGGCGCCGATCGGTATCGGCCGATATGGCCTTGATCGGTTTTGATCGGAGTTCTCAAAACGGCCGATCAAACACGGCCGATCAGTTTACATAGAGAAATGGCGTCGCCAGTCTGGCAATATTACACAGTGTCGGAAAGAGACAACAAATATGCAGTTTGTAATGTCTGCTCAAAAGAAATACCTCGCGAAGGAACGCACGCAAGGTCTTTCAATACCACGAATATCATACGGCATTTGCTGCGTTCGTCGATTCGCTCCGAGAGCGCCAAAGCGCACACTGGGCTCGACGTCATAAAGGGACCGAGTGCTTTGATTGGACGAGAGGCGTTCCACGAGTGCTGGTCAGAGTTCCAGCGCGACTTCACGAGCGTAGTGTAGGTAGTGTTCAGCGACGTCATGTGACCCCGTGAGCAGGAAGTCACTAAGCTAGGCTAAGGCCCATAGCAACAACAACTATTAGCGCGCGAGTTTTAGGTCTTCCTCTGTGCACCTTGCACAAGTGTAGATAGCGAGCGACTTTTCAGCATAGCAGGACATATTTTAGATGATAAGAGGAACAGGCTGAGTGCCAAAAACGCTGAGATGCTTGTATTTCTCAAGGCTAATCTGCCAGTGATGCTGCTTAATCAGAAGTAAGGTTTGAGTCTGAAATCTCCTTAGGTGCGGTGCAATGTTTTGTTTTTTTGTTTTATTGATTATTGCTGACTTGCTGTCTTATCTCCTCCTAAATATGACTGAAACTGACTGACTTGAAACAGTATTTTATATTTGGCTATAGCCTGTTTATGTTGCAGTTTAGTTTGGGTATGTTTATTGTTCCTCAGGAAAGCTACAGTATAAGCTCCAAGTTCTCTAAGAGCCCCTAGTTCCTCTCATTCGAGTGGAATGTTGCACATTTGATGTGACAGTGTACATTTTATTTATTATGATTTTTATTTTCACATTTTATTTGTTTTTCCTGAAGTAAGCTACAGGTGGTTGTGAATTCAATAAAACAGATGGTTGTCAATTCAATTCATGATACTTTCTCATCTCCTAATTTCATTTGAATACTTAATATACAATGTCAATGGTGTTAAGAATAATTAAAAACATAAATAATGCTACACAATACATAGAATGCTTCAATTGCCATTTTCGATGCTGTGATCGGTGATCGGTGATATCGGATCGGCAGATCACTGATTCCAGTGATCGGTGATCGGTGATCGGCACCAAAAACCCTGATCGGAGCATCTCTACGCACAATGATCGCGGGGAGTGCCGATTGTACATTAGTCTGGCTCCGCAGCCTGAAATGACTTGAAACTCTGAAACCAAGAAGCCAAGGAGTCTGGCTGAGGAAGAAAAGGTCCAAACCTGGCTTCATGTCACACAAGAAGAGAAACATGACAACATCTCTACTTGCAAAATGCATATGTTCCTATACGCAGAGAAGAAGAGAAGCGGGGAAAATGATTAGCGCAAAGAAAGTTTTTCATTCAAAAAGAGTCGTGTGTAAAGATTGTGTGTAATCTGAAAAAATGTCACAAGTTGATTATCATTATAAAACAATAACTATAATAAATATTGCAATATTTGAAAATGTACAGCGCTGTAAATAGTGTCATTCTTGCACAATATGCCCGAACGAGCTTCATAGTGCTGTTTGAAACTTCATAGTGATAAACAAGTCTGTCGTGTTTGTATATCTGTGAACGTTGCGCCGGCTGTAACGTCAGTCTGTCAGCCCCGGCTGTAACATCAGCCTGTCAGCCCCGGCTGTAACGTCAGTCTGTCAGCCTGTCAGCCCCGGCTGTAACGTCAGTCTGTCAGCCCCGGCTCACTGGAGTTGTGATTATACGGAATGGCTGAATATTTACATTTAGCAGCTTGTTGGGAGGAGAAAAACAGAGGAAAAAGACCTTACACTTTGAGTGCATGTTTTGTTTGTTTTTTGATTACATTATATTTGTATTTGGTATGGTATTGGATTGTTTTTAGTCTGCCCTTTGTTTGTTGATCGGAAAACAAGGAATGCAAGTAATGCAAAACCCCCAGAAATCTGAAGGAACTGGGAGACATACAGACATACCTACATTGTCATATCCTAAATAAAAGCAGATAATTCTGATAATTCATTTTTTTGTCATTCATGATGATCATTTCTGTGTTTCTGTGAATTCATACAAATGGCCAAAGTCATACTGTCATACAATCCAACCCTTAATGCTGAGTTATTTAGCCTTTGGACTAGGGGTGGGCATCAATGATCGACGATCGATAATTGATCGATCACAAAATATTTTGCTCGATAATCGTTAATAAATTGGATTTTTTTTATTTTTTATAATAATAATAATGGGAATTAGTTTGTCCACGTTATATGTGAGAAATGAACTTTGCATTTGCCTTCGCATTGAATTTCGCAACGCAGTACGGCATGATGCAACAAGTTCCCGTACGTTAGTGTAACCTCCAGTAATAGGCTAGGTGCACAATCTCCACTACTTCCTGAAAGGCACCTTGCATGTTTAATTGATTAATCAGCTGTGCGGTAAACTGTTGGAACACACACTGCTTGGAAAATGGCGAAGCCAGCGAAACATAGCATGGTGTGGGAGCATTTTGATCTGAAAGGCGACCTCGTTCATTGCAAACACTGTACAAACACGAAGTTTGCACCTTTCTGAGGGAGCCTTCTGCGGGCCTGAACTGCGACCCAACTGACTGGTGGAAATTAAACGAAAGAAGGTTTCCTCGGTTGGCCAAATTAGCGCGGACCTACCTCTGCATCCCCGCAACCTCGGTGCCCTCGGAGCGAGTGTTTTCTGCGGCTGGCCTAACTGTCACCAGATTGCGTTCGTCTCTCACCCCTGAACATGTTAACATGATCATCTTTTTGAACAAGAACCAGTAGGCCTGCCGCCTACAATCTCTCGCTGGAGTTTAAATTTAAGTTAAGCTGGACGCTCTTAAGGACACTAACGTTTTCATTCATCCTCCTTTTGTGAGTAACTGTTTTTTTACTGCTCCTATGGTGAGTTACTTATTTTCTATATTTTTATTTATAATGTAAAATGTGTTTTTAAGTTAAAAAATGTAGCCTACTCACTGCCTTGTTTAAGAGGATTGTTATCTGACTGTAGTGTCTAGTTTGAATGTGAATGAATGAATGTGTGCAATAGCAACACAAATAAAGTTTTTTCCCCAAGGAAAACATGCTTGTTATTTCTGCCCTAGTTTTTTTTTTTTTGATGAAAAAAAAGCTTATCGATTATTGATCGTTAATTCTTGCGATTATCGAAAAAGAAATGTTGATCGTTTGCCCAGCCCTACTTTGGACAGGCACAGAAGACAAACCGTTACCACTGTGCGTGGTGTGCTCTGAGGTGTAAACTACGTCGTCACCTTGAGACAAAGCATCAACAGTAGGCTATATGTCCATTGTCCAGATTGTATGATGATGCATATGAAATATCCAATAACAATAAGAGAATAATTATATGACACCACCAAAAATAATATGCGTGCGTAAAATGCCTGTGTGGGACGCAAATACATTTGTGATTTTTAAGTGGGCCTTGAGTCCAAAAAGGTTGGCTAGCTATATAGGCTAAAAGCTATTAACACATTATGTTACAAATATTAATCTTATTCACTGAATCTAATTCGGCACATGCAGCATATGCTGAATTAAATTCAGGGACTTCTTAGTGTCCCCCTGCGACCTCTGCTGATATGGAAAAGAATTGCAGCCTTGGAAAAAAAGATGGCAGCCAAATACTAGCGCAAACACACAGAAACACACACAAATACTGCAAAATCGCTTTATACTAGCTAGATTTTGAAAATGTAAGGATACTGAGTGGTAGAACGCACATATCTAGGAAAAGTCATGAAAGGTGGGTTTTATTGAGTGCAAAGGGAGAATTTCCTTTTTTACTCACAGGGTCAAATGACCCCACCCACAGTATTAAAGGTGGCATTTTGGGAAGGGTAGAAGCAGGTTTGTGCCCAGAGTTGATTGATTGGACCTAATAAGGTCTGTTGATTTAATTAGATGCATGTCGATGTATCAAGCATCTGTCACCAGCAATAGAAGGAGGCTGTGGTTGGGGACAGGGTCCAGGGTGCAAAGCATTATCTCACTCTACCTGGCAGGGCAGAGACCTGCCCGTCTGTCAGTCTGACAGGCCAATATCACGACAAGCACTTTGCTCTCTGCCTGATTAAATGGAAGAATTGATCGCCCCATGTGCCAGTACCTCAACATTTTTGTGAAGCAGTTTTCATTCAACCACCTCCCTCCCACCCACCCACACTCTCATGGCTTCCAGTCACCTCTGTGAAATATGAATTCAGCGTAGTCCTGTATATTCAAAGAGGCCTGCAATATGCTACTGTGATTGAAACAACAATTGACAGAGAGCAAGAGTGCATGCATGTCACATATGCATATGTCCCACAGAAATGACAAATCCATTTTGGAGGAGCCACCACCTTTTTAGGAAAAAGAAACATGTGGCTAAGTGTGATGTAGCCTACTGTTGCTGCCACTGCAAGGATAAATTAAACCAAATATAAATGTTTTATGCAGATGCAATGTTATATAATTTTTTGGGTGAATTTGCTTGGTTTGGAGAAACTTACTGGTAGCAGTGATATCCTCATCAGGCTACAATGGGAGTCATGCTCCAAACACGCTGTAAACGATTCCCCCAAAAAACGTGTAAATGGTATCTTCTACTTATAATAACTTCATAGCTCCCAGTAAAGTGATGCAGGTCTCATAATGACGTTCCACAATGTTATATTCCATTTGTTGAATCAATTGATAAAGAGAGAATTGAGTATGAAATGCAGAAGTGGTACCCACAAAATGGAATAGACCACTGCTGAAGAGGTTTGGATACCAGAGGCTTTACAGTGTCAAAAAAGGCATTTTGGAGCCTCTGTTCACAGTTGCATGATTGCCCTTATTTCCTCCATTGTAGTCTGATGAGGGCGTCACTGGTGCCAGTTTTTCAAAACCCATCAAATTCACACAAAAAACACACACACACACACACACACACACACACACACATCATACCATTTGGCTACTTAAAAAAAACAGTTTATTTGGTTCAAAGATTCAGAAAATTCCTTAAAATCTCTTTCGATTTCACATGCCTGCTTCTTATTCTTACTGTATTCTTTGATGCAAATGAAAAAAAACATGTGAGTTTAAGGAATAACGTGGTTGATTTACTCCCTTTTCAGCAAATGGTAGGCTATCTTTAGAACAAAGATTCTAGATACTAGAATGGCATAATTGAAATAGTTTAGGCCTATATCTCCATGAACAAGCAATACAACATGAATCAACGTCAAAGAGAGCACATTCTAAGAGCATTGAGCATCACCTTCATAGCATTACGCTTCTACCTTTAAGCGATTTTCCTAAGTACTTTAACCATTAACATCTCAGCCATAATGGAGCTCGCCACCTATCACTGACTCTTTATTTCTATAGTATATCATTTAAGGAGACAAACAAGGCCAGGCATCGTAAGTGAGATGAAAGACAGAGCATGAAGGTCAAACAGCTCCCCCGCCTGAACAGTTTTATGTTGCTGCACCAACCAACCCCCTCTGAACCGCTTCTCGTTATCGCAGACTCTGCCTCTGGGGACTTCAGATATGCCCCCCCAAATGACCTGCCCTCTGTCTCCCACAGGGCACGGGGGGATAAACACATGGCATTCTGAGGTGACAGGCAGGCAAGGTGAATATATACGCTAACATACTCTTCCTGACTGGCTCAGTGACTTTAAGAACAGACTGCCGTTGAATCCAGTACAGAGATGTTAATGGAAAACACTTAAGCCTAAATATATTTTAAGATCATTACTTCCCTTTCGAGGAATTCCACTTGTGACAGATAGTTCCTCTCATTAAGTTACTGTTCCTGGAGCAGAGTTGCTGTGGACATTCACCAGCCAAATCCAAGATAGCAGCATTACATCTGATCCACAGTGTAGGGAAAGGCCTCGGTGCTCGCCTACTTATGATGACCGGTGTAGCCTTGACGATTCACTTACTTTAGACACATGTACATGTTGTAAGTAGCTTTGGATAAAGGCGTCTGCTAAATGTCTAAAAGTAAATGAAAGGGTCCCATTTATACCAAATCTAGCTCCACAGAGAGGGGTGCCACCTGTTGTCCATGTCCTTTCACTGTCATCTGCTTCAGTGTCCTGACTATGTGTCCAGCACAATTAATGTCACCTCAAATATAGACCAATCCACTTTTACAGGGGAATACAATTCTGTTTATGGACAATTGACGTACACCGTTTGTTCAAGAGTGGAAAAGAAAAGTACAAATATTTGAAATATAATACTGATGTACTGATTCATACATAAGTGCACATACCCATCACTAATGATGGTTTAAACATTTTTTGTTTTTAAACTCACCATTCACCTTCCTCCCTCTTCCTCATCTGTGACCTCCCCTCAACCTCACCTGAGGGCGGGTTTGTTACCTGAGTATAAAAATTCATGTTTCCCCTCTGTCTGGGACTTTTCTGAGAAGACGTTGTCTGTCGTACTGTAAACTGTTCTCCTTTTGATAATTAAATACCTTTTCTATACAATTTGAAGAAACCAGGCTACCTTTTTCTATTTTCTATTTAGATACTTAAATATTTCCCTAACATTTCAGAATTCATATATTTAGTTTTTTATAATCTCTGGTTTGCATAAGAATCAATTAAGGCCCTGCAGTGGTGAAAACCGCCCTGTGCATCATTGGCACCAAACTCCCTTCCATCAGGTCGTTCCAGGCAACCCAGCAAACCTGGAGTCCAATCAATGAAATGAGATTGGAGGTGTGGATTAGAGTTACTTTGATTTATAAAATACACTCAAACATTTAGAGTTTGCTATTCACAAGAAGGATTTGCTGATGTGAGCCATGCCTCGCAAAAAAGAGATCTCCGAAGACCTACGATCAAGCATTGAGACAAAGAGTGACAAAGTAATCTCAAAGAGTTTAGATATTCATCAGTCCACAGTTAGACAAATTGTCTATAAAAGGAGATGATTCATTACTGTGGCTACTCCCTAGAAGTGGGCGTCAAGCCAAAATGAGTAACTTGATTACTTGACATCTAGGTAAATAGTTAAATGTTACTCTTCTCCTGTGCACTTGCGTTAGGCTACACACTTTAATTTGTTGACTAGGATGTAGCAACCTCATGAGAGTGTACGGTTGCAATCCGAAGGAAGCTAGGTGACAGAAGGAAGCTAGGTGACAGAAGGAAGCTAGGTGACAGAAGGAAGCTAGGTGACAGGAAGCTAGGTGACAGGAAGCTAGGTGACAGGAAGCTAGGTGACAGGAAGCTAGGTGACAGGAAGCTAGGTGACAGAAGGAAGCTAGGTGACAGGAGGAAGCTAGGTGACAGAAGGAAGCTAGGTGACAGAAGGAAGCTAGGTGACAGGAAGCTAGGTGACAGGAAGCTAGGTGACAGAAGGAAGCTAGGTGACAGAAGGAAGCTAGGTGACAGAAAGTTAGGTGACAGAAGGAAGCTAGGTGACAGGAAGCTAGGTGACAGGAGGAAGCTAGGTGACAGGAAGCTAGGTGACAGGAAGCTAGGTGACAGAAGGAAGCTAGGTGACAGAAGGAAGCTAGGTGACAGGAAGCTAGGTGACAGAAGGAAGCTAGGTGACAGAAGGAAGCTAGGTGACAGAAGGAAGCTAGGTGACAGAAGGAAGCTAGGTGACAGGAAGCTAGGTGACAGAAGGAAGCTAGGTGACAGAAGGAAGCTAGGTGACAGAAGGAAGCTAGGTGACAGGAAGCTAGGTGACAAGAAGGAAGCTAGGTGACAGAAGGAAGCTAGGTGACAGAAGGAAGCTAGGTGACAGGAAGCTAGGTGACAGAAGGAAGCTAGGTGACAGGAAGCTAGGTGACAGGAAGCTAGGTGACAAGAAGCTAGGTGACAAGAAGCTAGGTGACAGGAAGCTAGGTGACAGAAGGAAGCTAGGAGACAGGAAGCTAGGTGACAGGAAGCTAGGTGACAGAAGGAAGCTAGGTGACAGGAAGCTAGGTGACAGGAAGCTAGGTGACAAGAAGGAAGCTAGGTGACAGAAGGAAGCTAGGTGACAGAAGGAAGCTAGGTGACAGGAGGAAGCTAGGTGACAGGAAGCTAGGTGAGAGAAGGAAGCTAGGTGATAAGAAGCTAGGTGACAGGAAGCTAGGTGACAGAAGGAAGCTAGGTGACAGGAAGCTAGGTGACAGGAAGCTAGGTGACAAGAAGGAAGCTAGGTGACAGAAGGAAGCTAGGTGACAGAAGGAAGCTAGGTGACAGGAAGCTAGGTGACAGAAGGAAGCTAGGTGACAGGAGGAACCTAGGTGACAGAAGGAAGCTAGGTGACAGAAGGAAGCTAGGTGACAGGAGGAAGCTAGGTGACAGGAAGCTAGGTGACAGAAGGAAGCTAGGTGACAGGAAGCTAGGTGACAGGAAGCTAGGTGACAGAAGAAAGCTAGGTGACAGAAGGAAGCTAGGTGACAGGAAGCTAGGTGACAGGAAGCTAGGTGACAGAAGGAAGCTAGGTGAGAGAAGGAAGCTAGGTGACAGGAAGCTAGGTGACAGGAAGCTAGGTGACAGGAAGCTAGGTGACAGAAGGAAGCTAGGTGACAGAAGGAAGCTAGGTGACAGGAAGCTAGGTGACAGAAGGAAGCTAGGTGACAGGAAGCTAGGTGACAGAAGGAAGCTAGGTGACAGGAAGCTAGGTGACAGAAGGAAGCTAGGTGACAGGAAGCTAGGTGACAGAAGGAAGCTAGGTGACAGGAAGCTAGGTGACAGGAGGAAGCTAGGTGACAAGAAACTAGGTGACAGAAGGAAGCTAGGTGACAGAAGGAAGTTAGGTGACAGAAAGAAGCTAGGTGACAGGAAGCTAGGTGACAGGAAGCTAGGTGACAGGAGGAAGCTAGGTGACAGGAAGCTAGGTGACAGAAGGAAGCTAGGTGACAGAAGGAAGCTAGGTGACAGGAAGCTAGGTGACAGGAGGAAGCTAGGTGACAGAAGGAAGCTAGGTGACAGGAAGCTAGGTGACAGAAGGAAGCTAGGTGACAGAAGGAAGCTAGGTGACAGGAAGCTAGGTGACAGAAGGAAGCTAGGTGACAGGAAGCTAGGTGACAGAAGGAAGCTAGGTGACAGAAGGAAGTTAGGTGACAGGAAGCTAGGTGACAGGAAGCTAGGTGACAAGAAGGAAGCTAGGTGACAGAAGGAAGCTAGGTGACAGAAGGAAGCTATGTTATATCCTAACTAGGTATGTTGATATAACTAAATATACTTTCTATATAGTAGAGCAAGCAGGAGCTGGAGACCGTGTTACTGTAATGGTGGTAACTTTATTAGTCGACAACGGAAACTGATAACACGTCATACATATATAATAGGCAGTACCCGGATGCCCCACAAGGTGGTAGTATAAGTACATGACAACTCCTCCCCACTTAATGAACAAGTAGGCTCACTAACAAACCCTTGAAATTAACAATCGCTCAGAACTCCAATCACAACAACAAGATCACTTTGTTAACTAGTTATAAACCATTCATCTTATTCTAAGGGAATGAGTTACGGACTACTCAAACCCTGACATGACCCAGGGGATTATTATGCCCCATTCTTGAGGGTCTGTCACATCCCTACTACAGATCCAGGCGTTTCGGCGGTCGCCGCTCTCTCTGTGACTGGCGATGAGTAGTACGGCCATCCGGCAGAACTACACTGTCTGTATCCGGAACAGGTTTCGGTGTGGAACACGGCGACAGTTCTGTCTCCGATACAGCGGTGAAAGTGGATCCAGAGTCAACAGGCTCCACTGTACCTGGTGTATCCTGGATGAGTGTGCTCTGGATTGGGCTGCCCCGGTTGCTTGGCTCAGCAGCAACCACTGGTGTGTTTTCCCCAGGTGTTGCAGACCCCGCGAGAAGCTGGTCGGTGTGTCTCCTCCAGACTAGGTCATCCTTGGTCCGCACTGTATAAGACACCGGCCCGGTCTGTTCCAGGACTGTAGCAGGCGTCCACTTAGCTCGGTTGTTATAGTTACGTGCCAGTACACGGTCACCGGGCCGGAAGGTCCTTTCTTTTGCTCTCTGCTCCCGTCTCTTGACCTGAGCCTGTTGTTTCAGGTGCACAGTCTCTTTGGTCTTTGGGGGTTTCAGAAGGTCGAGATTGGTGCGGAGTTGTCTCTTCATGAGAAGTGCTGCCGGCGCGACTTGAGTGGTTGAGTGCGGTATATTTCTGTATGACAGCAGAAACCTATTGAGCCGCTGGTGGAGAGATCCTTGTCCCTGTGAGGCCTTCAGGCCGTTTTTCATGCTCTGAACAAATCTCTCTGCTAATCCATTTGTGGATGGGTGATAGGGGGCAGAGCGGATGTGTTGTACTCCATTTGCCTCCAGGAATCTCTCAAACTCTTGTGAGACGAATTGGGGCCCGTTATCGCTCACCAGCTGTTCTGGAAACCCGAATCGACTGAACATCTCTCCTAGTTTCTCGATGGTTTTCTCTGCTGTGGTCGATCTCATTATCGCCACTTCCGGCCACTTACTGTGGGCATCAACCACCACCAGGAACATCCTCTCCTCCATCGGGCCAGCGAAGTCCACATGAACTCGCTGCCATGGTGCCTCCGGCCAATCCCACGGATGGAGGGGAGCTGGCTGCGGCATGCAGCGCACCTGCTGGCATGACGTACATGTTTTCACAGTCTCCTCGATCTGACCATCCAGTCCAGGCCACCAAAAGTAGCTTCTCGCAAGCTCCTTCATGCGGACGATCCCACTATGTCCTTCATGTAGCTGCAGTAGTAGCCTTTTCCGTAACACAGGCGGAATAATCACCCGGCGTCCCCAGAGGAGACATCCTGCCTGCACAGACAGTTCACTCCTTCTTGTGAGGTAGGGCTTGAGCTCGGGAAGGTCTCCCCTCCTACCGGTGATCAGTACATCCATCAGCGTTGACAATACAGGGTCATTCCGGGTGTGTCTCTTCACTTGAGCTGCTGTGATGGGCGCTTCCTCAACTTGACTGAAGTAGAAAATGCCGGTCCGTGTCGGCTCGGCACGGACCACAGGCAGGGGTAGTCTCGAGAGGCCATCCGCATTGGCGTGCATTTCCGACTTGCGGTATTTGATGTCGTAGTCATGAGCAGACAACAACAAGGCCCATCTTTGCATCCTTCCCGCCGCCAGGGATGGAATGCCGGTGTGGGGCCCGAAGATTGTTGTGAGGGGCTGATGGTCTGTCAGGAGAACAAACTTTCTCCCAAAGAGATAGTGATGACATTTTTTTACTCCAAACACAATCCCCAGTGCTTCACATTCTATTTGTGCATAGCCGCTCTCAGCCTTGCTGAGTGTACGGGAGGCGAATGCAATTGGCCGTTCCTCCCCGCTGGGCATGATGTGTGAAACAACTGCTCCCACCCCATATGGGGAGGCATCACACGCCAGTTGTAGGGGCAGTGCGGGGTCAAAATGTGTCAGGGCGTCAGATTCCAGCAGCGCCCGTTTCGTTATCTCAAACGCAGCCTCACATTGTTGAGTCCATACCCAGGCTTGCCCGTGGCACAGCAGCTGATGTAGGGGTCGCAGTAGAGAAGACAGGTTCTGGATAAACTTCCCGTAGTAATTGAGGAGCCCCAGATAAGAGCGGAGTTGACTCACATTTTGAGGTGCTGGTGCTTCCACGATGGCCTTGGTTTTGGATGGAGCCTTGTGTTTAGTTTAGTTTAGTTTATTTATTTAGCACACACAAAATTGTGCAAGGAGGGAACGAAGCCCAGAAGGCTTGTACAGAGTTCCACTCCACGTCCATGTCATTGTTTCAAATGAAAATCAAGGGACACTTACTGCACGTCAATAGGAGAAAAGAAACCACAACCAAAATCATATCCATCGGGCAGAAAGGTAGGATAGCACATACAAACACACAAGACAAAAACAAAACAAACAAAAATAACTGAAAATAGATACAAGGATAGTAAGATTAGTAAAAAAAATAAACATAGATTACCATCTAGCCCACCTTTCAACGGGAAAAGCACTACAATATAAAATAAACAGCTTATAACGAGATTAAATATTTTTTCAACTGCTTTTTGAAAGCCGATCGAGGTGTTGATCTCAGTGGCGAGCTCAAGGTGTTCCAGATTTTCGGACCTCTATAACAAATGTTAAATTGGTGGCTAGAAGTTCGACAGAAAGGTAAGTGGAGGTCATTATTGAATCTTGTTGGATAAGAGTGGATGTCAGATGAGAAAATAAAGAAACTATGGAAAGTAGAAGGAAGATCTTGCTTGTTGTTGATGAATTTGTGTAGGAGGAGCAGAAGGAAGGAGCAGAAGGAAGCTAGGTGACAGGAAGCTAGGTGACAGAAGGAAGCTAGGTGACAGGAGGAAGCTAGGTGACAGAAGGAAGCTAGGTGACAGAAGGAAGCTAGGTGACAGAAGGAAGCTAGGTGACAGAAGGAAGCTAGGTGACAGAAGGAAGCTAGGTGACAGGAAGCTAGGTGACAGGAGGAAGCTAGGTGACAGAAGGAAGCTAGGTGACAGAAGGAAGCTAGGTGACAGGTGGAAGCTAGGTGACAGAAGGAAGCTAGGTGACAGAAGGAAGCTAGGTGACAGAAGGAAGCTAGGTGACAGGAGGAAGCTAGGTGACAGAAGGAAGCTAGGTGACAGGAAGCTAGGTGACAGAAGGAAGCTAGGTGACAGAAGGAAGCTAGGTGACAGAAGGAAGCTAGGTGACAGAAGGAAGCTAGGTGACAGGAAGCTAGGTGACAGGAAGCTAGGTGACAGAAGGAAGCTAGGTGACAGAAGGAAGCTAGGTGACAGGAAGCTAGGTGACAGAAGGAAGCTAGGTGACAGAAGGAAGCTAGGTGACAGGAAGCTAGGTGACAGGAAGCTAGGTGACAGAAGGAAGCTAGGTGACAGGAGGAAGCTAGGTGACAGAAGGAAGCTAGGTGACAGAAGGAAGCTAGGTGACAGAAGGAAGCTAGGTGACAGGAGGAAGCTAGGTGACAGGAGGAAGCTAGGTGACAGAAGGAAGCTAGGTGACAGAAGGAAGCTAGGTGACAGAAGGAAGCTAGGTGACAGAAGGAAGCTAGGTGACAGAAGGAAGCTAGGTGACAGAAGGAAGCTAGGTGACAGGAAGCTAGGTGACAGAAGGAAGCTAGGTGACAGAAGGAAGCTAGGTGACAGGAAGCTAGGTGACAGAAGGAAGCTAGGTGACAGAAGGAAGCTAGGTGACAGGAAGCTAGGTGACAGAAGGAAGCTAGGTGACAGAAGGAAGCTAGGTGACAGCAGGAAGCTAGGTGACAGGAGGAAGCTAGGTGACAGCAGGAAGCTAGGTGACAGAAGGAAGCTAGGTGACAGGAAGAAGCTAGGTGACAGGAAGAAGCTAGGTGACAGGAGGAAGCTAGGTGACAGCAGGAAGCTAGGTGACAGGAAGAAGCTAGGTGACAGGAAGAAGCTAGGTGACAGAAGGAAGCTAGGTGACAGAAGGAAGCTAGGTGACAGGAAGAAGCTAGGTGACAGAAGGAAGCTAGGTGACAGGAAGAAGCTAGGTGACAGAAGGAAGCTAGGTGACAGGAAGAAGCTAGGTGACAGAAGGAAGCTAGGTGACAGGAAGAAGCTAGGTGACAGAAGGAAGCTAGGTGACAGAAGGAAGCTAGGTGACAGAAGGAAGCTAGGTGACAGAAGGAAGCTAGGTGACAGAAGGAAGCTAGGTGACAGAAGGAAGCTAGGTGACAGGAAGCTAGGTGACAGAAGGAAGCTAGGTGACAGAAGGAAGCTAGGTGACAGAAGGAAGCTAGGTGACAGAAGGAAGCTAGGTGACAGAAGGAAGCTAGGTGACAGGAAGCTAGGTGACAGAAGGAAGCTAGGTGACAGGAGGAAGCTAGGTGACAGAAGGAAGCTAGGTGACAGAAGGAAGCTAGGTGACAGAAGGAAGCTAGGTGACAGAAGGAAGCTAGGTGACAGAAGGAAGCTAGGTGACAGGAAGCTAGGTGACAGAAGGAAGCTAGGTGACAGAAGGAAGCTAGGTGACAGAAGGAAGCTAGGTGACAGAAGGAAGCTAGGTGACAGCAGGAAGCTAGGTGACAGAAGGAAGCTAGGTGACAGGAAGAAGCTAGGTGACAGGAAGAAGCTAGGTGACAGGAGGAAGCTAGGTGACAGCAGGAAGCTAGGTGACAGGAAGAAGCTAGGTGACAGGAAGAAGCTAGGTGACAGAAGGAAGCTAGGTGACAGAAGGAAGCTAGGTGACAGGAAGAAGCTAGGTGACAGAAGGAAGCTAGGTGACAGGAAGAAGCTAGGTGACAGAAGGAAGCTAGGTGACAGGAAGAAGCTAGGTGACAGAAGGAAGCTAGGTGACAGGAAGAAGCTAGGTGACAGAAGGAAGCTAGGTGACAGAAGGAAGCTAGGTGACAGAAGGAAGCTAGGTGACAGAAGGAAGCTAGGTGACAGAAGGAAGCTAGGTGACAGAAGGAAGCTAGGTGACAGAAGGAAGCTAGGTGACAGAAGGAAGCTAGGTGACAGAAGGAAGCTAGGTGACAGGAAGCTAGGTGACAGGAGGAAGCTAGGTGACAGAAGGAAGCTAGGTGACAGAAGGAAGCTAGGTGACAGAAGGAAGCTAGGTGACAGAAGGAAGCTAGGTGACAGGAGGAAGCTAGGTGACAGCAGGAAGCTAGGTGACAGAAGGAAGCTAGGTGACAGGAGGAAGCTAGGTGACAGGAAGCTAGGTGACAGCAGGAAGCTAGGTGACAGAAGGAAGCTAGGTGACAGGAGGAAGCTAGGTGACAGGAGGAAGCTAGGTGACAGGAGGAAGCTAGGTGACAGGAGGAAGCTAGGTGACAGAAGGAAGCTAGGTGACAGAAGGAAGCTAGGTGACAGCAGGAAGCTAGGTGACAGGAGGAAGCTAGGTGACAGAAGGAAGCTAGGTGACAGAAGGAAGCTAGGTGACAGGAGGAAGCTAGGTGACAGGAGGAAGCTAGGTGACAGGAGGAAGCTAGGTGACAGGAAGCTAGGTGACAGGAGGAAGCTAGGTGACAGAAGGAAGCTAGGTGACAGAAAGAAGCTAGGTGACAGGAGGAAGCTAGGTGACAGGAAGCTAGGTGACAGAAAGAAGCTAGGTGACAGCAGGAAGCTAGGTGACAGGAGGAAGCTAGGTGACAGAAGGAAGCTAGGTGACAGAAGGAAGCTAGGTGACAGGAGGAAGCTAGGTGACAGGAGGAAGCTAGGTGACAGAAGGAAGCTAGGTGACAGAAGGAAGCTAGGTGACAGGAGGAAGCTAGGTGACAGGAGGAAGCTAGGTGACAGGAGGAAGCTAGGTGACAGAAGGAAGCTAGGTGACAGGAGGAAGCTAGGTGACAGGAGGAAGCTAGGTGACAGGAGGAAGCTAGGTGACAGGAAGCTAGGTGACAGGAGGAAGCTAGGTGACAGAAGGAAGCTAGGTGACAGAAAGAAGCTAGGTGACAGGAGGAAGCTAGGTGACAGGAAGCTAGGTGACAGAAAGAAGCTAGGTGACAGCAGGAAGCTAGGTGACAGGAGGAAGCTAGGTGACAGAAGGAAGCTAGGTGACAGAAGGAAGCTAGGTGACAGCAGGAAGCTAGGTGACAGGAGGAAGCTAGGTGACAGAAGGAAGCTAGGTGACAGAAGGAAGCTAGGTGACAGGAGGAAGCTAGGTGACAGGAGGAAGCTAGGTGACAGGAGGAAGCTAGGTGACAGGAAGCTAGGTGACAGGAGGAAGCTAGGTGACAGAAGGAAGCTAGGTGACAGAAAGAAGCTAGGTGACAGGAGGAAGCTAGGTGACAGGAAGCTAGGTGACAGAAAGAAGCTAGGTGACAGAAGGAAGCTAGGTGACAGAAGGAAGCTAGGTGACAGAAGGAAGCTAGGTGACAGAAGGAAGCTAGGTGACAGAAGGAAGCTAGGTGACAGGAAGCTAGGTGACAGGAAGCTAGGTGACAGGAAGCTAGGTGACAGGAAGCTAGGTGACAGAAGGAAGCTAGGTGACAGAAGGAAGCTAGGTGACAGGTGGCAGCTGGTGTGAGATGACCACTGCCCCTCAGAGAGAATTCACAATAGATAACTCCAAGGTCAAGAATTGGATTATAATAATAAAAAATACTACATCTGGGAAAGTGGGTAATAATCCCAATGATGTTGGTTCCAGTGACCACACGACACTATTCTACCTCTAAATATAATGTTTTTTAATTCCTCTCAGGGTTAGAGCCGTATGTAGGAATATCATTTATCAAAGCTCTGCACTTATTCCAATTGAAAGGAATATCACCAGTGTTTCACCTCCCATTACTGGGGCAGGGATATACATTTGTCATTTCATAAATCCAAAAGGAATAGCCTAATAAATAAATAAAGATAAGCAGAAATGGCGAGCATGACATTGAGGCTAGTATTCAACCCCCGACAAATGTGATAAAACTCCTAATCTCTCATAATGTTTCCAATCCTAACCCATTTGAGAGTGGAATGAAAGCATTGGCTGAGAACCCTTTGTGAAATATGTGTCCACATGATCTGCTGGAATAACAACGGATTGAGAGATCAATGGAGAAGATGTTTTGTCGCTGGCAATTGAGACATGTGGCTTTCTTAGGTGTCAGCCAACCATCGGCATCCTCTGGGACTAATTAGAAACCTGGCATTTAGCTCTCGCCAGAAAATCCCCCTCAACCACCTACTCTGTTTGTTTATCGCCACTTCTCCATCAATCGCAGCTCATCCATAACTTAAGGAAGTCGGCAGAGGAAAGAAAAGAGCCTCCGAACTAGCCACAGGCTACTCTGTGTCCATTAAAGTTAGCGCGTGGAATCGTCCAAATACAACACATCCTATGTGTAAATTATTTAGCCTGTACATTTTTACAGATGATCACAGTGAATGCCCACAGCCATTCTCAAGAATGTTGGTTCCATCAATTTGAGAGGATGGCTGGTAAGAAGCCATCAAAATCAATCAGCCAAGTCCGCGCTGTGTGTCTGTCATACTCCGTCAATCAGTGGGGAGCTCCAGATCAAGGTTCTAACCCACTGTGGCCCACTGCAGATCCCACAGCACAACATCATGTCAATGCGTCCAGCAGAATTGGCCAGGGACCAATCTAGTTCTCTCAACCGGACCCGGCTGACAACTCCCAGTCTAATTGGCCTATTGATTTTCGGAAGAGCCTTCTGGCACTAAAAACCAGTGTTAGGCATCATCAGATGTGATCACTAGATGCTCTAGAAGACGAATAACCTCTTAGCCCCCAGTGAAGGACAACAATTAACTGTGGATACCAGTGTATATGTAATCATTACACATTCAGTCGTCATTATTTCCAGAACAGGACAAATCGGATGAGACGAAGACAGAGAGGAGTTTTCCATCTCTCTCATTCTCCTGGAGTGAATCCTAAATGCTTGTTCACAATTTAAAACAAGTCTCCCCACAGATGCACATCACAGTAGATTAGATTCTTTCCGTCAGAATTTCATTATCATGAATGCAGGCCTTTCACCTTCATGGAGGTACAAATTGAAGCATTCTATGCAAGCAGATGGTGACATTTTATGGCCATCCAGGGAACAGTGACTCAGATTAATTAAAACAGCATTCTTACCTATTTGATATGCTCTTATTTGTGATGTTTGGCTGTTAAACTCTGTTCAGTATAACATTATTGTAGTACACAAGTCTGGTAAAAACTGCAGGCAATAATAGTTCTTGAATGAACAGGCAGAAACAGAACTGTAAATGTGTAATTTCCTTTTTCAATGGCATTACTGACTCCTGAAGACAGTAACAAAAGGTTGGCTACAGTACTTGACTAAACCGTGGCCTGCGGTGGTCCAGTGGTCTACAGTGCACACATATGCCCATGTCGGCATGGGTTCGAATCCGGCCCATGCCCTGCTGACATGTCCTCTCTCCCTTCTTCTCCTTACTTTCCTGTCTGTCTTCACTGTATCTGTCCAATAAAATGAAGAATATGAATGGGACTGTCCCATTCAGAAAAATAATAATAAAATAAAGTACTTGACTAAACCTCACCTAGTTGAGACCAAGCATTCTCCTAGTTAGGAAAACCTGGGTAAATCCTCTCGCAGAAAGTAGCAAAAAAAGGGGTGGAAACCCGTTAGAAATGAGTGACATATCGCAACACGTCAAACTAGTCAAATACCTTGCTTGGGCGGAGCAATTTTTATTTGTATTTTTTATCAAAAACAAAATTCGGTTTTTCCTTCAAGGTTTTCTTCAATGTTGCAAGATAGCAGAGACCATATCACTTTGAAAATAATATGAACACAAAAAAAATGATGTCACACCAGCAGTCTGGGAGGTTGGAGTAGCAATGCTGATGAGGAAAACTAAACAAACTTACACAAATAGATTGGAATTGTCCATTCCATCTAGCCTAGTTTTCTAAAAAGTTTTACTGAAACGAATATCAGAAAGAAAAAAACAAGTTGCCAAGCATGTTCTCTTAAAAGTGCCAAACAAATCGAGTCTATATGTTACGGTACATGTGGGAATTATGGTAGCCTACATGTGGGAAAACTAGGGTTAGGTGCTACGTCGATTTGGTACATGCTGGCATGTCTAACCCTAACCCTAATCCTATCCCTATCCCTAACCCTACCCCTAACCCCAAACCTAACCTTACCATAGCACCCTAGCACCTAACCCTAGTTTTCCCACATGTACCGTGTTCCCACATGTACCGTAACATATATATTTCAAAGAACATTCAGTCAACTAAGATGATCAAATGTAGGCCTACTCTATCTAAAATGTCATTCCTCCCCTAGCCTATAAGCCACATTTTTATCAAGCTCAGTCTATTTGGCTTTCAGTCATGAATTAGGCTATGCATGAATAAAGCTAAAGCTACCGAACCATGGTTTTTGTCTATTATTGTGGAAATTGGCATCTCATGTCACAAACGTTTCCTCCAACTCAATTCAGTACAGAAAAATAGGTTGTATGTATGCATTCAAAGTAGACAGGTTGTTCTTAGTGTCTATCAAGGGAAATGACATTGAGCTAACGCTTAGATTAGCTAATTTACGTTTGCTTAGCACCAACAACACAACATTACCACATACTACAGAAAGAGGCTAGAGAAGTAATTCTTGAAACAACAGAGCATAATCTTGAAGCCATTTGTCTTCCATTCTTCACAAGAAAAAGGCTTTAGCTTCCCACATGGACAGAAAAAAGACCACCGTTGTATCGCTTGCCTAGTGAGGCCAAGGAATTGTAATGAATCACAACGCAGTTCCAGTGGCATTCTTCACATTGCTTTCCATGGCATTTCATGACTAATTCATTAGCTTCCTAAAAATACACCATGGGGCAAGCTATTTTGTTAATGACCTTCGGAAGGCCTTTTCATTCTTAATGCTAGAAATCAAATAACAGGGAAACAACCTGACATAATGTCAGACAATGAGGTGTAATATAAATAGATCAAATATAGATTTCTCAGTAGACAGCACTTGAAGTAGAACACAACCAATGCATGGATGGATATATCGATAAGAAGGTAAAAGTGTATGGGGTCTGACAACGAGACACCTCAGCACATTCATGTTATACAAAAGCATTCTCCTCTAGGTCTAAATGATTTGCTGTGTGTGTGCGTACGCTTGATTGATTCATCAGTCATCAGTGGATGGAAGAAGCTACAGCACACTACTAAATCCATAAGAGGAGTATCTTGCACGCCTCAAATACGGCTACTAACACAGTACTTCAGCTGTTTAGGCAGATTACAAAGACTTGAAATGACATGTCATAAGTGAATTCTGTGCCATCTGAGTAGGCTATAGCCCAATTAGTGCTGCATGGATACAGTGAAATAGTTACCTTTTCTGGGAAAAAAAAAAAAGTAATTTTAGGGGAGAGAATCCTCAAAAGAGAAAGGCTCCAGTTGATAATCCGATACAAGGCTCACCTGGGAGAGCCTGGAGCCACCTTGGGGAGGGTACAGAATGTACTGACTGAACAGATTTTAAGAAATCCTGCAAGTAAGGCAGAATTTCCACCAGTTCTCTATATGTCTTTGTCTTTCAGGATATCGTGCAGAGCAGAGGGGAGCTAGCCTAGATGTATGTGGACGTCAAAGATGATCAAATACGCCCTAGTGCACAAAGCAAGAGATGTTTTCATTTTGGACCAGTGGTGTCTGATTGTTGTTTCACCCAGGTGCAACTTGGGATGAGTGACAAGACAATACTATCTGATCATATAGCCTATACTAGGCCTATACACAGTGCCCTGTGCAAGTCATGGGACAGTTCTTCTTTCTTTTAGGTTTAGGTTACAGAATGTAGAGACATTACATTCTGTGCAGGCTATCCAGGTCAGTCTTGTATGGGTTATCAACTGAAGCCTTTCTCTTATGATTTCACCAAAATGAAGGTTCTGTTACCCAGAAAGGCTCAGACTTCACTTATGACTGAATCTAGCTACTAGGTAGGCTAATAATTACCGTAGTATTATCACTATTTATCAGAATTTTAATTCTGATGACTCTCACAGCTGATTATTAACCTCACTTGTCCTTCCACTTTCAGCCCAGAAAAAGCTTCGAACTAGAACTCTGCAGGCTTTCGAGCAATGTGAAGAGGAGTCTTTAAATGTGCTACTATCTGTCTAATCTGTAGCAGTCTTTGCTATAGGCTACAGAACAACTGAAGTTACTATATTTATTTATTACTTAACTTAGCCCAATAACAATGATCTCAATTCAACTTATGAATAAATAATAAAACAAGATATTCAAAATAAAATATTTAGCTTAGGCTGGTGATACGCAGGACTACGCCGTATACCCACTAGGAAAGGCCAAGGATTTCCATATACCCACTAGGAAAGGCCAAGGATTTCCATATACCCACTTAAAAATGTTGTTGCACATGTGGACGTCTCCAAACTTCAGCCATAATTTACTAAAACGTAATGGCGTGTAATGATGGGGGGCGGGCACTCATGAACTCATTCATTTATTTATTCAACATTGCTGCGATATGTCTCCATCTCGTGGGTTACAGAGGTAACTGCACCAACAACAACAAACTGTGTATCCAAGCAGAGGTTTCTACAGAGCAGGGATGACATGTATGGAGGACCAAGTCTGTCAACATTAACAATAAATATATAGATACATAAATGAATGTATGAACAAATAAATGAATGAATACACACAGTATAACGAAATACATTTCTATATTTATTTATTCTTTTACGCATTCATTCTTTGTTTTCCACTTTCATTCTTTGTTTTCCACATTAGCCTACATGTCCGCGGGTGGAATCGAACCGGCGACCCTGTGATTACATGGCTGACGCCTTGAAATTGGCGACAGACAACACAATAAAGTATAGCTATTACTTGAAGAAGACAGTTCACGGTCAATAATTATTACAAAAATATCGGGCTGCTCTCTGTGGATAGTTCGGCATACAGGTCGCATTCGAGTATACTTGATCATAATTCATAGACCTGTCATCTTCGAACCTGCGCACCATGTAATGAACGGACGTAACCACTAGACCACGGAGAAGCCACCGAATGTGATGGCGATTTTAGGCTATTTAAAGTTTTAGAACGTTCAATAGGTAGAACGTTCACCGTTTTAGAACGTTCAACGTTCCCGCCTGATCCACCACTTGTCCGACAATATTTATGGACATATCATCAATCTGACGGGAGACGGTATTGTTTGATAATGGTACCAACTTGAACGCGTCAGCTGCTTTCTTGTCCAGCATAGTTTTAGACAAAATCATAGCGGCAGGCAAAATCAGATCTTCGGCGATTGAATGTTTTTTTTTTTTACTTAGCCACCAGTAATGAAACAGCATAGGACGCCTCCAGTGCTTTGCTTGACACACTTACCTGCCGCTTCCTTCAGTGTAGTCTGACTTGATTTGAACTCTGACAGTTTTCGCTTGAAAAAGTCGTCAGTTTTACCAACAGTTGCTAGGTGTTTGGTGCTCTGGTGTCGCTGTAAATGGGATGGCTTCATTGAATTATTAGCCAGGACTTCGCCGCAGAAAAAGTACTGTGGCTGTGGTGGATCAGCCGGTGTACATGTAAATCCCCACAAAACATATGTTTCCAGATAATAGCGGGGTCCTTTTTTCTTTTTTGCCTCAGTTTTCTTGACCGTGACTGTAGCTGGTCGTTTTAACCATCTGTCCATCTTTGCGGTAGGTTGCCAACTGACAGGCCGAGCTGACTTGTGCGCGAAAATGATCGTGAACATGATTTAAATGTGACGTGACTACCACTTGTGTTACAGTCCTCACCTGTCGGGGAGGAACTTAAGTTGCAGCGTACCATTTTAACAACAGGTTTATGAAATGACTTGTATATTTATTTATTTTTTTGGAAGGGGAAATAAATTATAATTCCAAATCTTTCGATCCACGTACCCCCTGCAATCCCCTCACGTACCCCCGGTTGGGAACCACTGGGTTAGAGTACAGTTCCACGCAATTTCAGCCCTAAAGGATGAACGGAAATGTTGTGATAATTTTTTCATTTCCCAGTGCAGATAATAACATGCCTCAGCTACTAGCCTATACGAGGCTTAACCCTTGTGTGGTGTTCGGGTCAACCTGACCCGTTTTCAATTTTTACTTAAAGAGAAATGGTACAAGAATACATTTTATCAATCTGAAACTCCATGGCCTTGGCTCATTTTATATGAAAAACAAAAAACAAAAATCTTTTATTTTTTTTACACATCCTACAATACCCCAACACATTTATGTCCTTCATAAGGTGTTCGGGTCATTTTGACCCGGATACACAGAGACACAGAAACATACACACACTCACACGGACACTCACTCACTCACTCACACACCTCTGCTCTGTCTTTCCCGTGCCGAGAAGCCGTCTGCTCTCGCACTCTTTACCCTTTGAAATGCAACATTGTATAATAATAATAAAGAATAATATTGTACTGGACTCCTCACACCTGCACAAGAAGCCGTCTGCTCTGGCTTTCCCGCGCCGAGAAGCTGTCTGCTCTCGCACTTTTTACCCTTTGAAGTGCAATGTTGTAAAAAAATGTATAATAATATTGTACTGCACCTGCACATCATGGGAGGGATAAAAGAGAGAAATAGCTCTACATCCCAGTGTATAGGTCATTTCAACTACAATCCTCCACCAGCAACATGAAGAAAAGATACAGTGTTCAGAGGGCCGTGGAGATAATATTTGAAGAGAGTGAGCAACATAGTGAAGTTGAAAGGGGGGAGGATGTTTCAGATGAGGATAATGTAGAAATTAATTCAGAGTATTCTGATTCTGAAAGTGAATTTGGAGATAAGTTTCACTCTGAGCATGCAGCAGAAGGATCCCCACAGCCAGCCACTGGAAGAGCCCCGCAGCCAGCCACTGGAAGAGCCCCGCAGCCAGCCACTGCAGGAGCCCCACAGCCAGCCACTGCAGGAGCCCCACAGCCAGCCACTGCAGGAGCCCACACATATTTGTCCAAGAATGGCCAAATTGAATGGTCTTCATCCCCAATGAGAGAGCCCCCCCGCTCAGCTGCTAACATTATAAGGATGGTACCAGGGCCCACACGATTGGCAGTGACTCATGTTGATGATATCAAGTCATCCGTTGAGCTGCTGATTACTGATTCAATTCAGAAAATAATTCTTGATATGACCAACCTTGAGGGGAGACGTGTTTTCGGGGAGGAGTGGAAAGAAATGGACAACACACACTTACAGGCCTATTTTGGGATCCTCATCCTAGCAGGTGTCTATAGGTCAAGAGGGGAGTCGACTGAAAGTCTGTGGGATGTGGAGACAGGGAGAGCAATTTTTAGAGCCACAATGTCTCTGAAGAGCTTCAATATCTACTCGAGGGTCATCAGGTTTGATGACCGGGAATCAAGACCTGTTAGACGGCGTAGGGACAAGTTGGCTGCAATCCGCACGGTGTGGGACAAGTGGGTGGACCGGCTTCCACCTCTTTACAACCCTGGGCCCAATCTAACTGTGGATGAACGGCTTGTGGGGTTTAGAGGTCGTTGCCCCTTCAGGCAGTATATGCCCTCCAAACCAGCAAGGTACGGAATACAAATCTGGGTTGCCTGTGATGCCGTTTCATCGTATGCATGGAACATGCAAATTTATACAGGGAAGCCAGAGGGAGGAGCCCCTGAGAGAAACCAGGGGACACGGGTGGTGTTGGATATGTCACAGGGCCTCAGTGGCCATAACATCACCTGTGATAATTTCTTTACATCCTACAGCCTGGGACAGGAACTTCTCAAACGAAAGGTGACAATGGTTGGAACAGTCCGAAAAAACAAGACGGAGCTCCCACCCCAGTTTCTAAATGTGAAGAACAGGCCAGTCCATTCCTCCAACTTTGTGTTTACAGCCAACACTACCCTGGTGTCTTACATACCAAAAAAGGGCAAGAATGTGATGCTCATGAGCACTCTACATAGGGATGGAAGAATCAGTGGCCGGGAGGACCGTAAGCCAGAGGTCATACTTGACTACAACGCCACCAAAGGTGGAGTAGACAACCTGGACAAGCTGCTGGCCTGCTACAGCTGCCATAGAAGAACTCTACGGTGGCCTCTCGTGATCTTCTTCAACATCCTGGATGTTTCAGCCTACAATGCATTTTCAATCTGGATGGCAGTCAACCCAGACTGGAACCAAAGGAAGCTCCAAAGACGACGTATTTTCCTTGAGGAGCTAGGTATGGCACTGGTGACACCGCATATCCAAAGGAGACAACATATGCCCAGGACCCCAACTTCTCTAGCCATAGTGAGGAGGATTACAGATGCTCCACCTGCACAACCCACACAACCACAATCTCCAGTGCCTGAGGTAAGTGTCCTGTTGCGGTTGTTTGTGTGTGTGTGTGTGTCTGTGTTGATTCACTTGCGTAGTCAAATGTATTGATCGCTTTGGTAAATGTAAGTTGCTTTGAAATAAGGCGTCTGCTAAATGCCAACATTTTTAATGTAAATGTAAATATGTGTGTGTGTGTGTGTGTGTGTGTGTGTGTGTGTGTGTGTGTGTGTGTGTGTGTGTGTGTGTGTGTGTGTGCGTGTGTGCGTGTGTGAGTGATTTAGAGTATTAGGAGACGTGGTGGAAAAAAAAATCCTGAACTAAGTCTTTTCATTATTCTAGACTGCAGCCCATGGCAAAAAGAGGAAGCGCTGCGAGGTGTGTGGACCCTCAAAGGACACAAAGACAGGGACCACATGCAGCAACTGCAAAAAGTACATTTGTGGTACACATACTGTCAAATGCTGTACTTCATGTGTTGTGTAGACAGACATGCCCATGCACACACAATTGTAACCAGTGTTATTTCAGTGACTAAAACAGTGTACATTCCACATGTTTTGTGTTTCAGCATTTGTAGCATTATTCTTGTTCATCACCTGTATTTTTTACAGCTTTGATTATAATGCTTTGAAAATCAATTGAGAATATAAGTTCAAAATAATCAACATCAATAAAAACATTGTTTCATTTACATTTTTCCTAGATAAGTATGATTTATGACAACCAAGTCTTTATTATAGTGGATTTTGTTTAGTGGAAGTTAGGAGCATCATGTGCGTAAAAACGCCTCTACTCATCATGCTGCCGTTCGGCCCCACCTATTCCCAGGGGTCTGACACTTTGAGGGTTATAATTAGGCACCCTCTGCTCCAGCCCCTCCAAAGGGCAGCCCCCTAGGTCCACCAGAACAAAATATACACTTTTGAATGTGAACACAGTACCTATTGTGCATTAATGGGTACAGTACCTGTTTGTGCCCACAGGAGGCGCTCTTTAATATTATGGGCTATTTTGGGGCTATCTTGCACCCTGAGCATACTCCCTTGTACGGGTCACCATTGGGACTAGGAGCACCGTGTCAGGAAAAGTGCTTTCAAAACCCCAATGATGTCCCGGGTCAACTTGACCCGAAGAGTACGAAAGGGTCCAAAAAGTGAACACCACACAAGGGTTAATGATGCTGTGAGAGATAGACGTCTGATGAGAGAGCAGATTAAACACCACAATGCAGAGAAAGTCCAATCTGAACTGCAGCCCTGGGAGAATATCACCATGTAATAATTTCCTTCGACCATCAGAGCGATAAAACAAGGACAGACTTAGGGCTGAAATTTGCATGTGAAAAGAAAGTGCCCCCCCAAAAGTGAGAAAAGTCAGCCATGTTAACCGTAATGTATCTAACAGATCCAATGAGGCATCATCCAATGGGACTTTTGAATACTCTAACTAGCATTTTCTCAAAAGATCAGGGCCAATAAAAAGTTGTTAGCCTAAGTATTTTTGGTTCTGCTCAGCACTATTTGCTCTAACAAATTGCCACTGGGCCCCAGAGTGTGTATGTGATTGAATAGATATATGCCTACAGTTCAACTAAGAGGTACATTTACTGTAAGCATGTACGATTTCATGAGGCTTCACACTAGGGTCTAATAAAATACCTATGAGACCAGTGTTACTTTCTTCTCAGGGATGAGTTTACTTTGATCAGCATCCCCATATAATTCTCACTGAATAATGTATCACCAGCCTACATGGCACTGCAGTTAAAAGTATTTAATTTCATTTAGGCTTAAATCTCTGCAGCATATGGTGCCCTGCGTAAGTAATGCGACAATGACACATTTTTGTTCTTTTTTTGGCTCTACACATGAACACTTTGGCTTTTAAATCAAATTACTATGAAGTTAAAGTGGGGATTCTCAGGCTGTATTTAATGGTACTTGTGTACATATTGGTTTCACCATTCAGAAACACATTTGATGCATAGTCCATCTATTTTAGGGGTACCCAAAAGCAATGGAACAATTGGCTTGACATGGTGGTATGCTGTAGCCCAAATGAAACATGACGCAGGGGGCGTTTTAGTTTGAGCATGTATAGCCTAGCTGTCACTAGAACTTGCCAACTTGTCATAATTCATGATTGTAACTGCTGAGGCAGCAGCCGAATGTATGAAGCGTTCGGAAACATTGTGTCTACTCAAGAACAAGCAAATGCCAATTGGATTGTGCTTCATCATGCACTAAGACAATGATCCAAAACATACTGCCATAGCTACTAGGGAGGTTTTTTCAGGGCCAAAAAATCGAAAGTTATTGACTGGCCAAGTAAATGTTCAAATTTAAATCCAATTTCCATTTAATTTCCTGATTATAAGATTATAGGCAAAAAGACCTCAAAACAAACAACGACTGAAGACAGCCGAGGTACAGGCCTGGCAGAGCATCAGAAGATACATAGCGTCTGGTGGGATCAATGTTTAGCAGACTTCAGGCAGTTATTGCATGCAAGGTATTGCCGACCAAATACTAAACATGACTGCTTAATTTGGACATTTGATAAATGTCCCATTACTTTTGGCAACCCTGAAATAGGGGGAATATGCATAAAAAGTGCTAGAATTTCGGAATTTTCCGAAACCAATATGTACACCATAAAATACAAGCTGTCCCATTACTTACACAGGGCACGACACCACCAATTCCAAGATACATTGGAGAGCCAGTCTTTGCACTAACTTACATTGATAACATGGTATAGCCTATTCACATGTTGTTTTATTGACGGAAAGGGCAGACTGAGATATATATAGGTCAGACCAGCCCTGTCACAACACCATAAATCATGTAGCAGCTGTCTCAGACACATAAAAAATACTATTGTGCAATATGACAACCCTAGTTGACTATCTGTGCAGTATAGTACAGTGGATTGTGTACATAGCCTTTATTTATGTAAACCAGCTCCTTACCTTCTTGTGATTTTTTTCTTTTTCTAAAAGTGTTTTTTTTTTCTTCCCTTTCCTAACACCAGGGGAGCCACCCCTCCTAAATTTCGTTGTTTGGTACCTGTACTGTAGCAATGACAATAAAGTCCATTCATTCATTCATTCATTTGATTTGTTGTCTCCCTAAGCAGATTTCCCTTTCCCATTGGCAGGATGGCATCACTTTCAGCATTGGTTCTGAGCCCTGGCCTGTGCAGTTAACCAGGACAAAACCTTCACCGCATGGCTGTGCCTGAAACAACAGGAAGGGCCGCTGCTCAGCGGCTGACATGCACACAATCTCTGTTGGTCTCTTGTAGAAGAAATCTTCCCATGACTCACAATGGCTGGATTATTTTATTTCGGACTGTTGTTGGTGATCATTGCTTTTTCAGCTCCTGTGGGTGTACGGAGCGAAGTGACCCGTCATACGAAGTGACACCACCGTACGAACGAGGAAAGCAGCGAGCTGACTGACCGAGCAGTACACCCTATGAATGAATGAATGGTCTTTATTGTCATTGCTACAGTACAGGTACCAAACAACGAAATTATTCGACGACCCATCCCATCCACTGTTCAGAGTACATTATTCTACCAGCTGAACTAGATTCCTGACGCAAGTCAAAAGCCCCTTTCACACATAGTTCCCTGTAAATTGCATGGTATCCCGACCCGTGTCAGCCAGGCATTTTCACTGTTCACACATGACCGAATTAGCCAGAAATTACCTGGTTGCTCCCTTTCACACATGGCTACGACCCGGGTCTTGAATCATGCATTCAACTGGATTCAGAACTGGAACGAGACAGGCGCATGAGACCGCCATATACCATACCTCCATTTTATATTTAAAAATATGATGAATACTTGTATTTATATGTATATAAAACGGAGGTATGATAATGATATATGGCACATCAGGGTTCGACAGTAACGCTTGCCCGCTTGCCCGGGGCAAGTAAAAACTTTGCCGGGTTTGTTTGCGTGAGCCCGACAACGCTGCTGGATCCTGGATATTTTTACCTGTGTGCAGGAAGAACAACAGACCACGCAGGCGCCAGACCAGACTAGATGATCGTCGTCGGGCTTGCGCAAACAAACCCGGCTAATTTTTTACTTGCTCCGGGCAAGCGTTACTGTCGAACCCTGCACATAGTATAAGGCAGTCTCACGCGCCTGTCACGTCTCCAGTACATTCGAACTTTGCATCCTTTGAAACATATGGTGGGATGTAAGGATCTTGTAACTTAACAACAATAGCAGCATTGAAATAGTTTACTTTATGTTCAACTGGAAACGGTAGTGAGGGCAGAGTTTTGACTTTGTGTGAAGTAGTGTCCAGTTGTGGAATTATATTTAGTCGAAGCGATATTCGGAGTCTGGGGCAGTTCTTATGCGCTCTGCCCTGCTGACTGCGCGATGCAGGACAGCTGTGAAAGGAGACGGACCAGGCAATGTTCAGGCTTCTGTTCACACCTAAGCCTTCCCTGTATAATTCCATGGAATTTACATGGTCGGATTTCCCTGGTTAGTCGCGTGAACACATAAGCCGTCCCTGGAAATTCCATGGAATCTGGAATCTATGTGTGAATAAAGCAATAAAGGCAATAAAGGTTTCATTCATTCATTCAAAACAACAATGCCAAAAGCAATATTGCTGTGGCTAAAATTAACCTGGAGAGCACTGGCAAGAAAAACATCACTTCATGAACAGGAATAGTGAAGACAAGCTGGACCTAGCTAGGATGTGAAACAGTGGAGGGGGATTGGAATCATTTGGACTTCATCAGGGAGTGTATTCATTTTCAGTCAAATGTAATTGAACACTAATCCTTACCAGGAAAACATCAGTTGCATATGGATGCATTGCCTTGGGGAAATGGGCTTTTAAGATGATCAGGCTGCCACGTGAGCCCAACAAATGCCCACCATCACCATGTGTTTTCAGAAAAGAACACCGATCAGCATCCCCTATGTGGACCACTTAACCTTTGCCTTTCAGAGTATCCTCTGTCCCAACATTTTTGAAGTAATACTCGTTTACATAATAGTGTAATAATATTGCTGATTTAGCCAGCACTGGACAGGCAAGACCATACTAAACAAAAATGCTAAAATAAAGAATAATCTTACGGTGTGAGGCTACATGACATGAACTACAGCTTGCTACTCTCACTATCAGGGAGCCTGTGGTAGTCTGTGATCCAGTAACAGACATGTGTAAGTGTAGGCTAACCCTAACTAGGGATGGGAATTGATAAGATTTTATTGATACCGATTTCATTATCAATTCTGCTTATCGGTTTGCTTCTTTATCGATTCCTGATACATTTTCTGGGTGGAAAAAAAGTAGACCTAGACAGGTTTTCAGTGTCAACACAGATTTTATTATCTTAAGTCTCTGAACACAGTGTATAATATCTGAACATAACATTTGAACATAAACAATATAATATAACTAGGCTATAACTTATAAGTAACTTACAATTTATAGGGCCAGTTTCACAGACAAGGCTTAAGCCTAATCCTGGACTAAAAAGCATCTTCAATGGAGATTTTACATTGAAAGTGTGATTTAGTCCAGGACTAGGCTTAAGCCTTGTCTGTGAAACCGGCCCATAAGGATACTAGGAAAACAAATTTGTAAACAAATACCTATAAAACTGAAAAATGAGCATGTCTGCTTTCTCTGGGAGGGTCCTAGATCAGCGATTCCCAACCTATGGGCTGCGAGGGTACTGCAAGTGGGCCGCCAAATCATGGCAGAAAAATGTTTTATTGAAGTGTTTTACTGTACTCTATGGTACTGTATTTTTTTCTTTAAAACCTTCAAAAATGCATCACAAGTGATGTCCCGCCTGTCAAGCAAAAAAGAAGAGTTCATAGAAAGTACAGTGCTGAATATTTAGCCTTGGGATTTTTTTGGACAGGCACAGAAGACCAGCCGTTACCGCTGTGCGTGGTGTGCTCTGAGGTGTTATCGAATGAAGCTCTAAAGCCAAGTAAACTACGTCGTCACCTTGAGACAAAACATCAACAGTATATGTCCAAAGCACTAGATTCTTTCAACAACAAACTCAAGGATTATCAGGCCAAGAAGAAAGTCATTGAAACATTGTGTATGGGCACTGAGAACGCAAACGCAGTGGAAGCATCTTGTCGGGTTGCGCGACTGATAGCCAAAGCTGGTAAACCACACACAATCGGTGAGAATTTAATTCTCCCCGCCACAAAAGAGATAGTGGAGGTGATGTTGGTAGAGAAGGCACGTAAGAAAATCGGCCTCATCTCATTGTCTGATAACTCAGTCGCCCGCAGGATTTACGACATGGCCGAGAATGTGTCAGAACAGCTGATAACGGGCATACGAGAAAGTCTTTTTTATGCCAACTGGATGAATCGACAGATATCGCAAATATGTCACAACCGCTTGCCTATGTAAGGTATGAAAACAATGGAGAAATAAAAGAAGAGTTCCTGTTTTGCAAACCTTCGCCAATGCGTTCTACTGCTGAGGCCATTTTTGACATTCTGAACGCGTTCATAGTTTCAAACGCGATTGATTGGTCCAAATGTGTGGGAGTGAGCACTGATGGGGCCAGTGCGATGCTAGGCCGACACAGTGGAGTCATCACCCGTGTGAAAGCAGTGGCTTCACTCGTAGCATCTGTCCACTGCAGCATACACAGAGAAGCGCTGGCTACGAAGAAAATGCCTGCAGATCTCAAGACTGTTCTAGACGAGGCAGTCAGAGCAGTCAACTTTATCAAAAGCCGCCCACTGCAATCACGTTTATTTTCAGTTTTATGTGACGAGATGGGCAGTGACCATAACCAGCTTCTGTTACATACTGAAGTCCGGTGGCTCTCAAGAGGGAAGGTACTGTGCGACTTTTTGAATTGCATGATGAGGTCAGGGTGTTTTTCCTCTACACAAAGTTTGAACTCGCACATAGTTTCAGGGATTTTGAATGGTTGGCTAAATTGGGATATCTGGCCGATATTTTCAACCACTTAAATGGACTCAACCTCAGGCTCCAAGGAAAAGCAGTGACCATTTTCAATGTTCAGAATAATGTTCGACCATAAAAATGTTTTAGGTGTGGGCCAGACGAGTTGAGCAGTCAAACTTAGACTCTTTTGAGAATCTGTCTGATATTTTGACAAAAGGAAGAAATGCAGGTTCCCGCCACCATGATCAATCACATGAAAGAACACCTGCATGGTTTGAGGACCAAGCTGCGCGAATACTTCCCCATCCCAGACGTGCAGTGCAACTGGATTGAAAACCCCTTCGCCAGCCACAGTGACGAGGCCTGAGCGCAAAAGAGCAGGACAATCTTATTGATCTCTCCTGCGACAGCGCGTTGAAACTGACTTTCTCACAGAAGCACCTATTCTCTGATGGCTCTTTAAGTGTCCTGCCTGACTGAAACTCTGCCCACACTGGGAGCAGTGATATGGTTTCTCTCCTGTGTGTATTCTCTGGTGTTTCTTTAGGGATCCTGCCTCACTGAAACTCTGCCCACACTGGGAGCAGTAGAATGGCTTCTCTCCTGTGTGTATTCTCTGGTGACTCTTTAGGTTACCTGCCCGACAGAAACCCTTCCCACACTGTGAGCAGCAGAATGGCTTCTCTCCTGTGTGTATTCTCTGGTGACTCTTTAGGTTTCCTGCCTTACTGAAACTCTGCCCACACTGGGAGCAGTAGAATGGCTTCTCTCCTGTGTGTATTCTCTGGTGTGTCTTTAGGTTTCCTGCCTCACTGAAACTCTGCCCACACTGGGAGCAGCAGAATGGCTTCTCTCCTGTGTGTATTCTCTGGTGTCTCTTTAGGGATCCTGCCTGACTGAAACTCTGACCACACTGGGAGCAGTAGAATGGCTTCTCTCCTGTGTGTGTTCTCTGGTGAATCTTTAGATGTCCTGCTTTACCGAAACTCTTATCACATTGGGAGCAGTGATATGGCTTCTCTCCTGTGTGTATTCTCTGATGACTCTTTAGGTTTCCTGCCCGACTGAAACTCTGCCCACACTGGGAGCAGCAGAATGGCTTCTCTCCTGTGTGTGTTCTCTGATGCTTCTTTATGGATTCTGCTGTATTGAACCTCTTCCCACACTGGGAGCAGTGGTATGGTTTCTCTCCGGTGTGTATTCTCTGATGCTTCTTCAGGGCTCCTGCTTCACTAAAACTCTTCCCACACAGTGGGCAGCGGTAGGTCTTCTCTCCGGTGTAAGTCTGTGGTAGTGTTTTAAGGTGATTCTTCCGCCTCGAGCTCCTGTGTTGTTGATGGTTTCCTGGTGTGGTGGAGCTGGGCTCGCTGTCTGAACCTGGGTTGGAGCTCTGCTGGTCTGTAAGAATAGGAACATATACAGGGTTACATAGGCAAGTTTATTTGTATAGCACATTTTATACAACAAGGGCAATTCAAAGTGCTTTACATACAGCATTCGGATATTAAGAAAGAAAAAAATATATAGAAATTAAATATCAACATTTAACAAGATAATAGGCAATGAATACAAATATATGAATTAAAGTATGTCTCTCAGAGAGATAAACCTCTGCACCTCCTACAAGCATCGTACCACCATACAGGATTACGGTCAGATTATCACGGGGAGTGGCTGCACATATGATGCAGAAGAGGTTGATTATCATTATTAAAAAATAATAGTAATAAATATGCTAATATTTGAAAATGTATATACATTATATACTGTATCATAAATACACTTTATACACATTATATACTGTGTCATAAATAACATTTTATTTGTTCCATGTTGTTCCATGAAAATCCGTTGAGGATTACAGACATAATCAACTGTAGGCTACTGCAGTGTATTCCTCTATATGTGTGGTGTTTCCTCTATATGTGTGGTGGCCTGGGAAAACCCGTCGGATGTCGCTGGCGTTCGTTTGTGGCAAAGAGCAAAAATAGATGGAAATGTCCTATTTCGGCGATTTTGATATTATGTGGTATTCTAGTACTTTGAACTCCATACTACATTATGGTGAATAAACATTTTAAGAAAACAAAAGAGAAAGTACTTATTTTTATGTTTTTGTGGTGGGTAGTTTGCTAGCGAAACAACGTCACGTTGAACGTGTCTCATTCTCAGTTAAGCAACGCACGCACACATGAGCGAAAGGAGAGACGATACTTCCACCTGTGTTATTGCCAGTTTACTGATGCTCACAATAAGCATAAAGTAATAACATCTTAACTAGAAGACACACAAATGGATCTGTCCCTCGCATACCGACGAGGCGAGCAGACTAACACCGCATCACAAGCAGACAAACGAGACCGTCCGATCTGCATAGGCTCCTCCCCCTACCCGGAGGAGAAAGGGGTCGGGGGCAGCATTTCTCACCTTGACATGATGCATTAAAATGCTCATAACTTTTCAAAATAAAGGGCTATCTCAGTCATTCAACCAGTTATGAATAGCTGAGAACTTCTAATTTATGGAAATATTAAAAAATGAAAATGTCAAAATGCCACCATGTGAAGGGTTTTCCCAGGCCACCACACATATGCATTTATTGGTGGCGGGCCGCCACGAATGAATTTCCTCCGCCACTAATTGATTCAGTCCACAAAAAAAAAAATATCTGAACATTTTAGCTGATTAAAATATATCTGATCCTAGATCAGCGCTATAATGGATGTTGACTAAAAGTGCACCTAAATCCACGCCCATCTCTCTCGAACCGCTGATCCAAAATCAGATTAATGACATTAAACATTCAGTTGACGACGTGACACAAGGGCTACTCCTGATTGGTCTAAATGTGAACCGGCATGAGAACCGTGCAGACTCAACCATCCCTGTTCAGCAGTCTTACCTGCCGAAATGCTCGGGCGCCTGTGTTTTCTCCTCGCAAATAACGGGCTAAAAGTCACCGGTAGTACCATCTAAAAGATACAAAAAGCTGATCTAGCTAGCTAGGTGCACAAATAAGATATCACGTTAAATAACTTCGAAAAATTAAACGAAAACAGCAACAGATGGATGGATTTTTCAAGAAAAAAGATGTCCCAGACACTTCAAACATTGCTGAAGCTAGCAGTGGCTATTGTTCGGTTCTGTATCCCCACCGAACGGGGTGCCAAGAGATCAAACGTTGGAATAACTCAATTTGGTGATTTGTGGTTTATTGCAGTATAAAATGTTCACCACAGTCAGTAGCAGTAGCATTTGCAGTAGCAGTAGCATTTGCAGTAGCAGGTTATAAACCTAAATGTAAAACGAATATAAATGATATAGAATAGATAAGTCATAGATAAGTCATGCAATGTATCAGAATATCAAGTCATTTAGAAACATTCTCTTAATATTACAGAACAACATAACCCAACAGAGCAGTAAATACATTCGTTTTGTCATTTAGAAACATTCTCTTAATATTACAGAACAACATAACCCAACAGAGCAGTAAATACATTCGTTTTGTCATTTAGAAACATTCTCTTAATATTACAGAACAACATAACCCTGCAGAGCAGTAAATACATTCGTTTTGTCATTTAGAAACATTCTCTTAATATTACAGAACAACATAACCCTGCAGAGCAGTAAATACATTCGTTTTGTCTTACCGGTAGCGTGTCCCTCTTGACTACTATGATAAACACAAGGCAATGTCCGCCATTTTATCCCCGAAGCCCCTCCCACATTGTGGATATCCGGGTTTGGAAATTAACCCCTTACAGTCACCCTAGTGAACGCAACACCTCCCACTTTACCGAATGAACTGGTTCATGGAGGTCACAGACCATAACCATAATCATATCATAACACATTTTTTTTCTCTTTTTTTTTTTTTTTCTTTTCAATAGTCCAGCTGTACTTGCCAATCACGAAGAATGCCAATGTCACTGTTCAGGCACCTCCCCTGACAGAGGTGTAGTGTTCTGTCATGGTTTGGTTCATGAGTGTGGATTCAACTTCTTACTTCGTGTATGTGCAAGTGTGTTAGACATGGTGGCAGCGCATGGCGTTCACCAACCAGCCTAAAGGGGTTTGGGGCGGTGACGTCCTGAGGCAATGTCTACAGAACCAGGGGGATTGGGCGATGTCAGTCGACGAGGCCAGTGTCAGGCCTAGGAAGGCCACTAGTCTTCCATGGGGATGAGGACCACAAGTCGATCCCACAAGTATCACCTTCCAGTCCGGTTCGTCCAAGGAGCAGACTGTTAGGGTTCACATTTTCGACAGTCTTCTTGTTCTTTTGCCCTGGCGTCAATCGGTCTTTCGTTAGTTAGGTTAGCCGCTTGGTAGAAGAGGGTTTGGAGTTTACTCCAGGTGAGCGAGCCTATCGTCCCTCCAAGGCTTGAGAGTGCTCTCTTCATGAGCTTTACTGCGGCTTCAGCAGCCCCATTGCGATGAGGTGCGTCGGCCGGGTGAAAGTCCCATGCCCACACTGTTCTTTTTTTTAACGGCATCCTTGATTCCGAAAGGGCCAAAGAGGTCAAGCGTGGTGTATTCAAATGGGCCAGCACGCTGTGAGTGCTCTGGTGGCAGGTCGCTCATCATCTGCTGGCACAATCTCCCTTTCTGTTTACGGCAGGTTACGCACTCGTTCACAGCTTTCTTTACCGTTCTTTGGCCTTGCACTACCCCCGCCTTCTTCCTTGTGCGCAGCAGTGTGGTGGCAATGCCTTCATGGTTCCTTTCATGGGCTTCTCTCGTTAGTAGGGTGGCTAGCCATGAATGGAATGGGATTAGAGGAACGGCTGTCCCGTCTTCAATCCAGGACTGGATTCTGCCTCCACAGAGAAGGAGCCCGTGTTCTTATCCTTGTGGACCACCAAGCGGTCCAGGGTCGAGTCATGGAACTTAAAGCCATCTTGGGCTGCGAGGGCCAGGTCTTGGAAGGCTCCTGCTCTTTCCTCAGCGGACAGTATGGAGCCGTTTGCCTCCCACTTTAGTGGGTCCGGAGCCTGGCGTCTCCTTCTCAGCCAGGTCTCTGCGGCTCGTCGGGTCCGGGCTATGGTTCCACAAAGCTTTGACAAGGAACTGAATTGTTGAGGCTCCACAAGGCGCACCAGTCCAATGCCCCAGGGTCTTCTCTGTTTGCCTGCCTCTTGCAACTGCTTATTAAGTTTGGTGTGATCAGTTCCCAACTTCTGCTGCCCACTGAACTCCTTACGGCTGCTGTCAAACTCCTGGCTCAACCTGCTGTTCTCCTCCTGCAGGGACACCAGAGACTGGGAGTTCACAGAAGCAACTTTCTTCAGCTCCTCAATCTCCTGGCACAGGCTACTGATCTTCAGGTTCTCTGAGCTGAGCTGCTCCTTGGACTTGCTGAGCTCTTCCTGGTACCTGGAATTCTGCTGATTCAGGGACTCCAACTGACTTTGCATCTCCTGTTTGGCACTGCGGAACTCCTCCAGCAGGGCCTCGCTCTTCTCCTGCTGCAGACGGCATTTCTCTTGTGTCAGCTGTTCCAGGGCCTCTGAAGTCTTCCCTGAGGTCTCGGCTGCTTCAAGCTGCTTGGAAAGAGCATTTTTGAGTTGGGCCTCAAGCTGGGTAAGTATATTTTTCTCCTCCGCTTGAGCCAGGACAGTCTCTTTGTATGCCATTGATGCTGATCTCATGCTCCTTGCGAGGTGAGTGTCAGAGCGGTGGACAGCCAGGTCGACTACCTCAATGAGGTTGGGATGGGTTCCACCAACGGTTTTGCCCAGTGGGCCGTCCCAGAGGACGAGGTCTCCCACAATCTTGGTTGGCTGGGGAACAAGACGACCTTCACGGTGACTGATAAGGAGGTCTATCTTCTCAGGACGGACCAGTTCGTCAGTGGCAACGTCAGGGAAGAATTTCTGCAATTGCCTGGGCGAGACCGGCTGGTTCACCTCTGCGATGCTCTCCAGTCCGTAGCAGAGGATTTTATGCTCTGCCACCTTTCCTTTGGGGGTTTTCATCCTCAGTCGCAGAGGGTACCTTTTTGTCACAATCGTCTTCCTCATACCCCCGATACCATGAATAATCAGCTTGATATCCTCGCCGCATAGACCAAGACGACCGGCTGCTTTGTTGGTAATGTAGTTCGTGTCGGAGGCGAGGTCGATCAGAGTGCCGATGAGGCAGCCAGAATTTGTTGTCGCATTCAGCAGCATCATCAATACAGGGTGTTCCTTCTGTCCAACTCCATCTCCAGCATTGGTGCATACAGTCGACGAGACTTTGTTCGAAAATACTTTCTTGTATTTGTCTCTTTGTTCTGGAGTAAGCTCTGCCAGGAATTCCTCCTGCTTGTCGGTTAGGCCAAGCTCCTTCCCTCCAACCTTTGTACTGCTGTCCACCTCACTGCTGTAATCCTTCTTCGGGGTAGGTGGCTTAGGACAGAGAAGATAATTATGGTCTGAAATCCCTCCTCTCCGACAGTCTACTTTTGTGCAAAGGTATCTTGGAGTACACCCGTTGCCATCCTTAGCGTGAGCCTGCAAGCACTTGAAGCATGACCCAATCTTCTTCAGATGGGCTCTTTTGTCTGCAAGATCTTGACCCTTGAAGGCCCTGCATGCAAATAGTCTGTCGGCGTGAGCGTCGTCTCCACACACAGTGCAGCTTGGATGATCGTCCTCCTGGCCCGTTGTAGACCTTGTGGAAGCCTTCCTCAGGTAATCCTTGAAATGGTCACCTCTTGTGTCTGATGAGCTTTTCTCCACGACATCTTTCTCCATGGGGCTTGGCTCCAACTGGTCCAATTCCTCCAGAATTTCCTCCTGCCTCTTCAGGAATTCCAGGAGGCAGTCAAAGTGGTTTAGTGGAGAGAACATGTTTACAGGGTTGGTTTTGTGCACGATCCACTCTTTTTTAAGTGAACTTGGAAGCTTGCTCTCCAGAGACCGGCAGACCACACGGTTCTTTACGGCGTCTTCTTCTCCAAGTATCTGAAGGTTACACAGCGCTCTCTCCACAGCCTGAATCAGTTCAATAGTTCTTCTGGGATTGTTCCCTTTGATGGAAGGAAGTGCCTGGACCTCGTTGGTGATCAGCCAGACTATCTTCGCCTTGTTCCCATACTTGTTGTCCAGCAGCCTGAACACATCGTCAGCGGAACCGCAACTGGATAGTACGAGATCCCTTTTGACCCTTTCATTTAGGCTGCTTAGTAGATGGAACTTTCTCACACTTTCTGCTCCCTGTGGGTTACCTAATTGCTGCAAGTCCTCCCATTCGGTTTTCCACCGGTAGTAGTCTCTCATGTCACCGGAGAAAGTGGGTAGCCGTGCCCTTTCAAGGCTGATGTAAGGCTTGGAGTCAAAGGCTTTCCTGACGTTGGGTTCTGGCTTGGAGTCGACAGGCTCGTCAGGGAGAGAGTGGGGAGCTGGTTTTCTTAGAGCCTCCGTTGGGTCAGCCTTGCTGCCCTTTGCTGCACCATCTAATAGCTCCTCTTCCAGCTTGTCAGACAATGCCAGGACCCTCTTCCTTACTTTCTCGTAACACATTTCCAGATCCACCACCCTAGAGCCAGGAATCAACCCTTTCCATTCCACCAACATGTCTCCGAGGTCAGTGACCTCTCTGTCCAGTTTTTTATTTCTCACCCTACGGTTCTTGATTGGTTGCTGAGGGTCGGTCTCGTCTTCCTCAGCCTGAGTAATTGCAGACTCAGTGATTTCGGCCTGGGCATGAAACATGTTATTGGCGTAGCCATCCCAAAAGGCATCTTGGGTGGTTTGTTTCACTTCGAGGTATCTTTCCTCGCACTCAGCTGTCTGCTTATCGACTTCAACTGCAGACGATTTAATCGTCGCCTCGGTCGATTCCCTCAGAGCTTGGGCATACTCGAGCCCCGCCTCGATTACTTTAGAGAAGTCTGCCCTGAAGCACTTCCATTCAATTAGAATTTCGTTAGGTTCCAAGAGTCCACTTTTAGTGAGAGCATTTCCCCTTTTAGTGAATAGCATTTGTGCTCTTGATCGCACACTCTTGAGTTTTTTCAAGTCCTCCATCTCAGTTCCTTTTCTGTTGACTGGAGAACCGACCGTTACTACCAATGGGGTCCTTTAATTGGGACTTTGTTCCACTTTGTTGGTGTTGGTCCTTATCCTAGTTCAACAGGAATTCTGGTGGTTGACTCGTGTAAGCTCCTGGTCGAAATTATCGGCCGTTTGAGTTGATTGTTTGTTTGATGGGGCTTAAGCTTTGCCCAGTGGTTCCAGTATTAGGTTGGCCGGGCCTGGGTTGGCTGTGCCTCCTTGGTGAGACTGAGAGCCGCGGTTCGTTAGTCCGTGGCTGCTCTTTGCTGCACTAATCCAGTGCAGTGGGCCTCGGTTTATAACTGTTCGGTTCTGTATCCCCACCGAACGGGGTGCCAAGAGATCAAACGTTGGAATAACTCAATTTGGTGATTTGTGGTTTATTGCAGTATAAAATGTTCACCACAGTCAGTAGCAGTAGCATTTGCAGTAGCAGTAGCATTTGCAGTAGCAGTAGCATTTGCAGTAGCAGGTTATAAACCTAAATGTAAAACGAAATATAAATGTAGATAAGTCATGCAATGTATCAGAATATCAAGTCATTTAGAAACATTCTCTTAATATTACAGAACAACATAACCCAACAGAGCAGTAAATACATTCGTTTTGTCATTTAGAAACATTCTCTTAATATTACAGAGCAACATAACCCAACAGAGCAGTAAATACATTCGTTTTGTCATTTAGAAACATTCTCTTAATATTACAGAACAACATAACCCTGCAGAGCAGTAAATACATTCGTTTTGTCATTTAGAAACATTCTCTTAATATTACAGAACAACATAACCCTGCAGAGCAGTAAATACATTCGTTTTGTCTTACCGGTAGCGTGTCCCTCTTGACTACTATGATAAACACAAGGCAATGTCCGCCATTTTATCCCCGAAGCCCCTCCCACATTGTGGATATCCGGGTTTGGAAATTAACCCCTTACAGTCACCCTAGTGAACGCAACAGCTATGAGCGATCCGAAACTGCATGGCTGGCAAAGGAGCTAGGTGGTGGATCAGCTAACAACGTTTATGGCGGGGTACCACCACCACCAGCTACAACTACAGCAGGAGAGCCATCAGCATCGGCTAGCTGTGTTGGTGTATCAGCAGACATTAGCAAGTCAAAAAACGATTCTTATGTGCTGTCACTTTAGCAACGACAGTATTGGCAGGGAAAAAAGAAGGGGAGTCGATTTTTTATTGACAACGGAATTACATGCTGGAAAAACATGCAGCTAAAATTCAGGGAACATTTGGACAATAAGAGACACACGGGAGAAGTACGGGAAAACAGGGCTGATGTGGGTGTCATCAAAGGTAAGAGTTTGTTTTCTTTAACTCGAATGCTCCATCTGACTGTGATTTTACTTCTGTAATGTGGTGGGTTGACATAATTCACGCATGGAACTATGGGTTGGGAGTATTGTTCCGTCCGCAGTTGAGTGCGTAGTACCCAAGTTGTTTAGTCTGTTCTATTTACTGCTTGAGTGTGTTGTTGACAATCGTTCATGTCCTTCATTAAACGTTTAGCTTTGTCATTTGATACGCCGCCTACGACTCCCGTCTCTCGGCACTACAGTAAACAGTTAATCAGTAACGTTAGCCGCTTTTGCGCTCTTATGTAGGCCTACTTCGTATTATATTATAGCTGATGATCTTTGTGTGTGTGTATGTGACTGTCAGTCACAAGTTTACATTCTGTATATATATATATTTTTTTTGCCATCCTGCCTCTAGTTTTGTTTGAAATTAGGTCGTTGTTTTGAGCACGCGTGCGGGTTTCATGCGCGGAAAAAAATCGCACGCAGGGCTATCCGCCACTAATGTAAAAATTCCTGGAGGAAACACTGTACTGCAAGTACTTTGCTGCAATAGCTATAGTGAGACCTACTGTACAGTTTATCATTCATAACTGTCTGTACTTAGACATATAATATCGTATCACTACTGTGTATGTAACTGGGGTAAAACCTGTTATAGAAATAGCTTTATACGAGGTAGATTTAGAACATGTCAGGATACTGGGTGGTAGAATGCACTTATCTCGGAAAAGTCATGAAAGGAGGGTCCTGAAATTTGATCGACTTCAAAGGTAGAATTTATTTTTACTCACTAGGTCAAAAGACCCCACCCATGGCTGTTCTAGTGTTAATGACCCCCCCATGGCTGTTCTAGTATTAATGACCCAACCCATGGCTGTTCTAGTGTTAATGACCCCACCCATGGCTGTTCTAGTGTTAATGACCCCACCCATGGCTGTTCTAGTGTTAATGACCCCACCCATGGCTGTTCTAGTATTAATGACCCAACCCATGGCTGTTCTAGTGTTAATGACCCCACCCATGGCTGTTCTAGTGTTAATGACCCCACCCATGGCTGTTATAGTGTTAATGACCCAACCCATGGCTGTTCTAGTGTTAATGACCCCACCCGTGGCTGTTCTAGTGTTAATGACCCTAACCCGTGGCTGTTCTAGTGTTAACGACCCCACCCGTGGCTGTTCTAGGGTAATGACCACACCCATGGCTGTTCTAGTGTTAATGACCCCATCCATGACTTCTAGTGTTAAAGGGGAGGATTAATCAACCAAAATAACGTTTCCGAACTTTTTTTGAGGGGTTTATATATGTTACGGTACATGTGGGAATACGGTACATGTGGGAAAACTCGGGTTAGGGTTAGGTGCTAGGGTGCTACGGTTAGGATTAGGGTTAGGGTTAGGATTAGAGGTAGGGTTAGACATGCCAGCATGTACCAAGTCGACGTAGCACCTAACCCTAACCCTAGTTTTCCCACATGTACCGTATTCCCACATGTACCGTAACATATAGTACATATACATATTAAAGTACAATTCAATAATATTTCAACAATATTGTAGATTTTCACTTTGAAGTGGAGAGATTATAAGTACTAATACATGTTCTTTTTCTCATGTAAAATAAGGGCTGCATTTAAATGTAAAGATACATAACAGAGCTTTTGAAAAATGTGCATCTTAAAATAAAGTGCTTAATTTTTGAAAAATAAATTAAAAAACGAAATATAAAGTGTAGCTTCAGTTTCCCTTTCTCTTCTGTTTTGCTAGCATGTCCTGGGTTAATATTTCGGTTTCCCTTGTGGCTGATGATGCTGACGTAGGTATCTGTAGGTACATAGGTGTACAGATAAAGGCTGTAAACCCCTTATGCATCACTGTGTGCTATACTCTCTGGTTAACTGGTCATCTCTCTCTATCTGCCGAACCCTTCACTGGTATATTTTCATTTACAAATCCCAAGGACCCAAGGACCTTGCGCACGGCAGCCCTAGCCCTCGTTTATTCAACTAGTGAATACTGCGCCCCAGTATGGTGTCGGAGTGCCCACACTGCAATTAAGTTGACCCTCCCTTTTGCCCATTACTGACCCCTCCCTGTCCCTAGCTCTTTAGCTGTCTAGTTTTAGGTTTTGTAGTTTTAGTTTAGTTTTAGATTATCTTAGACTGTTTTAGACTAGTTTTAGTTTTAGACTATGTAGTTTTAGTTTAGTTTTAGACTATGTAGGCCAGGTTTTGTATTGTATTTGTTTGTGGTGGATGTTGTTGTTGTATGCCTATGAACAGGTCACACTTGAAAATGAGCCCTTGGGGCTCAATGTGTTTTTTACCTGTATAAATAAAGGTTAAATAAAAAAATAGGTATCGGTATCTGCTTGATCTTTTCACAAAACTCTTATTTTTGTTTCCCTTCAAGGAAGGTTTCAGCTACCACTCATGCACTCCTTGACCGTCAGTAAATGTGTTTTATGTTGACGCAAAATGCAAGCAACTTTAAGGGAACATTCATTAACACGTTGTTGGGCAGTGAATGAATGTGTTTGAATTCTGGTGTATCGATCATATTGGGCTCTGTATCGTGTATTTTCTCTGTCCTCGGTTCAGATTTGAGTGTGTATGTTTCTGCTCAAAAGATGGGTTTAGTCTCGTAACGCTTTACATTGCCGCTTTTAATAATCGCTATGGTCTCCAAACATATCAGACATACAGGCCCAGGGTTTGAACTGAACTGCCCGTGGGAAGAATGAACATGTAAGAGTCTGTCCAAAGGACAGAACAGAGATAATTGTATTCGGTAAACCTGACAAAAGATCGAAAGTCAGTGCAAAACTTGATTCTCTCTCTAAACGAAATAACAGGTCAGAAATCTTCGTGTAATTCTAGACTCTAAACTTCAACAGCCACATGAACTCGTTAACTAAATCAGCCTACTATCACCTGAAAAACATAACAAGAATGAGAGGTTTCATGTCCAAATAAGACCTTGAAAAAAAACTCATCCATGCATTTGTTTCGAGTAGACTTGATTATTGTAATGGTCTACTAACAGGCCTATCTAAAGGGGCTGTTCGTAAGCTGCAGCTCATCCAAAACGCAACTGCTAGGGTCCTAACAAAAATGAATACGTTTGAACACATTACACAAATCCTGAGATCCCTACTCTGTCTCTCACAGAAAATGGTCTTGGACCAAAATACATATCAGATCTCCTCCCACCCTATATTCCCGCAAGGCCCCTAAGGTCAGCTGAGACTAATCAGCTAATAATTCCAAGAGTTAAAACAAAACACGGTGCAGCAGCTTTTAGTCACGCTGCTGCATGCTCCTGGGACAAACTTCCTGAAGAAATCAACAGGCACAAACCCTAAACATATTTAAATCTAAGCTGAAAACCTTCATGTTTTGCAGCAGTTATGATTAAACAATTCTATCAATGTCTTTTATCCATGAACTATTGTCTTATTAAATGTTTTATCTATTTACCTCTTATATTTGCTTTTATTCAGTCGTTTTTATTTTCTTGCTATGCTCCTCTTGCTGTATTTTTAAATAATGCATGTAAAGCACTTTGAATTGCCCTGTTGTATGAAATGTGCCATACAAATAAACTTGCCTTGCCACTGGCAGCATTGATTTTACAGCAGAGCAATGACCCTCACCACTATACAACAAAGACTTACCAACTATCTCACTGTCTTCCATCTCCACTTCTCCTCTGTCCTCTTCTTTCACCATCACTCCCTCCTCCCTCATTTCTTCTCCTCCATCTTCTTCTTTCACCATTACACCCTTCTGCATTACAGCTGCACCTCCATCTTCTTCTTTCACCATCACTCTCTTCTCCTCCACTTCTTCTTTCACCATCACTCTCTTCTCCTCCACTTCTTCTTTCACCATCACACCATTCTCCTCTACATCTTCTTCCTCCAGCTTCACTGCCACCATCTCTGGACCCCACTGTGTGATTTTCAGGGCTGGAGAACCACAGCCAGATCCGGGGGACTCTGTGGACTCTGGTTCATACATGGTTACATGAGCTGAAGAGGACCTGCAGCTAGAAACAATGGAGGCACAAACAGTGCAGAGTCAATTATAAATGACAGCCAACCAGTTCACTGAAAGCCCATCTAGACTGACAGGACGTGTCCTGCAAATGCAATAATCTATGGATTACTGATTGCATTTCTTTGTAATTAAAGGGTCTGGAAAATAGACATTAAACGGTTCCAATTTTATTTTGTGTCCAAGAAAAAATGACAATAATCTTCTAGTTAGGCTCAACTTCCTGGTCACACAGAGGGCTGTATGGGCGTGTACTTTGCACGCTTGACTGGCAGCTCCCTTTCAAGCTAGCTTGCTGCGTTATCATACATGACATTCATCTATTAGATGTGCTTATAGTTCTGCCCTTTAATTACCAACTGTTTAGCTGCTGCTGAAATGTACTGAGCTAATACAATGACTTGGCTAAGATTATAGTTATGCACCTGACAGTATAATTCATCATATCAATTCAATGACCACCATTAGCATACTGTACACCTGGCACCCTATGGTGAATTATTGAACCAGGGTTCGACAGTAACGCTTGCCCGCATGCCCGGAGCAAGTAAAAAATTCACCGGATTTGTTTGCGCGAGCCCGACAACGCTGCTGGATCCTGGATATTTGTACCTGTGTGCAGGAAGAACAACAGACGGCGCAGGCGCCAGACCAGACTAGATGATCGTGGAGTGAAGATATTATTATTATGCCGTCTGTTGTTCTTCCTGCACACAGTTAAAAGTATCCAGGATCCAGCAGCGTCATCGGGCTCGCGCAAACAAACCCGGCAAATGTTTTACTTGCTCCGGACAAGCGTTACTGTCGAACCCTGTGAACACAATAGGCTACTTGTGGACAGGATTCACAGCATGTGTATGACTTACTGATCAGTTGTACCACAATGGTGTTGTCCTCCTTTTCTAATTCGCTGCCGTATTTTCACAATATCCTCCATGTTTAGTTTCTTCCCACACTGGACGTAGCACTGGCGCATGTCGTCATGACCAGAACAAGCAGAAGCATTCATCATTGCCCAGATGGGGAGTTCACAGTGCAGGGAATCCTACGAATAAAGATGATAAAAATATTAAAACAAGAGTGAAGAAATGTAATCAAAACATATTTTATGATGAACTAGATTGAAATCAAGTGCAACACTGAAACACAACTGTGAACATTTCAAACCTGCAAACTGCGACACTTTAAATGAATGTGCAATAACACTATGTGCAATATGACAACCCTCGGGTACATAAGGTTCAGAGATAGGAAATGTTAGAATAGGTATAGCATAGCATAGAGTACAGCACAGTGTTTTATTTGTATAGTATAGTATAGTGGATAGTGTACATCAGTGTTTCCTCTATATGCATTTATTCGTGGCGGGCCGCCACAAATGAATTTCCTCCGCCACCATTCAGTCCACTAAGTGGTGCACGATTTAAAAAAAAAAAAAAAAAAATTTAGCCCGCTTTTCAGACCTTCACAGCGCTAGACTTAGGCCGCTTTCAGACCTACATTTAGTTCCGATTTAGGGAGCAGTAAATTACAATGTCAATGTTGCAGACTTAATCACACCCACAAGCGCGAAGCGACGCGCTTGCAAAACTGTTTTGTGATTGGTTGAATACATCTAGGCTGCGTCTAGTCTACAAGCTACTTCAAATGTTACAATCCATTACAGATTGATTAGCAACACTGCATCAGCGACGACTGTGGGTTATTGCATTCTATGGTTCGTGTTCTTATACCAGTGCTCAGTATACAAGTATTTTAAATGAACATTCGTAATGTAGTCTGATGTTCATGGTCAACTAAATCAGGCTATTTTGTGAAACAATTATGTTTCCGCTACCTTAGAACTAGTGTTGTTCCGATACCGATACTAGTATCGGCATGGCCAGCGATACGCACAAAAATGCTGGTATCGGTATCGGCGAGTACTAACAAATAACACCCGATACCAAACTTGTGATGCGCGTTTTGCACAGGCTGCATTCGTAATTCGCTCTTAGAACGCTGGAGCGCACAGTGGTATCAACGTCATAAAGGGACCAAGCAATTTGATTGGACAAGAGGCATTCCTTGAGTGGTGATCAGATTTCCAGAGCGAATTTACGAACGCACCCACAGCGTCCCGCAACTCGGTGAACGAATTGTCTCCGGTGACGGTGACGGTGTGAAGACACGAGAAACATTCAATTTTTAAAGTTCAGCAAAGTAAATAGGATTTTACAAGTCCCGTTAACAAGTATATCATCACCTGTGATCGGCAAGCATGGCCCCTAAGGATTATGTGGCAGAGAAAGGTACGTTTTGTTTTACCGGCGTTACTCATACAGACAGTGTGTGGTTGAGTTGCTGCTACTGTTCAATGAACAGAACATGCAAAGCGACAGGCACTGCTGGGGATGAAGAGCTATGTAATGTTATACGCGTAACTAATAACTAGCTATCGTTCTTGACTTTTGATTTCAACAATGGTGCCACGTTTGCCCACTTTTCACCAGGGTAACTAATTCTGTTGGCCAATGCATGGTAGCTAAAAAACCAACCCCGTTTCATGAAGCACACACCGGACTGTCAAAGTTATAAAAACCAGTGTCTAGAACTTTTAAGTCTACTTGCGTTTAGCTAGAAACTTTGCTAGGAGTCTCCGACTAGAAGGTTTAAACCCTAGCAGCATTCTTTGCTTGTCAGGCTTCAAAACTACCCGGATGGAATAACTCGGAAGAAGTCCGGGCCAGTCTCCGTGTCAAACCTAGTCGAATATGGAAGTGATTTCACAAATTCATTGAACTGCACTTTGACAAATCGTGTGCCTTCACATATATTAGTACCTGGCCACATTCTTCTTTTGATGGGCGACACCGCCTTCACTCCCCAGTCCCACAGGCCGGCCCTGCTGTTATGATTAGTTACAGAACCAAATGGTACCTTGATTGAGTTGGTTAATAGATTTTTGTTGATACTTTTCACGATACCAAACACCCGATGCCAGACTAAGTGTTAGCAATAATTTTACATCGAGGTGAGTATGCGGCTCAAAAAACATGTTTTTTTGTCTTGTTTTTTCAAACGCCGTGGTATCGGATCGGTACTCGGTATCGGCAAGTACTGCACGGTCAGGTATCGGTATCGGTATCGGGATCAAAAAATGGTATCGGAACAACACTACTTAGAACTACCGTACTTAAAGTAATTGCCAGCAATGTTATCCAGCAATGTTAGCTAGCAATGTTAGCTAGCTATGTGTTCATAAATTCCTGGTTCCATTTTCAGATGAGTTTGTTAAAGTATTTCAAACGAAAAGTACCAGAAGATGAGGAAGATGGTCAGGTAACCACACATAGTGAAAAATATGATGATAAATACGATGTAATAATATGATGAGACGGTATGATATGGCAGGTGTGTGGTGGTCTTGCGGCCTGTCTCGTTCCAGCGAGTCAGCTCGTATTACGAGTGCTTACCATCACCAAGTACGCTCGCCAACTAAAGCACTTGATTACGTTGATATAAACATACTAAGAACTTGGTAATAAGTATAATACGAGTTGACTACTATAATTAGACATTGTGCGCTCTGCGCTGCGGGCTAACGATCTTGTAACTTCGCAAACAATAGCAGCATTTAAAATGTTTTTTAAAAAAGTTTAGTTAATGTTCAACTGGAAAAGGTAGTGAGCACAGAATTTCGTGTTTTGAATCTGCTAAAATTGCCTTTTAAAAAAGCCTGGAGCAGGAGAGAAGAGTGGAGCAGCAGAGAAAATAGTAGCAGGAGAGAAGAGTGGAGGAGAGAAGAGTGGAGGAGAGAAGAGTGGAGCAGCAGAGAATAGTGGAGGAGAGAAGAGTGGAGGAGAGAAGAGTGGAGCAGCAGAGAAGAGTGGAGGAGAGAAGAGTGGAGGAGAGAAGGGTGGAGGAGAGAAGAGTGGAGCAGCAGAGAAGAGAGGAGGAGAGAAGAGTGGAGCAGCAGAGAAGAGTGGAGGAGAGAAGAGTGAAGCAGCAGAGAAGAGTGGAGGAGAGAAGAGTGGAGCAGCAGAGAAGAGAGGAGGAGAGAAGAGTGGAGCAGCAGAGAAGCAGGGAGACAAAGGAAAACACAGACTCTCAGGCTGGGACCCTAAATGGGCAGAGAACAGGAAGTTCCCATGGCTGTACAACAGTAACCGTGGTGAGTATACTATTTACACCATATCATGCACTTCAGAATATGTCAGTGCAATATGACCAATAATGCCAATTTACTCTGTCCTTACAGGAATGTTTTGCCGCTTATGTCGGCAACATAAACAGACCCCAAAGGGAGGACAAGCAGGAGCCAATCGGCCATTTATAGAGACAGGCAGCAAACAATATAGGCTTGATCAATTGGACAGGCATGCGAGGACAGAGCACCACAAACAAAGTGTGAAGTGTCATGCTTCACTGGCACAAGGTGAACTTTCTTCTTTAGATATAGGAAGCTATTTTAATTGATAAAGGACTATCAGGTATAACCAGCTTTTGTTGCAATAACCATTTGTACCTGCTTTGTATAGGTTCTTCAGTTGTGACTGCATTCAACCCAGTCATCAATTTAGAACATGAGGCCATCATTGGGGGGTTTAAATGCCTCTATTACCTCACCAAGCGAGAGCAGGCACACCACACCAATTATACTGCTCTCCTTGAACTTGCCGAGTTGCTGGGGTGTGACTACTTCAAAAAGCTGAAGGTAAACAATGATCATGCTTGCTATGTTGTTCTTGTTTTTGTTCGTTGTTCTTGTTCTTGTTCGCAAATTATCTTCAAAATGTAATATTCCAACTATAATCAAATGTATTTTTAGATAGGGAAACAGACCACCTACCGGTCCCATGTCATCATAGATGAAATGTTGGAGATTTTGGCTAAAGTGGTCATGGAGCCAATCCTCCAAAACATCCACTCGTCCTTGGCTATTGGGCTGGAGGTGGATGAGAGCACAGACGTCTCTGTGCAGAAGCAGCTGGATATTCATAGCTTTCATGTGACGTCACAGCATAGTGGAAACGCCCACCTGACGGGCAAAAGGCACTTTTTGCGGGCAAAACCCACTTTTTGCGGGTTAATAACTTTGATTTCCCGTGGGTTAGGAAAATAATTCCAACGTGTCCGGATAGAGTAGAAGACAGGGAATCCAACACTATTTGAATGGAGTCGATCCTCCACTCCTATCACCGTGGACACAGCAAGGAGCGAATTCCCGGATATAAATATTCCCTCGCCTCGCTGACAGCGGGAGTTGGGAGTTTCGTCCAGCAGCCGGTGAACGCCCGGTTGATCGAGTTTCATATTAAAAGTATATCTTCTCGGGGTGTCAGCGCGGTGGTTAAGGGCTCAAAATGACCGTATACTGATGGTGAATTTAGCAATAATAGTCTTATGTTTGTACCACCTCCATAACCGGTGTTATTCACGGGAAAAGCCGGTCAAGGAGGCACCCTTTGCAGGTCAATAACTTTGATTCTCCGGGGGTTAGGAACATAATTCCAACGTGTCCGGATAGAGTAGAAGACAGGGAATCCAACACTATTTGAATGGTGTCAATCCTCCACTCCTATCACCGTCGTGTATCTTGATAGTTCTTCATGAGTGAGGTGGTCTAAATAGTAGGCAGCCATGTTGAGCGATGTTGCTATGATACTTTTTGCCCGTCAGGTTGGTGGTTGCTAGGGAAGAAACCACGTGACTGAAAGCTATGAATACACATCAGGTACTATTCAAATCAAAGTACACTGATTGTGTCTGAGTAATACATATATGTTGAGGTAGGGATGGACGGTTTCCAATTATTGAAACCGAAAAACCGTCAAAGACTAAAACCGCGGTTTTCCGGTTAACCGAAAAACGACCGAAAAAAAAAAAGAAAAAAAGAGCGACAATTTCAAATAATTGAGCCCTACTGCTACAATACACTCATGTCGAACACCATTAAAACACCGTAAGCACAGTCGCAACACATTTAGGCTACTTAGTTTCACAAATATAAGTGGAAAGGCAGACTTTTGTAAGCTACACCATACATGAAAACACATGAACACTTAACACACCAGCTCCGCTGATCCAGGGTGCACGCCTGCACGGAAGATCATCTCTTGGAACAGCGTCTTCATTGAATGAACTGCTTTCTCAATATCTTGGTTCTTAGACAAAGTTTCAGCTGCTGCTCAATGTATTTAAATATTTGAATACTGCTCAATAATCACTGAAATATTAGACTTAGAATTATGCAGTGAACATACTTAAAGCTTTTCATAAAAAACACATGCCGCGAGACTGACTCGTCCTGAACTGTCGTAAGTCAATCAACAAAGAATGCCCCATCAAAATAAAAGTGCCCATGGTAGAGCTGTCAAAATAGAGCTTTCAAAATAAATGTACTAATACAGATAGAGATAAATACAGAACTACCTTTGCGTCACTAAGTGACCGCGTATCTTCTGAGACATGCGTTCTGTCATCACTTTCAGTAGCGCCTTCACACACAGTGGTGCTGTGCACAAACACTCTTGATCCGTATAGCTCTTGTTTTATTATATTGTGGTTTAGTAAATACTGCACTTGGAGTTACATTCAATGCATGATTTGTGCTATAGAACATAAATAAAGTTTGATTGATTGATTGATATAAAATCAAATCACATTTTATTTCTATAGCGCATTTCTCACAAAAGTGACCCAATGCGCTTTACAGAGAGCAGCGAAAATGATCTTATTAAATGTAAGCGAGTAATTGTAAAAAACCTTTCCTATCTACCAATAACTGAAGGCAACTATCTTTCCCATAGAGTGATTCGTTACCCTTAAATATAATCCCAATTAGATATTAATCCTCAGTTATTCTTCACAACTGACCAAACCTCTCACTCATTGCGCGGCAGATTCAGACTGTATCATTGTTATTTTCACACACGACAAACATGTGACATGTTCCAGTTTTATTCTTTGAACAACATAGGGGGAAAAAATAAATAAATAAAATAATCCGGTTTCAGACGGTTTTGATAAAAAACCGTTTCTATTTTTATAAACCCCGGTTTTCGGTTTAACCGAAAAACCGTCCATCCCTATGTTGAGGATGTCTTTTTGTGCTTTTCAGATATATGGACAATGAAGGCCAGCTCCACAGCCAGTTCCTCGATCTGGTGTCAGTGCCTGACGGAAAGGCAGCTACTATAGTGGCTGCCATAAAGGATGTGCTGCACGAAAACAAGGTTCCAACCGAAAGGTTATTTGGATTGGGAACAGATGGAGCTGCTGTAATGACCGGTATGAGACACAACATGAGCAAGTGGAATTACTGTAAATGGGTTTTTATTTTTACTGCATGTTTTAGTTGCTCAGACACTGACCATGAAATGGTATCTGCATGTCTTGATTCGATTATATTTATTTTCCTGTAACAGGGCGGGTGAATGGTGTGGCCAAGCAGCTGCAGGACGACTTCCCCTGGATGCTGCCAGTGGCGTGTGCTGCCCATCGCCTCGCCCTGGCATGTAGGGATGCCTCATCTGCGGTCCCCTACATGGCTTCAGGGACCACTTGCAGCAGCTCCATCTATACTTTCATAACAGCGCCAACAGAACGGCCGTTCTGAAAGCTGCAGCACAGACCTTGGGCCTCACTGACTTAAAAATGAAGGTGAGATCACAGAAAAAAAATACTAATAAACTACTAGTAAAATACTTTTAACTTTTAACAGTAATGTTGGCCATGATTGTGTACTTCAGATGCACTTCCTGTGTTCTGAATGTCTTCTCTCATGACGGAAATATGTTTCAGCAAGTGAAGGACACACGCTGGCTGTCCCAGCACCTGGCAGTCATGAATTTGCAGCGGAACCTCAGAGCAGTCCTGGGTGCCTTGGCTGAAGAGACAGAGTTCCATAAGTGCCCAGTAGCCAAGGGCCTGTATGGGTTCTGCTGCACCTACCGCTTCGTTGCAGCGGTCTATCTGCAGGCGGATGTTCTGCCACATCTGGCTTGGCTGTCCAAGATGTTCCAGAAAGAAAATGTCAACTTCTTGGCCATCAAAGAGCAGGTATTTCCTAAAGGCAAATCACTTTTAACATGTTGCTCTAGAACTCAATAGAACTAATCATAGCCTTACTGGAAAAAAATTAAGCCTGGCCCTTGTGTGACTACCTTTATGAGGTCCCAGTGACGATGGCGTGCCTGAGGACCATCAGAGATGCAGGAGATGCACAGCCCCCTGGCTCATTCTTGGCCCAGCTCAATAATGAGCTTGATAACCCTGCAGGATTAGGGGGGTTTAATATCACCCATGAGGAGGAGAGGGAGAGGAGAGGCAGAGGCCAGCTGGAGCAGACTAGGGAGGCGCTCTGGTCGCGGTTCAGGACGCAGGTACATTTGTGTTGGATGTTACATGTTGATCTAGTCTAGTACTATAAGTGTTAATCTAGTAAGTACTATAATAAGTCTGAGGAAATTAAACAAAATACCAGATAGGCACTAAGGTAGCCATCCCAGTTGTGTTTTGGAGGAAACAACATGACATTCAGTTTTCATTGCAAAACCACTAAAGCTATCCAAACTCCAAAGCTATCCAAACTTGCAGTCTTCCACTAGTATTGTATGTTTATCCTCTATACAGGGCATTTCTGTAAAAGACTCCCAGCACTCAAACTAGTCTGTAATTTGTGCCATGTTTAGGTAATGGAGCCCTATCTGGATGGCCTCCAGGATAGCCTGGACAGAAGGTTCCAGAACCTGGACATCATGGGGGCATTTCATGTTCTGGGACCCCAAGCAGCCAAGGAGGATGATGCCGTCAACATTGCACATCTTACCTCCCTGTCTGCAAAATTCCTGCAGCAGTCTGGAGGAAATGTACCGGTACTGCAAGAATGGCCTTCTTATAAGCAGCATGTGCTGATTGGAGCATTCAAGGTAAAATCTGAAAGTCACAATTAATAGTTCTGCAGAAAGATAATTGAGGACCCCAGAATAATGTTGTCTCACTGTGTTATGTGTTTCAGAACATGGACCAGCTCACTATGATGGGTAAACTGTCATCCCAGCACGATGAATGGGGACAGCTCTACCCATGTCTGAGTCAGCTGGTTGCCATTGCCCTCACAGTTCCCATCTCCAGTGTGAACTGTGAGAGGGACTTTTCCACAATGAATAGGGTAATTTACTAAGTAATCTAAATCTGATATTGTTTGATTTCTCTCACCTTCCCACATACCACTTATTTTTGTCATTGTTTCTATTTGCAGGTGAAGACTGACCTGAGAAACAGACTGCAGGGCGACCATCTGGCCGCCTGCATGATACTGAGCATCAACGGGCCGCCAATAACCGAGTTCCCTTATGACAGAGCCTTAGAGCTCTTCTTCAAAAAGAAAAGAAAAATAAAGTGCTCTCAGCCAGGCTGCACACTTTGCCACTAAGGCCCCCCCCCCTCCAAAAAAAGCATGACCCTCCCCTGTTTTTCCACCTCTACCAGAAAAGCTACCATCGAACGGCCCATAAATCGAAAGCTACCATTGAACGGCCCATAAATCATCGTAATTGGTCAATTTTCTATACAGACACTGGGCTGGCCCAATCAACAGAGAGAAGGGGGGGGGGGGTCAGCGGTCACGCACGCACGCAGCACCAGACCTCCGTCTCAGTTTCGCGGTAGTTTTGGGCCGAGACGGCCGGCAAAATAAATTTAGTTAGCCTGGATAGTTACTAGATAGATACTGAGAGAGATGGAGCGCAAAAGCACACTAAAACGAAAGGGAGGCTGGGAGAAAAATAAGAAGAAACTCGAGGCAGATGCTGCCAAATGTGTAAACATTAGGGACATGTTTGCTGCACCCTCAAGTTTACCACAGCAGCAACAGGTTGAAGAGGAGGCTAGCAGGGAGGAGCGGGAGCAGGGTACAGATACAGAGGATAGAGAGGATACAGAAGAAGCGGGGCCGAGTCAGCCTGTAACCGTTGACCCGGTAAGGAAAATATAGGTAGCTGTGTAGTAGGGGTGCAACGGTTCAGTTGGCCCACGGTTCGGTACGGTTCGGTATTTTGGGTCACGGTTTTCGGTACGGTTCGGTTCAGAAACAAATGCTACTATTTATTTACAACTGTGTTACATATTACACCAGGTAAAATCCGTCACAACTTGGAATAAATCCGTCGCAACTTGGAATAAATTGACGGAAATCCGTCGTAGCGACGGAGAACTTTAATCCCTGTGTACAGCACAGTATATAAGACGAGTATATAAGGCAAGTATTTTTGTGCTGGTGGGTGTGGTCCGACCGATTGGGGTGGGCCTGTCTGGGCCAAAAATGCCAGGGCCTAATTTTTGTCCCAGTCCAGCCCTGACACTACCTGACTACTTGAGAAATACCTGAACACTTTCATTTTCATCTTGTTGAACTTTGCACAGCATGTTACACTATTGATTGCACTTTAATTCTGCTGTAGTGCGACTACCATCACTTATCACTTTATTCCTTATCATTACTTAATTTACTTATTTACTTGTGATTATTGTGATGATGGTATTGTTGTGATTATGTACCTTGCTGCAAAGCTAATGTTGAAGAACCACAGCCAAAGATTTGTATTATTGTGTACTGTAAAATCAATTCTGATTCAAGATGTTTTTGTATCATTAAAATAATAATAGTTACAACAACCATAAAGCCTCCATAACGATAAGCTGGCTAATTAGCTTAGGTAATACCAGATCAGTGCTATAATGGATGTTGACTAAAAGTGCACCTAAATCCACGCCCATCTCTCTCTAACCGCTGATCCAAAATCAGATTAATGACATTAAACATTCAGTTGACGACGTGACACAAGGGCTACTCCTGATTGGTCTAAATGTGAACCGGCATGAGAACCGTGCAGACTCAACCATCCCTGCTGAAAAACTGTCGCAAATTGAAGAACTCGCGCAAGTTGGAAACACTGGGAAACTTTCACCTTTCGCCAATGTGAACCATCTAAAAGATACAAAAGCTGATCTAGCTAGGTAGGTGCACAAATAAGATATCACGTTAAATAACTTCGAAAAATTAAACGAAAACAGCGACAGATGGATGGATTTTTCAAGAAAAAAGATGTCCCAGACACTTCAAACATTGCTGAAGCTAGCAGTGGCTATGAGCGACCCGAAACTGCATGGCTGGCAAAGGAGCTAAGAAGCTAGGTGATGGATCAGCTAACAGCGTTTATGGCGGGGTACCACCACCACCAGCTTCAACTACAGCTACAGCGGGAGAGCCATCAGCATCGGCTAGCTGTGTTGGTGTATCAGCAGACATTAGCAAGTCAAAAACCGATTCTTATGTGCCGTCACTTTAGCAACGACACAGTATTGTCAAGGGGAAAAGAAGGGGAGACGATTTTTTTATTGACAACGGAATTACATGCTGGAAAAACATGCAGACACAGACAATAAGAGACACACGGGAGAAGTACGGGAAAACAGGGCTGATGTGGGTGTCATCAAAGGTAAGAGTTTGTTTTCTTTAACTCAGCTGATACTCAGCTGTTTACCGAATGCTCCGTCTGACTGTGATTTTACTTCTGTAATGTGGTGGGTTGACATAATTCACGCACGGAACTATAGGTTGAGAGTATTGTTGAGTGCGTAGTACCCAAGTTGTTTAGACTGTTCTATTTACTGCTTGAGTGTGTTGTTGACAATCGTTCATATCCTTCATTAAACATTTAGCTTTGTCATTTGATACGCCGCCTACGACTACCATCTCTCTGCACTACAGTAAACAGTTAATCAGTAACGTTAGCCGCTTTTGTGCTCATGTAGGCCTACTTCGTATTATATTATAGCTGATGATCTTTGTGTGTGTGTATGTGACTGTCAGTCACAAGTTTATATTCTGTATATTCATTTAAAAAAATTTGGCCATCCTCTAGTTTTGGCTGAAATTACGTCGTTGTTTTGAGCGCGCGTGTACGTCATCCGGAAAAAAAATCGCAGAAAAAAAATGCAGACTTCTGAATTTGAATAGTCTGTTGTTGATTAAATCTGATCATAACGCTTATCATAGCCTGAAAACCGCTACAAACTATTCATATCAAAACACAGAGAAACCTTTACTCATGTATCTATCCAACATGGAAGAGTACTGCTCTGCTGTCCACTAGTTGTTACGAAAACCACCACTGTAGCTTGCTATGACAGGGTATATACAGGAATCTTGAGGTTAATTTCAATACCTTTCTAAGACTTTTTAAAGACCTTGTCAATATTTTTCCAGACCTCACCGCCACCTCGAGCTGTAACCGTTTACCTCAGTGACACCTTTAACTTAACAGTTTTAGACTAGACCACTCTCATACAACAAGATTTCCGGTTCATCTTTGTTTTTAACACTAGAACAGCCGTGAGGTGTTAAACAGCACCAGTGAGTACAAAAAAAGACCAGTATGATGAGTGAAGTTCTGACAATTGCACTACACTTATTCTCTGGAACTAGACATTTGATACTGACAATCCAAATACACTCGAAAATATACTCTCATGGTAAAATATGCATAAACTGGTCAAAACAACCTGCTCTATAAGTTACTGTCATCAGGGACTGGTCTGCTAATTGTTCCTAGGACCAAAACAAAACATGGTGAAGCCGCGTTCTCCCACTATGCCTCCCATAGCTGGAACAAACTCCCGGAAGACATTAGATCTGCCCCTACTTTGCCCATTTTCAAATCCAAGTTAAAGACCTTTATGTTTACTTTTGCTTTTAACTGCTACTAAACTACTGAAGTTTACTTTTTTGTTTTTAACTGCTACTAAACTACTGAGTTGATTGAAGGCATGAGTGGAAGTGTTATAATGGAGTCTTATAAATGTTCTATTTTAATTGTTAATGTGTGTTTTTTGTGCTATGCACTGCTTTGCTGCTTGTCTTTCAAAATTTTATTTTTTTTGTAAAGCACCTTGAATTGCCTTTGTGTATGAAAGGTGCTATATAAATAAATTTCACTTCACTTCACTGTCAGGGGTGCAAACTGGCGATGGCCCAAAAAGGTGAGGTTTTGCAGCTAGCCTTAGGGGTGGGGGGGGGGTAGCGCTAGCACTAATGGTGTTAAATGGATATCGCTAGCACTAACGGTGCTAGACGGTGGTCTAACAATGATGCGCGTGTAAGTAGCGGCAGCCCTGACCTTAACACCTGCAGAATGACTTCTAAAACAGTTTACCGTGACTGTGTTCTCCACGCTGTCTGGGATTGTACCTAGCTGCCTGAAGCTAAAAGTTATTTCAACAGCAGCGGAGTTTAGCAGACAGGGAGATTAGTTAGCTCGCGCATCGTGTGACTTGGATGAGACTTAGACGACCCCCCCCCAAAATAGTTTTTGGGCAGATCTACACGATTCACATGGATGACCTATTTTGAGATAAAAACGGCTAATTTAGCAGAAAGGTGACAAGTTTGCACCCCTGCACTGTATGAGATTAAAGGTCTTTGTACACTAATGCGTATTTTTAAATCTGTCATCCGAAAAAAAAACGTTACGCTATGAGTTCTAATTTTGTTTCTTTTAAACGGACGTAGAAAACGCATCTGTGTGCAAAGACCTTTACTGTAAATATAACTGAACATAAAGGCCACATCAAATCTTAATAATAAGCACCAAAATAAGTTAGTTCTGTGAGCTACCTGTGTCAGTCCCTGCTGACCAACGGCTGTGCCTAGTTTAGGCTTGGCAGTGAGGATGTTGACAGGGGTGCCAGTGGCCATCATCTTTGTGGTGAGGTAGGTGATGGGTGACTTCATCCCTGTGCTGCTGGTCACTGTAGAGGGTGAAGACAGTGAACATGTATAATAATAATGTATAATAATAATAATAATAATGCATTTTATTTGTATTTGACTTTTCATTCAAAAATAATCTCAGAGTGCTACAGAGAGAAAAAACTAAAACTAAAAACACAAGTTAAAAACATACATTAAAAATAACAAAATAAATCACAAGAATGAACACAGGTTCAGCAGTCAAAGGCCTGTTCCACAGACGCGGCGCAGCCGAACAGAAGGCTCGGTCCCCCCCAATGGTATAGTCATAGGCTATGTCAGGGTTTCCGTTAGAAAAAATTGGCGCCGGTCATCTTGTCCGGGAAGATTTCAATTTACCGGACAAACGTGAGATATTCCGGTCATCATATTAAAATATAATATAGCTGTTTGTCTCTGTGATTACTGTTGTGTAGCCTATATATGCCGTTTAATGTCTATTTCTCATCCGATACGATTAGATGCGAGCTATATAATAAATATAATAATATATAGGCTTTCATGATTCGCATGCGCGCTATGCCATTATGTCCAGCGCTGAACGCGCGCCACACTGGGAACACTGAACAGACTGCATCGATCAATGAACGGACTCCACATTACGTTAACTGAAGTGTGTTAAATAGTTTCACGACAGTAATGTACGTTTTCTATATTCTCTTTCCAGTTTTACCCTTTTTATCAATAAAACAACGTAATTTCTATAACCACGTCTCGCTGATTGGGAAGGCATTAAGTCTAGCTGCCTGTCAAATCATGCTTACTCGGACTCGGGAGTATGAGAATGGGGAGGATGTATCGGGGGGATACACACCCGTGGACTATTTCACCTTAGTGGCACAAATTAAACTCTAACACTATAGATAGACTAAATTGAACTAAAATGATGGACACCGACTGAATAACTGAGTGGGGGGAAGACAGGTCTCAAATGTGGAACAATTATAACATTTAATACATAAAGATAAAACATACACAAATATATAACATTGATATCCCTAAACTCAAATGTAGTGTGGTATTGTCAACCTAATCTAATCAATCCTAATCTAATGGTGGGGATGTTATACTCTGAATCTCCCGACTCAGGGCTGGAACGGGCACGGCAGGCTCAATCAATGAACGGGGTTGAGATGGCCGCTAGCGTCCTTTACTAGCCGCATCTCACGGCCCTCGGTGGTCATTCACTGTGCTCTAGCACATCCAAAACACGCAGAACAATAACCTTGACTCCGGTCACTGCAGTGGTTTTATTTAGACTAGATCAAACTCAATTAACTGACTAAACTACTCGCGCCGTTGAGAGACAGGGTTGCCAGATGGGGGGGGGGGGGTTACCGCCGAATGGGCTACTGGGTTTAGCGGTTATTTAGCGGACTAGTTAGGCTGTACATTGTCAATCCCATCTGGCAACCCTGCCGCTGTTTGTCATCGCGTAGGCTAGTCTACACATTAATAATAAAAGAAAACATATAGCCTATATATTCGTCTTTTTTAATGTAGAAGGAATCAGAATATGTGACAAATTAATTTTAGCAAATTGTATTCAAATTGTGCTTAAAGGGAATTATTTTCACCGGACATTGTGACCGAAGAGGTTTAAAAATGTCGGACTTCAGCAGATTTTATCGGACAAAGACCGGTAATTACCGGTTAACGGAAACCCTGGGCTATGTGTCAGTGCCCAATACCAGTGGAACACTTGAGTAATCAAGATCACAACCAAACACCCTCAGTTCTGACCTGTGGCTCCAGGCTGGGTCATAATAGCAGACATGGGGATGGTCTTGATGATGGTGGTGCCCTGTTTGGTTGTGGTGGGCGACATGCCGCTGGTGCTCAGGATGGTGGGTTTGTTTCCAGCGCCCCCTGCTGGGGACGGGGTGATGTAGGTGGTGGGCTTCCCGTCCGCAGAAGTCACCATCTTCAGTATGGTACCGGCAGGAAGAGGGGCCTTGGTCTACAGGAGGAGAAAAGGTAGATTAGGAAAATGAAAAACAGTGAGAAACATCTGATTCATGGAGTTTAAATAGACCTGCGTGTTCCGGCACTCATGCAGATAACTGACCAGTATGAGCCGTGTGAGAGGGTTAGTGGAAGCCTGGCCTGTGATAGCGGACGTCTGCCCTGGCTTGGTTTGGACCACAGACGACATCATCTTGCCGAGGTTGGAAAACTGCTGACATAGGAGAGAGACTCACATTTATTAAGTCACCAGAGAACATCACAGTACTTAGTAGATTTGGTGTCAGGAGATCAGTGTCATGTGGACAACTAGCTATATATTATTTAAACCTAACTGACCCCAAACATCAATGCAGATCCTAGCACCTAACCCTAACCCTAGTTTTCCCACATGTACCGTATTCCCACATGTACCGTAACATATATATATGTGTAAAGGAATTGATGAGAATCATACCATGACTGGAGATGCCATTCTGACTGCGGTGGCGCCAGCAACAGTTTTGACTAGTGTGGCGCCTGCTGGGACGTTGAGCACAGTTCCTGGAGAGGGAGGGATCTTCTGTGTGGCTGCTGCAGCTGCAGCCAAAGCTGCCATGCCACTCATCTGAGGGCTGGTGCCAATTGGCTAAAGAGGAAAATAAACATTTTATTGTTCATAGCTCTGAGTGGCAGGTCATGTCATGATTGAATGAATTACGGTAATGAATTAATTAATGAATCTTTTATTTTGAATATGATTTAAAATAATAAAAGAACAAATAACTAATACGAAGAGTACAGGCCTATCAATGTTGGAAAGGGAGTAGGATGAAGCCTAAGCTTACCCTGTCCTACCCCTATCTGTCATTCTCAAGTGAGAACAATTATACTTAAATTATATAATCCAGTTAATTCATTCATACATTTCAGTATCAACAGTACTAATCATTTTTCATTCTTAATACTGAAACAGCACAAAATAAATGATTGATAATAAATGATTTCATACCGTTTGGGCAGGCACGACCATGCGAACTCCAGCCTGAAGTGATGTCAGAGTGACAGGAGCTTTCCCGACTGCGCCCCGCACAGTGACAATGGAGGTCCCAGTGGCAGACTGAGGAACTGCAACCTTCAAGACGGCTGTAAAAACAACAGGACACCTGCTCAATACAGTTGTTGAGGTCTTCACTGGCTACAAATAATCTCTCTCTCTATATATAGGCCTATATTTAGAAAAATATATGTTTTAATCTTCCTTCTTCTAGCAATATGACAGCCATAGATGACCTTTTCCTGCTATGACTGGTGGATAGATGATTCACTCACTTAGTCAAATGCATTTGCTTTGGATAAAGGTGTCTGCTAAATGCCAAAAATGTATTCTGATTCTATATATATTACATGCCATTTAGCGGACACTTTTATCCAAAGGGTAACAGTACTGAGTTGCCTTCCTCCTACATGGAATAGGCTAATGCTGCTCTACTGTTACAAAAACCACCATTGTAGCTTGCTATGAACAACTAACTACATCTGACTGATTGTATTTGATTAGAATTAATAATGATCTAACTAGACAGATACAATTTCTGTGGAAACTAGCCACCCCCCCCCCCCCCCCCCCCACTGCATCCCCCAGCGAAGACCGCGTTTCTCGAGCTCACCCAGGGGCCGAGCTAACTAGCACTAGCTTACTAGTTATCTATGTCCCCTGCACCTCGCTGCAGCCCCAAGCTAACTAGCATATTGTAATGAATAAGTATGTAATAATGATCTTGTATCACTAACGCTGCTCCACCTATGAGCGGCTGCAGCTCTGTACTGACCATTGTATCTAGCAGCTCTCTGCTTCATTCATCAATCACTCCAACTCCTACCGTCAGGTCGGCGCCTCCGTTGTTGTTCAAGCTAGTGTCGCTTTCCCAGTCTTTGTGTAATAAGTAAACATATTGTAATGTTTGCCCTCTAGCACAGTTATAAAGGTAATAAATGACTCGTGTTGTCTTCAGTCTCAGCACTGTGTGCGTTTATTGACCCGCCATTTTAAGTCCCACATCCCGTTCATTGGTCTCGCGGGAATAGCTGACGTCTATCCTACGCCGACGTCACGCAACCCGGAAATCCGAGTAATAGGAATAGGCGGAATAGCATACTAGCATACTACTCATACTAGATATGACGTAGATTTTGAGTATGTAGTACGTTCACATTGTACTGTATGCGAGATTTGAGTATGCGAGAAATGTAGTATGCGAGCAGTTACTTCCTGGAAAATTGAAGTCAGTGACGATGGACACTTTTTCCCCAAAATGCATTTCGCGTCCAGGGTTGCAGGATTGCGTCCAGGGTTGCCGGATGGGACGGGTTACCGCCGAATGGGCTACTTGATTTTGAGGTTATAGAAAGTTTAGGCTGTAAATTGTCAATCCCATCTGGCAACCCTGTGCGCTTTCAGCCTCGTCAAACTGCGTCATACAAACTTGTCATACAGCTTTTGTTTACATTGTCCGATAGCCTGGGAACCGAAAGCTTGCAATAAACATCGTTTTTTGCACATATTTGAGTGTGCAGATGCTGCTTTCTTGCACTCTATTTGATACTCTTCAGTTGCAGCACCCCAGCTAAGTCTGATCACGGATGAGCAGTGGTATTTTCACTATACTGGGAATTAACATGGTGAAATGCATTCTTAGACAAGGCTAGTCGTCATGATTACAAATATGCCACTTGAAATGCATGAAATCCAAGTTTATTTGTGTCTTACACACTTGTTCACCTAGTATTTGACTGCTTGTAGCCCAATCACGAATGATCCCAGTATTGTAGCTTCAGACGGACAAGTTGGTTGTAGTGCTTGCCCACGATATGTTATTGCTCATATATATCAGGGCTGCCAAGTTTCACCAAAACTTTGGAGTGATTTTTTGCCGGTGGAGCAACGCAAAACTGAGCACGTTTGGCAGCAGCGGCCCCTCTCTCCCACCCAATTATTATTATTATTATTTATTTTTTTGCTAGTTTCCTACAATTTTACATCATAATAAACCAGCACAAGAAATGAAAACAATTGGAAAATTGTATAAAACAAGACAAATTCAGACAGTAATAAAAATATATTATATTTATTATCATCTATCTATATATAAATCAATCATGTAACATCAGAATAAGTCTTTTAACTGTCAATCAACCATGTAACATATTAATCACTCTTTTAATTGTCAATCAACCATGTAACATATTAATCACTCTTTTAACTGTCAATCAACCATGTGATTGCTAACCCCCCTAATTGATCAACCCCTGCTGTCCAGCAACCCGCTCCCTAGCCCGCTAACCAGCTGGTTGATCCAGAGCAGGAGACTGTCCTCTGCTCTCTGTGGAGATAAGCGACAGTGGAAAGTTGTGTTTACTTACTATCATACCTTACCTTACTATCATGCTATCTGCAATGTCCCGTTCTCGCCGTCCGCTATTGTTCCGACCGGCCAAAGCAGTTCTCTATCTAATTACACACATACATTACTCTATCTATCTAGTTATATATATATATATATATATATATATATATATATATATATCAGTTACTCTCTTTACTCCATAAACCGCCTAAATAACTCAACAACACTGAACCCTCCATCTTCATTACTGTCTCCACTCACACGACCATGAGCTCGAGGACCCATTGGGAGTGGCAGACGTGTCAGCCAATGGTTAAACAGTATAGAAGCTAACCACCGCTCCTTCACAAATAGCAACCAATGGGATTAGCCTTAGGTGCCGTGCCTTAATAATTTCCAGGATCAAGTTAGGCTGTCGCTGTCATTGCCGCTTGACGGCCTTTGACAGAACCAACTCTCACAGATCATTCTGCTAATCACCTGGATGACAATTTGAGATTTCAAAACATGTCACACGTCACGAAACTCATGTCCGGTAGCTTTCTTTCCAGGAATTTCAAAAATAAAAGTCCCGTAAAACAAATGGTTATTTCTCGCCATGAGAAATAGAGTTGCGGCGTGAGAGCGTGAGAACTGGTTGAAATGCGTGTGTCTCACGGTGATTGCGTGAGACTTGGCAGCCCTGTATATATTTATTTTAATCATGTTATTTTACCAACTGTTAAGACAACAATATAGTAACTAGTTACTTGAGCTAGCTAAAGATATTGGCCCCCCAAAACATTTTACAACGTGTTGTAATTATGTTACGATATTTCTGTCGAGTGAGTGAAGGTAAGCAACGTAGGGTGCGTTCGTAAAATCGCCCTGAGAGCGCCGGAGAGCACACTGGGTGCAACGTCATAAAGGGACCAGGTAATTTGATTGGACAAGAGGCATTCCATGAGTGCTGATCATATTTCCAGGGTGAATTTACGAACGCAGCTAGTGAACAGAAGACGCAAAAAATCGTCAGATCAGATATATAAACGGGTTATTTTGGTAAACTGGACACATTTTGGGAATATATGTGGTTACTTTCTCGCCTGAAAACATATTAAAACTTCATAAAATGACATGTTTTTTTTTTTTACATATTTTAGCTAATGGAGGTTTAAAATGGAGGTTTAAATTCGCCTCTCCCGGCGAAATGCATTCTGGGAGTCAGTATGCATACAGTGTAAATGGTCGGCTGGTTTTCACATACTTATTATGAGTATGCTAGTATACCATTCCGAACACAGCCATAGTCCCTTAACGCTACCATTTTCAAGTATATCCAGCTGCATCCGACACGCGCTTCACCCGGACGCATGGAGACCATATTAGTTCGAGCGCGTCATCATACCGCGCCTTACTATGGTGGCTGAGGACGATTTCAAGTTCGTATTTCAAGTATTTATGGATATGACAGATCATTCGCTTACTATGCATTTCGATATGAGATAGATGCATTTTTGTATTTCAAGTACTTATGGATATGACCGATCGTATTTATGGATATTTTGATATGGGATAGATCATTTATGAGATAGATAATTTCCGTATTTCAAGTATTTATGGATATGACAGATACTTTTCGTCCTATTCACTTAATGCTTAGTTTTTTTTAAACAAACCAAAATAACACATTTCCAGCAATGGATTCTACAGTTAGGCACATATATATTTGGTCACAGACAGAATTTTAGCTGTTTACCAAAACATGTTAGTTACAGTCATACACAAGTTACAGTCATATAATGAATATGAATGAATGAATGAATCTTTATTTCGAACATGATTTAAAAATAAAAATAATAAATAACTAATAACTAATATGTAGAGTACAGTCCTATCAATTGTTCGAAAAGGAGTAGGAAGAAGCCTGTCCTACCCCTGTTTATACTTAACAATTATGCTTACATTATATAATCCAATTAATTAATACATATATTTCAGTATCATCCGTTCTAATACTTTTTCATTCTTAATATTGACACAAAATAAATAAATAAGGTGTAGTGACTACATTATGGGTTCATGTTCTCCTCTTACTGTTGGTTGTGTAGTGGGAGGGAACCAGTTCTGGCACTAGGGGCAGAGGGGAGGATTATTAACGTTGCAACTTCCTGTTTAGACACAACAGTTTTGGTGAGCTATTTTCTGGTCCTGTACTGAGAGTACAAGTTGTTATTTTGATTAAACAGTTATCATTACGTTGCCTACGTCTTTCCTTTTTCCTCCGGCACTACACTGGTGACCCCGACGTGGATTTTTGTTAACGTAATTGTGTACAAAAACCAGCGAACGAACATTACAATCCTGCAAAATGTCCGGGCGAGGAAGACGTTCAAACCAGCGGCAGCCATCACCATCCCCTGTCAGGGTAACGCGTGGTGCGCACACTCCCACTCTCAAGCTACCAGAGTTCTGGGACTCAACGCCTGCTGCATGGTTTGCTATTGTAGAGGCACATTTCAACAAAAGTGACATCGATGACGACGACGACCGGTACAACCATGCTGTGGCAATGTTGGGCAGCTCCACCGCAGCTCGAGTGGTAGGTTTTTTGTCTGCTCCCCCGACGACGAACAAATATGAGCGCCTCAAGGCCCTGCTTCTAGAGACATTTGAACTGTCCACTGCGGAGAGGGTGCGTCGACTATTTGCCATGTCGGACTTGGGTGACGAGAGGCCTTCTGCGCGCATGGGGAGGATGCTAAACCTGCTCGGTACAGAAGACCCCATGATCCTCTTCACAGAGCTGTTCATGCGCACATTGCCAGCTCAAGTTAGGATGGCACTGGCCAACACCGCCATCATGGAGCCCCGCGCCCTGGCCAGGGAGGCGGACCGGTTCGTCTTGGCCATGCCTCAACGGTCCCCCGACCTGCTCGCTCCCGCGGCCGCCCCGCCACCGGACCGTCGCAGGAGAGCGAAGGATGACGCCAGACCTTCTGGCCAGCAGGGTAACGCTGCGGGCCATTGTTTCTACCACGCCACTTTTGGCGCCAAGGCCAAACGGTGCCGCTCACCCTGCACCTTCGGACCGACGGGAAACGGCGGGGCCGGCACTCAGTAGTGGCCCTGAGCGCTGGCGTCACCAACAGGCTGCTCTTCATACAAGACACCGCCTCTGGTCGCAGTTTCCTTTGTGACACAGGTGCCCAGTGGAGCATCATTCCGGCAGAGAGATCGGATGTGGCGAAGGAGGAGCGTGGTCCGCAGTTGGCAGGCGCGGACGGCACACCTATCTGCTCTTATGGCACTAGGGCGGTGGACGTGTGCTTCGGAGGGCAATGCTTTTCGTGGGATTTTGTCATAGCGGCTGTCACATTTCCCCTCCTTGGTGCGGATTTTCTGTGCGCCCACAACCTGTTGGTGGACGTGGGGAACAGGCGCCTGGTCAACTCACAGACTTTCGCTTCCTTCGCCTGTACGCAGGGGGAGGCGGTCTACAGCGGGTGGTCCAATACGCTCGCCGAAAGTGACCAGTACCTTCGGCTGCTCGCCGAATTCCCCGACCTTACCAAGCCCACCTTCTCCGCGCCCACGGTGAAACACGGAGTGGAGCACCACATCGAGACCGAGGGGCCTCCCCTCCACGCCAGGGCCAGGCGCCTCAACCCGGAGAAGCTGGCCATCGCCAGGGCGGAGTTTGCGCATATGGAGCAGGTGGGCATCGTTCGGCGCTCGAGCAGCCCCTGGGCGTCTCCCCTGCACATCGTCCCTAAGTCAGACGGCGGGTGGCGCCCATGTGGGGACTACCGCCGCCTCAACGACGCGTCCAAGCCTGACCGCTACCCGGTCCCACATGTCCAGGACTTTTCAGCGAACCTGGCAGGCAAACGCTTCTTCTCCAAAGTGGACCTGGTACGGGGGTACCATCAGGTGCCGGTGCACCCCGAGGACGTCCCTAAGACGGCCGTAATCACGCCATTTGGACTCTTCGAGTTTCTGCGGATGCCGTTCGGCCTGAAGAACGCGGCGCAGACCTTCCAACGCCTCATGCACTCGGTGCTCCGGGACCTACCATTCCTCTTCGTCTACTTGGATGACATCCTCGTCGCAAGCACCACGGAGGAGGAGCACCTGTCCCACCTCCGGGCCCTTTTCACACGGCTCAGCCAACATGGGCTGATTGTCAATCCGGCGAAGTGTGAGTTCGGACGGAACACCATCGACTTTCTCGGGCACCGGGTCTCCGCAGAGGGGGTGACCCCCCTCCCCTCGAAGGTGGAAGCTGTCGCTGCTTTCCCGCGCCCCAGCACAATCAGCGAGCTCAAGGGGTTCATCGGGATGGTAACCTTCTACTATCGCTTCCTCCACCACATCGCTCACATCCTGCGGCCTCTGTACGATGCCCAGAAGGGCAAGACTCTGAAGCAGCCGGTGGACTGGACGGCGGAGCGTGTCAAAGCCTTTCAGGACACCAAGGCGGCCCTGGCCCGCGCTGCCATGTTGGCCCACCCCTCGCCCTCGGCACCCACTGCTCTCACCACGGACGCCTCTGACTTTGCTGTGGGAGCGGTGTACGAACAGTGGGTTGGGGACGCCTGGCAGCCTCTTGCATTCTTCAGCCGCCAGCTGTCTCCCAGAGAGCAAAGGTACAGCACATTCGACAGGGAGCTCCTCGGGCTGTGGCTTGCTGTCAGACACTTCCGTTTTTTACTGGAGGGCCGCGAGTTTACGGCCTACGTGGACCACAAGCCACTTACGCACGCCATGTCCAAGGTGGCGGAGCCGTGGTCCGACCGCCAACAGCGCCAGCTCGCCTACATATCCGAGTTCACCACAGACATCCAGCACGTTGCTGGGAAGTCCAACCAGGTCGCGGATTGTCTCTCCAGGGCGGTGGTTGGTGCGGTCCAACTGGGTTTGGACTACGCGCGCATGGCTGCAGACCAGGCCGCCGACCCCGCCGTCCAGGCTCTCAAGTTGTCGGACACAGGACTGCGCCTAGAAGAGGTGGTTTTCGGTGACGCAGGGGCCACGCTCCTGTGCGACGTCTCCATGGGTCAGCCACGACCGGTGGTCCCCGCCAACTGGAGGCGCCCCGCCTTCGAGGCGATACACGGCTTGTCTCACCCTGGTAGGAAACCGTCCTCACGGCTGGTGTCAGAGAAATTCGTCTGGCATGGGCTCAAGAGGGATGTGAGGGCCTGGGTAGACACGTGCATCGCCTGCCAGCGCGCCAAGGTGCATCGACACGTCAAGGCCCCCCTGGAGCAGTTCTCTGTGCCTGAGCGGAGGTTCGATCATGTAAACGTGGACCTGGTAGGGCCGCTGCCCCCCTCGCACGGATACACCTATCTCTTTACCATGGTGGACAGGACGACTCGCTGGCCGGAGGCAGTTCCGCTCTCCTCAACGACAGCCCCCGACCTGGCCCGGGCGTTCATCGCGGTGTGGGTCTCCCGCTACGGCACCCCTGCTGATCTCTCCTCTGACCGTGGCTCACAGTTTACTTCAGAGCTGTGGGCAGCGGTGGCGGAGAATCTGGGGGTCAAGCTCCACCGCACAACCGCCTATCACCCGCAGGCGAACGGGCTCTGTGAGCGTTTCCATCGATCCATGAAGGCCGCCCTTCGAGCCAGCCTCACGGACAGCGACTGGCTTGACAAGCTGCCGTGGGTCATGCTGGGGCTCAGGACAGCGCCTAAGGAGGACCTCCAGTCGTCGTCCGCTGAGCTGGTGTTTGGACAGCCGCTGCGGGTCCCCGGTGACTTCATTCCCAAGTCAACGGAGCCCTGGTCCGCCGCCGCTCAGCGCGCCTCCCTGCTGGACAGCGCCAGGACCTTCGTCCCGGTCCCGACTACGCAGCATGGTGTCCCTACTTCGAGGGTGCCCCCGGAGCTGCACTCAGCGAGGTTCGTTTTCATTCGTCATGATGGCCACAGGACTCCACTACGTCCTCCTTATGACGGGCCTTTCCGTGTCATCGAGGCCGGAGCCAAGAACTTCATGGTTGACATGGGGGGTAGGCCTGAGTGTGTGTCCGTTGATCGCCTCAAACCGGCCCACTTGGACCTTGAACTGCCCCTGGACTTGGCCCTGCCACCGCGCAGAGGCCGGCCTCCAGTCCTACCTCCCCTGCCGCGCCCTGGCCATTCCCCCCTCCGACCCCGACAACCCCCCGCAGCTCGCGAGCCCCCGGTCATCACTGCCCCCCGTCCTTCCCTGCAGGAGGACGTGATGGGCGATGTCACACCTCCTCCCGCACCTCCTGACTTTACCTACGATCGTAGGGGCCGGGCCATACGCCCTCCTCGCCGTGAGGATTTCCAATATTGAGGTGAACACTGGGGGGGCTGGTGTAGTGACTACATTATGGGTTCATGTTCTCCTCTTACTGTTGGTTGTGTAGTGGGAGGGAACCAGTTCTGGCACTAGGGGCAGAGGGGAGGATTATTAACGTTGCAACTTCCTGTTTAGACACAACAGTTTTGGTGAGCTATTTTCTGGTCCTGTACTGAGAGTACAAGTTGTTATTTTGATTAAACAGTTATCATTACGTTGCCTACGTCTTTCCTTTTTCCTCCGGCACTACAAAACATATTTTTTTCATTCTTAATACTGAAACAACACAAAATAAATAAATAACAAACATCAGTATCCACAATGTAATACAGAAGAAAAAGACACAGAAAACCACACCTTAGTTTCCAGAAGATTAACAACCTTCCCTTTCCTCATTTTGGTATTTAACAAAAATAATTTATTTAAACCTTTTTTTAAATAGAGCAATATTTCTGCTTTCCTTCATATTTTCCTCTAGCCCATTCCATATGGTAACTCCGTAGAATGATATGCACCTGCTCCTGAGATGGGTGCGAGCATAACCCTTGTTAAAGTTGTGGTTACCTCTCAAATGATATCCCTTATCCCTCTCTATAAATAACTTGTTAATGTTACCTGGGAGTTCTTGAGTCTTTGCTTTATACATTAACTGTGCCAATTTAAATTTGAATAAGTCCATGAGCTTTAAGGCATTTGACATTAGGAACAAGTTATTTGTGTGATCACGATATCCGACCTTATGTACAATCCTCATAGCTTTTTTCTGTAGTGTAATCAATGGGTTTAAAGTGCTTTTATATGCATTTCCCCATATCTCCACACAGTAACTCAAATAGGGTAAGACAAGACAACAATATACTATAGAGTATACAACATCCTCTGTTCCAGAATATGTTTTGCCCTGCACAATACTGCAATACTCCTTGATACTTTGGATCTAACGTATCTTATATATATATATCTTATATTTCCAACAGAATTGACTGTCTAATATAGGAGTGGGCTTAAAGTGCAGACTCTCAGCTTTAGGTTAAGGGTATTCACATCCAAATTGAAGGAAGGGTTTATGAATGATATCTCTTTTATATATAATAACCAAAAGTAATTAGACAATTGACTCAAAAGCTGTTTCATGGGCCAGTGTGGGCTATTTATTCCTTAATTGTTTCTTTATCAATTAAGCAGGTAAAAGGTCTGAGTTGATTCCAAGTGTGGCATTTGCATTTGGAAGCTGTTGCTGTATACGCACAACATGCAGTCAACAGAGCTCTCAATGCAAGTGAAACAGGCCATCCTTAGGCTGTAAAAACAATCCATCAGAGAGATAGTGGGAACATTAATAGTGGCCAAATTAAATGTTTGGTACATTCTGAGAAAAAAAAGAACGCACTGGTGAGCTCGGCACCACAAAAAGGTCTGGACGTCCATGGAAGACAAGAGTGGTGGATGATCACAGGATCCTTTACATGGTAAAGAAAAACCCTATCACAACATCCAGCCAAGTGAAGAACAGTCTCCAGGAGGTAGGCATTATCCATGTGTACCATAAAAGAAAGACTTCACACAAGCAAATACAGAGGGTTCACCACAAGGTGCAAGCCATTCATAAGCCTCAAGAATAGAAAGGCCAGATTAGACTTTGACAAAAAACATCTAAAAAAGCCAGCCCTGTTCTGGAACAGCATTCTTTGGACCGATGGAACTAAGATCAACCTGTACCAGAATGATGGGAAGAAAAAAGTATGGAGAAGGCTTGGATCGGCTCATGATCCGACGCATACCACATCATCTGTGAAAAAACGTGGAGGCAGTCTGATGACATGGACATGCATGGCTTCCAATGGCACTGGGTCACTAGTGTTTATTGATGATGTGAAGACAGAAGCAGACAGATGAATTCTGAAGTGTTTAGGGATATTCTGTCTGCTCAGATTCAGACAAATTCAGCAAAGTTGATTGGATTCACAATACAGATGGACAATGACCCAAAATATAGTGTGTAAGCAACCCAGGACTTTTTTAAGGCAAAGAAGTGGAATATTCTGCAATGGCCAGAGTCAATCACCTGATCTCAACCCAATCAAGCATGCATTTCACTTGCTGAAGACAAAACTAAAGGCAGAAATACCCACGAACAAACAACTGAAGACTGCTGCAGTAAAGGCCTGACAAAGCATCCATGTGTTCCAGACTTCAGGCAGTCATTGCCTGCAAAGGATTCTCGACAAAGTATTAAAAATGAACATTTTATTTATGATTGTTAATTTGTCCAATTACTTTTGAGCTCCTGAAAATAGGGGACTGTGTATAAAAATGGTTGCAATTCCTAAATGTTTCATACAATATATTTGTTCAACCCCTTGAATTAAAGCTGAAAGTATGCACTTCAATTACATCTTGATTGTTTCATTTGAAATCCTTTGTGGTGGCATACAGAGCCCAAATTATGGAAATTGTGTCACTGTCCAAATACTTCCAGACCTAACTGTATATAAATAAATGAATGTCAATGACCCCAGGTGTGGGACTTTATTAGGTCAAACAGGTTTGAGGGGTCAGGCAAAGGACTTGGTGGAGTCAGGCAAGGGTCAGGCGATCATCGTTGTAATCCATGGAGCAGGGCAGGAACCGTGGTGCAAGGTGCTGGGCTGGAGGTGTCCATGGTGCTGAGTGCCCACTGATGAGCTAAATAAAACATTCTATTTCTGATGAGTCAACAGCACTAGGGCTCCTTCACAAAACCCTTACTGGAATCTTCATACACTCTGTGAATTAGTCTTTACTTTCTGATGAGTCAACAGCACTAACCCCATCCAGTGCGACATGTAGATAGCATATATTTAGAATATGTAAAATGCAAACACCAGAAATGCAAGAAAGTTTGAGGTATACCAAATGGAATTAATAACAAGTGTTACGACCCTTCTGTCTAGAGTAAAATAGGGGCCTAGGGTAGAGTGCACAATGTACAGGTGTGTTGCAACACAAATGCCCAAAAAAGTGTACAAGGGATCAAATCAATTCAAGTTTTATTTGTATAGCGCATTTCTCACAAGATGCGACTCAATGCGCTTCACGTAATGACAGATGTTCAGTGTCCAGTGTAGTGTAGTGTTCAGTGTTGTGTCCAGTGTCCAGGTTCCAGTGATAGCTTCGTCAAAAGGACGCAAGGGTAAAAAACCTGTGCACTGTGCATCAAGGAAAATTCCCCTGCAGCCCTCTAGTGGGAGAGCGACTACTTACCAGTTTGCCCACCAGTGCAAAGCCGCGGCCCCCCACAAGCCCCTCGGGGGGACCCCACACGCCCGACCCGCCCCACCACTGGCGCACCCGGCCCAGGCCACCAGGCTCAGACTATCATAGCCCTGCACGAGGCTAGCCGGGTCAGCTGCCCCAGCGGCAGAACAGACCAAGCACGCAGGCCGGCCGGGGGCCCCGAGGAGAGGCCCAAGGAGCCCGGCGCATGGCAGGCAAGCAGGGGCTAAAAACCTGTACACAGCGCCTCCAGGAAAAGTGCCACTAGGCCGTAGGGGTCTAGCCGGTGTGTATCTTATAAGTGATGTCAGAGACCAGGAACAGTATAAAGGGCTCTTTAAAAACAGCAGGGTCCGATGGGATAGGATAGTACGATAAACTCTTGACCGGGGCTCCGCCCAGGGTTGACTCCAGACTGTACCCCGTCGCCTATGGGGAGGTCCGGCGCATCCTCACGACCCAGCGTGGCTCCAATCACTTAGCTGAGGACAGAAAAGAGTGACTCAGCAGGTTGCACGAGTGACAGGCAACCACACAGTCCACAGTCCATCAACTGGCTCTCAGCTATGCTAGACAGTAGGGTTAGCCCTCAACCTCCAAAGTAAGCAAACAAAAAGTCACTTAACTTTGGGAAGGGCGCTGGCTGCACCATCCCAAGTTTCCCAACAGGCCTCTGGAATCACAACCCCCAGTGGTCAGACACGGACAGCTCCGTTGGTGGCCAGTCGTCCCTCTGCTCGGGACCACAGCTCGGCGCCTGGCGTGTATCAGGTGTTCTCTCGTTCCAACGTCGCAGGTCCCTCTGGTACTCGGCAGGTTTTCGTCTGGTGGTCGTCTAGTTGTCTCTCTCTGTCTCGTTGTACTCCCTCGTCGTAACCCTCGTTCCCAAACCACTCTCCCCTCCTACTGTTTGCTGGTGCCTTAAATAGAGAGCAAAGGGGAACAGTGTCACTCCCAGTCCCCAATCACTGCTAACCAGCAGCCAGATGAACAAAACTACGTGCGAAACAGCCAAATGCGTAACACATGCAACAACCTAAATAATAAATACATATCTGAAAACTATAACATGTTCATTAATAATATTTCGAAATTCTCACCTGAGCTGCATTTGCCATTGTATTTGTAATTCGTGTGTTAAATGTCCTTTAAAATATCGCCATGCTTTAAGATCCTTCAAAATCTCGCGGTTTCTCGCGGTTACTTCTGTGATGACGCGCTCCAACCAAATATGGTCCATCAAGCGTCCGGGTGATGCGCGTGATGCCTGCAGCTGGACCCTTCTCCTCAAACTCGCAGCAAACACACGCATGCGCACCAGATGGAGAGAGAGAGAGAGAGAGAGAGAGAGAGAGAGAGAGAGCGCACGAACGTGTTAGTTACTGACTATAGCAGGCTCTGAAAATAAAATGAAACTGCTTACCGCTTCACACTCTCCACTCCCGGCGTGTGAGCGTGCCGGTGGCTGGTCTTAAAACGGCCTTGGACCAGCCTGTCCTGGTGACGGGGGGGAAGGTCACCTTGGACCAGCCTGTCCTGGTGACGGGGGGGAAGGTCACCTTGGACCAGCCTGTCCTGGTGACGGGGGGAAGGTCACCTTGGACCAGCCTGTCCTGGTGACGGGGGGGGAAGGTCACCTTGGACCAGCCTGTCCTGGTGACGGGGGGAAGGTCATCTTGGACCAGCCTGTCCTGGTGACGGGGGGGGAAGGTCACCTTGGACCAGCCTGTCCTGGTGACGGGGGGGAAGGTCACCTTGGACCAGCCTGTCCTGGTGACGGGGGGGAAGGTCACCTTGGACCAGCCTGTCCTGGTGACGGGGGGGAAGGTCACCTTGGACCAGCCTGTCCTGGTGACGGGGGGGAAGGTCACCTTGGACCAGCCTGTCCTGGTGACGGGGGGGAAGGTCACCTTGGACCAGCCTGTCCTGGTGACGGGGGGGAAGGTCACCTTGGACCAGCCTGTCCTGGTGACGGGGGGAAGGTCACCTTGGACCAGCCTGTCCTGGTGACGGGGGGGAAGGTCACCTTGGACCAGCCTGTCCTGGTGACGGGGGGAAGGTCACCTTGGACCAGCCTGTCCTGGTGACGGGGGGAAGGTCACCTTGGACCAGCCTGTCCTGGTGACGGGGGGAAGGTCACCTTGGACCAGCCTGTCCTGGTGACGGGGGGAAGGTCACCTTGGACCAGCCTGTCCTGGTGACGGGGGGGGGGGGGGAAGGTCACCTTGGACCAGCCTGTCCTGGTGACGGGGGGAAGGTCACCTTGGACCAGCCTGTCCTGGTGACGGGGTGGGGAAGGTCACAGACGCCTTGTCTCGCTTGGTGTAGTTGCCCCCACATTCTGGCTTTCAGCTGCCTTTCAATGGAACTGGTGAATTGTTGTGGAGGAATATTGAATTGGGAGTTGTTTTTTCTAAAAAGATTTAATTGCAGCAGCAACTGGTAATTTGACTTGACTGCACCTTGGCTCAAGTCTCCTACCAAATAAACTAATTTGAAACATGTTGGTCTTCATTGTCTATCTATCGCTCTATCTAAAATGTAGGTGAATAAATTAAACCTTATGGTGCCCATACGGGCACTGGCACACCTCCTACTTCTATCAGATTCTCTTCAGTTGGCATTCGTTCATACAAAACACATTTCAGACGATTCGCCCCAGATTAACACTAGAACAGCCAAGGTGGGGTCAATATTTTTCTTATATCTTTGCACTCGATCAAATTTCAGGACCCTCCTTTCATGACTTTTCCTAGATATGTGCAGTCTACCACCCAGTATCCTTTCAGGTACATGAGGTTGTCAAAATATGTTTTAAATTGTCAGAACGGCACCAGAACAACAAGCTGTACTGTACTCTAGATTGTTCCAGATTGATCCCATCTTAATGGGAGCTAAATTATAGCACACACAGTCATTTACATTTAGCAGACGCCTTATTCCAAAGCGACTTACAATCAATACATTTGAATGCTAAGCATGTGAATCATCAGTCCACCATTCGTGGCAGGAAGAGTAATCTAGCTCAGGCTCGGGGCCACTGATAGAAGGAGAAACCTTCTTCTACCACCTTTTTCTAAAACTTTTTTTTGGTATTTGTTTTTATACTGGAGGAACAGAGAAACAGTACAAAGGGGGCGAGTTCTTAGGGACACAGTAGAGGGGAAAGCGGACGTCTTTAGGAGACGTAGTGCTGAGGGGCAGAAGATGTCTCAGTCGTTACAGTTACCAGGACAACCAGGAACCAATTAACCTTTTTCTGCAGACAAGACCACCACCTTGTGGCCAAACCCTGACATAACATCAGCATGAAGAGGGATTGGAGTTATACAGTATCTCAATCAAACCGCCATTGTATTGTAAAATAAAACAAAAGAAAACTGCCTACAGCTTTTTCCACATGGTCAAATACAATGACAGAAAGGTTTTGGATGCTGAAACTACAACATACATGTTGTATACATGCATGTGTGTGTCAGTGTGGGAGCAATCGTTTGTAAACAAGGACAGTGTTTGTGCACTTTGGGTTTGATTGAATGATGACAAATGGCAAACGACACTTAACAAAATGGTAAAGGTTTAGGGATAATCTACTTACATCACACATTGTTGGGCCCATTGATGCAGTACCTAATCTAAACCTGATGCACAACAGGACATGACTGTCTACAAACAGGAAGCCCACCACCATGTGGCCAAATCCTCACCAAAATGTGTTAGTTGTCAGTTCTATGAAATTCAACCATTCTAATGGTAATTGTATTCCTGCTATATTGATGGAACACAACTTATGTCACCCCATTATTCTATCCAAATTGTTTGTGGTCTAATTTCCTTCTTGTCACTACAGTATCAGTGTACCCAGGTTGCAGGTTATGATGTTGGCCTTGAAAAACTCATCCATGCATTTGTTTCGAGTAGACTTGATTATTGTAATGGTCTACTAACAGGCCTATCTAAAGGAGCTGTTCGTAAATTGCAGCTCATCCAAAACGCCGCTGCTAGGGTCCTAACAAAAACAAAGACATTTGAACACATTACACCAATCCTGAGATCCCTGCAGTGGCTACCAGTCTCTCAGAGAATTGAATTCAAAATCCTCCTAATTACATACAAATCACAAAATGGTCTTGGACCAAAATACATATCAGATCTCCTCCCACCCTATATTCCCGCAAGGCCCCTAAGGTCAGCTGAGACAAATCAGCTAATAATTCCAAGAGTAAAAACAAAACACGGTGCAGCAGCTTTCAGTCACGCTGCTGCATGCTCCTGGAACAAACTCCCTGAAGAAATCAAACAGGCCCAAACCCTTAAAATATTTAAATCCAAGGTAAAAACCTTCATGTTTTGCACCAGTTATGATTAAACACAAACACTTCTATCAATGTCTTTTTTCCATTAACTATTGTTTATCTGAAGTAAAACAAAAAGAACAAGTGCCATCAGCAGTCACAGTGCTAGAGAGAGGAAGAAACTTCATTTATGTTATAACTAATGTAGTGTGAGGGGATAGAGACGTCTGAGAAGAGTCCAGGTGTTCCCTGAAGAGATGGGTCTTTAGTCTCCAGCAGAAGATTGGTAGTGACTCCAAGGTACCAAGTACCATACAACCAACATTGGTGATTTACTGCTGCCTGCTGTGCTAGTATAGCCTAGTGATATTCATGTACACCAGTAGCAGGTGTACAGTTTACCAGTTTACTGCAGGTAAAACCATTGAAGGTTTCTTACTCAAAATGCATTGGAGAAGATTGAGGTTCCTCCCCTCAGATGTTCTCCTCAAATGCTTTGAGAAGGAAGCAAGTGGAGGAATCAAGTTTTTAAGTGCGAGAGCCCCACATGCCAATCCCTCGCTTACCCATAGCAAGTCCCACCCAAATTACTAAAATGGAGACCATCAGTCATAAGGGCTACCCACCCCCTAGATTTTTAACTGCAGTTCTGTTACCTTATTGGCAGTGGTGTAGTCTAGTTTTTTCTAGAATGAATGAATGAATGAATGAATGAATGAATGGTCTTTATTGTCATTGATATAGTACAGGTACCAAACAACAACATTTGGGAGGGGGGGCTCCCCTGGTGCTAGGAAAGAAAAAAAAAAAAAGAAAAAAAAAGAAGGGAAAGGAGCTGGTTTACATAAATAAAGGCTATGTACACTATCCACTATACTATACTGTACACATAAAACACTGTGCTGTACTCTATGCTATACCTATTCTAACATTTCCTATTCTCTGCAACCTTATACCTAGGGTTGTCATATTGCACATAGTGTTATTGCACATTCATTTAAAGTGTCGCAGTTTGCAGGCTTGAAATTTACACATTTGTGCCTCAGCACTACACCTGATTTTCAATCCAGCAGCTGCCATCAATCCGTCCAGACTGTCCAGGGCCCAGAACCTAGGTCTTTGCTGTGTTCAGGGCCTGGATGGCCCTGGGGTAGCTGAGCTTCAGTCTGTTTGTCCTTGCGAACATGGTCCTGTACCGCCTGTTCGAGGGCAGCCGAGCAAAGTGTTCATACCCAGGGTGGGATGGGTCTCTGGAGATCTTGGAGGCCTTCCTGAGGCAGCGTGTGTTGTACAGCTCTTCCAGAGAGGGGAGGGGGGCGCCGGTGATCTTCTGGGCCGTTCTCACGACTCTCTGTAGCGCATTCCTCTCTGCGGCTGTGCAGCTGGAGAACCAGTTGCAGATGCAGTAGGTGAGGATGCTCTCCACTGCGCAGCGGTAGAAGGCCACCAGCATCTCCTGTCCGATGTGGTCTTTCCTGAGGACTCTCAGGAAGAAGAGCCGCTGTTTTGCCTTCTTGATGATGGCTGCTGTGTTGTTCTTCCAGGACAGGTCATCCTGTATGTGCACCCCCAGGAATCGGAGGGTTGAGACTCTCTCCACGCTCCCTCTGTCGATGAGCAGGGGCTGGACCTCAGATTTTTTCTTCCTGAAGTCCACGATGATTTCCTGGGTCTTTGACTGGTTCAGCAGCAGGTTGTTAACCTTGCACAGCTTGCTCAGCTGCTCTACCTCATCCCTGTACGCCGCCTCGTCCCCCCCCGAGATGCAGCCCACCACGGTGGTGTCGTCTGCAAACTTTACGATGGAGTTGCTGGGGTGGACGGGGGTGAAGTCGTAGGTGTAGAGGTTGTAGAGGATGGGGCTTAGCACGCAGCCCTGGGGGGACCCAGTGCTGAGTCTGAGGGCTGTGGAGGTGTGGGAGCCCACCCGCACCCTCTGGGGGCGGTCGGACAGGAAGTCCTTGATCCATGCACATATAGAGTGTGATAGTCCCAGGTCTAGTAGTTTGGTCACTAGCCTGTCTGGAAGGATGGTGTTGAAGGCAGAGCTGAAGTCCACAAAGAGCAGTCTCGCGTAGCTGTTTCCCCTCTCCAGGTGGGATAGAGTGGAGTGGAGAGTCGTCGCGATGGCGTCCTCTGTGGACCTGTGGGCTCAGTAGGCGAACTGGTATGGATCCAGGTTAGGCGGGAGGCGTGTGACTATGTGGGCCCGGACTAGTTTCTCGAAGCACTTCATGATGATTGGTGTGAGTGCCACCGGGCGGTAGTCGTTTAGGCAGCTCACCGTGCTTTTCTTCGGGACTGGGATGATAGTTGAGGTTTTCAGGCAGGGTGGGATGGTGGCCTGGGACAGGGACTGGTTGAAGATGTTGGTGAAAACCCCGGCCAGCTGGTCGGCGCAGTCCCTCAGCACCCGTCCCAGGACGCCATCCGGCCCTGAGGCTTTCCTGGGGTCCACCGCCTTCAGCACGCGTCTCACTTCATGCTCTGTGAGGGTGAGGCTGCTGAGAGCTGGAGAGAGTGGTGTTTGTGTTGTGGTTACCTCCGTTCGCCCCTCGTCGAACCGGGCGTAGAAGGAGTTCAGCTTTTCCGCCAGCAGGGGGTCGTCCTCTGCGGCTGTGAGCCTGTTGGCTCTGAAGTTTGTCATGTGCTGAACCCCCTGCCACACCCGCCTGGAGTCGTTGCTCAGGAAGCATTCCTCAATCTTCTCTCTGTGGTCTGCCTTGGTCTCCCGGATGCCGCGCTTTAGGTTAGCCCTGGTGGTGCTGTACAGCAGTGTGCCCTTCCCTGCGAAGGCGTTGTCCCTCTCCTTGATCAGTTTTTGGACCTTCCCAGTCATCCATGGCTTCGTGTTGGGGTAGACCCGGACCCGTTTGTCCACGGTGGCTGAGTTGGTGCAGTTCACTATGTGGTTCAGAACCGACGACGTGAACTGTTCCAGGTCCTCATGCTCATATTCCTGCCATGAGGTGTCATTCAGGCAGATCTGCAGTGGAGCGGACCCTGCTGGCCAGGTTCTGACAGTCTTAGTGGTGATGGGAGCACTTTTCCTCATGGGAGTGTAGGCTGGGATCAGGAGGATTGACACATGGTCAGACATGCCTAGATGAGCTAGCGGTCTAGCCTTGTAAGCAAGCTTGATGTTGGTGTATACCTTATCCAGTGTTTTTTCTCCTCTTGTTGCACATTTAACATGCTGATAGAACTTCGGTAGTACTACCTTCAGGTCAGCATGATTAAAGTCCCCGGCGATTATATGAACTGCCTGTGGGTCTGTGCTCTGTCCACTACTGATGACGTCATGTAGCCGCGCCAATGCTAAGCTACCATCCGCGTTAGGCGCAATGTAAACAGATGTTATGTACACTGAGTTGAATTCCCTCGGGAGGTATGTGGGTCGGCATTTAACAGTCAAGTATTCCAGGTCTGGGGAGCAGTGGCTACTTACAGTTTTTGTGCTTAAGCACCAGCTGTCCTTCGTAGATATAATGAGGCCGCCTCCGCGCGTCTTCTCACTAAGCAGCGTCCTGTCCGCCCGGTGTAAAGTCCTTCCTTCCAAACCGACCGCGGAGTCCAAGATGGTGTCATTTAGCCAGGTCTCCGTGAGAATAATCACACAGCTATCTCCCACGATGTTGTTAGTAGCGACCTGCAGTCTGAATTCGTCCATCTTGTTAGCCAGAGACCTGACGTTGGATAGGAAAATACTCGGCAAAGCAGGTTTATCCGGGCTTCTCTTTAGCCTAGCTAGCAGGCCTCCCCTTCGTCCTCGGCGTTGCTTACGGTCACGACGCCGACGTTTGCGCTTGAGGGCTGGGACCGCGAACCATTTTTCTCCCGGCGACCTAGCGATTTCGAATGGGATCCTTTGTTGTTTCAAGAATTCCGTTGTTACAGTCCTCTCATTTTGCGCACCAACTTCTAATAAGTCTAGTCTGCTGTAGGTACTATTTACACAACCGTTCCCTATAAGTACTAAAATAAAAATGTACATACAAATGTACTTAAAAACACTAAAAAGCACCAGCGTTGGAGCCACTCCGAGCCGCGCGTCTGATCGCGCCGCCATCTTGAACTGTCAGCGGGTATACTGTGATTTTGCCCTCCCAGTCAGAGCGACACCTGTCCCGTAGCGACACCCCATAAGCACCACCACACTCACTTATGCATACAGTATGCATCTACACCTGGGTTTCTGTTAACCGGTAATTACCGGTCTTTGTCCGGTAAAATCTATTGAAGTCCGACAAATTGAAACCTCTTCGGTCATAATGTCCGGTGAAAATAATTCCCTCTAAGCACAATTTGAATACAATTCGCTAACGTTTAATTGTCACATTCTGATTCCTTCTATATTAAAAAAGACGAATATATAGGCAATATATTTATTTTATTATTATATGATTTGACGCCGGCATGATGATGACTCCGCGAAACAGCGGTGGCAGGGTTGCCAGATGGGATTTTACAGCCTAACCAGTCTATTACCGCTAAACCCAGTAGCCCATTCGGCGATAACCCGGCCCATCTGGCAACCCTGCTTTTAACCTGCAAACGTTGCAGCTCAAAGTGCACCATAGCGAGCGAGAGGTAAACATGGCAAGACAAAGTAAGCTTAACAATTACTTCATGAAACCAAGCTACAATGAGTCTGAGGAGAAGTCTGACTCTGAAGAGATGGAGGTAGTGGCTCCTCCAGCCAGAAAGTCTCGAGGGTTCCGAGTTGAATGGAAAGAACATTTCCCCTGGCTGCGTTTAGATGGGGAAGGAAAAATGTTCTGGTCACCGTGCAAAAAATTGGGGAGGAATAACGGATTCACGAGAGGAGCAACGAATATGAGAATGTCTCACTGATCACAGTCGGTGCAGTGACCACATATCGGCGGTCAGTTTGAGGCAACAGCAAACCGCTATGAAAGGCCACTTTGAGCAGGCTAATGAAACGGCTAACAATAAGCTGCACTCTCAGCTACAAGTTGCATTTCACATGGCAAAAAATGGCATCGCATGTCATCAGTATGTGGTACTGACTGAGCGACTGAAAGCAGTTAAGTTCATTTAAAGCCTATTTATTTTCAGAGAGTTTTATTCTATTTTATTTTATCTGATAAAAGGCATATGAATGGAAATTAGGCTAGCCTATGTGTCACGCCAGAAGCCTACATGTAACCTCTTGCACTTTTCAATAAAATGTTATAAATCTAGACATTGTGGTATTTCTTTATATACGTATCCCAGCCTGCCTATCAATTGTTTCTCAATAAACAGTTATGTTCTCCTCATTGTCATACTCCCGAGTCCGATTAAGTATGATTTGACAGGCAGTTAAACTAAATGCCTTCCCAACCAGCGAGACCTGGTTATAGAAATGACGTTGTTTTATTGATAAAAAAGGGTAAAACTGGAAAGAGAAAATAGAAAACTCACATTAATCCCAAACAATTTAACAGACTTCAGTTAACGTAATGTGGAGTCCGTTCATTGATCGATGCAGTCTGTTCAGTTCCCAGTGTGGCGCGTGTTCAGCGCTGGACATATGGCATAGCGCGCATGTGAATCATGAAAGCCTATTATTATATTTATTATATAGCTCGCATCTAATCGTATCGGATGAGAAATAGACATTAAACGGCATATATAGGCTACACAACAGTAATCACCGCGACAAACAGCTATATTATATTTTAATACGATGACCGGAATATCTCACGTTTGTCCGGTAAATTTAAATCTTCCCGGACACGTTGACCGGCACAATTTTTTTCTAACGGAAACCCTGATCTACACCAGTGTTTGCTGCCTTGGGGTGGGTGGCATGGACTGTATTTGTACATCAAGCTGCCTCATGCTACAGAAACAGGAGATAGGTTCCTGCCCCCTAAGGGCCGTTAGGCTCGAGAACCATCGTTTCTCAAGGCTACTTATGTGGTCTTGACTACATGTCCACTTTCTCACCTGGTTCTTGCTGTCTCTCTGGTGTGCCGACACCATCCTGCTCTCTCTCATTCTCTCCCTCTCTATCCTCCTCTCTCCCTCTTTTGCTGTCAACCAAAAGGCAAATATAACAACCAGAGTATTTATAATTTAATAAGAGGTATACATTGAATTCATATCAAATCATAACATCATTCTAATTGAATATTGGGTTGCTGTGGGCAATGCAGTCAGATACTGTCTTTACTTACTCTCTCACCTGTAAGAAAATCATATGTCCAACTACAAAAAACAGACATTTCCAATGAGTGAGGGTTTGTTCCAATGCTTCAATCCACTGTCCATGTACTGTAAATATACCATTATGGTATTACCATAAAGCCCAATTCTAGCAGAATAAGAAAGATTGTATATCTACTTTAAGTAAAATAATGAAGTGCATAAAGTTAGCTCTTTAGCTGGCATGTGTGCAGCAGACTAGCTCATCTAATCACCTCTGAGCACGCTAGCTAGCTTGCTAGTTCTTTGACACTATTATTCACACCATGAAACTATAATCAGACACTTTCTAGTCACAATAATAACGACTAATTTGAACCAACTTTCTCTGTCAGAACACAGTAATTATATTTGCTAACGTTTCAACTTGCTTACTTTCTTCTGCAGAGCTTTCACCCTGCAAAAACTCTCTCGCGTCGCACGCGCACACTCGTGCAAAAACAAAACAAAACGAAAACATTCTCCAGCACGGCACGAAGCTGTGTGTGGAGGTCTGGCCCGCCCAACCCAAGGCAATTGTAGGGGAAATACTGAGAGCATTCTGAACGACTGGTTATGCGATAACAAACATGTCAGAAAGTTCGAAGTAAGTGCTTCGTAACACAGACGGGGTGAATTTTATGAATAAAAGTGTGAAAGTTCTGTCACAAAACGCCGTTACGTATCCTCGCGCATTTTTAAGTGGGTATAGGCAAATCCTCGGCCTTTCCTAGTGGGTATACGGCGTAGTCCTGCGTATCACCTAGACTACACCACTGCTTATTGGGTATAAACTACAAAAGCACATGGAGATTCAGCCAAGACCCCAGAGACTTTGGCCAACAGACTGAAACATGTGGCTCAGCTCAAACCCTTTTCTGGCAACTTGCTTGTGAAATCACACTGAGAAAAAACACCCACAGACCAACGGGCAGGAGGAGAAACACATTGGACTGGGTTGGGTTCAGGAGCTGGGTTGGGTTCAGGTTGCCATCACAGTAATAAATGGTCAGTTGATCGAGCACACCAAGAGTTGGTATATGACTTGGGGTAAAAGGGTGGCATGATGTATGATTATCTAGAAAATAAACAAAGGATTAGTTGTAACATCAATGTTAAAGGAACTTGGAACAAACTTACACATGGCTGAAGCCTAGTAACTATTTACATACAAAAGGTTAGGCTAATGATGAACCACATGGCAAACAATAGCCTTGAAAGGAAAGTCTTCAAATCAAAGGTATGACTTAGACAAAGGGAAGGAAAAATACATACATTTATTTGGCTTATACTGGAATTGAGAAAATAAACAGAACAGCCATTGGAACTAGTAATAGTGATCTCAATCAAGAGATTCCCACTTCTTTAGAAGGAGTCTGGTGCACGCTTAGGCTTTATATGGAATGACAATCTAATCAAAAGGCAATCAGGTGTTTTTGGTGGCAATTAGACTCATAAATAGCAGGTGTGTTTGCCATCCTCCATTGCTCTAGACCTATCCAGTTCAATCCGATCTACTGCAGTTTCCTCTATATGCATTTATGGCGGCCCGCCACCAATGAATTTCCTCCGCCACTAATTGATTGAGACAGTCCACTTTGATTCAGGCTGCGCAGAAAGGCAGCGAGTTATTATGACCGGAAAACAGAAAAAAAGCAGATTGAAGCTAGATTCAGGCCGCTTCCAGACCTACATTTCGTTACGATTTAGGGCGTAGTTAGTTACAATATGTTACAATGTTGCAATTAACCTCGTCGTTTGTGTTCGCACTGCAATCGAGACTGAATCGCTCTCAACAGGCGCGCGGCGCAAGGCGACGCGCTTTCAAAACAGTTTTGTGATTGGTCCGAATTTAGCGGGACATTTGGATTTCTCTCTTCGCCCGTCGCCGGTCGCTTTAATCCCGTAAACGTATCCTAATCGAAAATGCAACATCATCAGCGACGACTGTGGGTTATTGCATTTACTGCTGTTCTCTGGTTCATGTTCTTATACCTCATCCTTCGACACCCTCTGTCCACTAACCTTGAAGCCAGCTCGATCCTCTCCTCGGGCTCCCTGGCTCTCTGAAACGCTACATGCTTGTAGACTAGAGCTCAGAGCAGCTGAGAGGAAATGGAGAAAAACTGGCCTTTCTGATGACCTTATCCTCTATCACTCTCTCCTCCCCAACTACGCCTCCTCGGCATCAGCTGCTAAAGCATCCTACTATCATTCCAAAATACATTCTTCTGCCTCTGATCCTAGAAAACTGTTCTCCACTTTCTCTTCACTCCTTAATCCACCTCCTCCCCCTCCTCCTTCCTCCCTGTCCGCCGATGACTTTGTCACCTACTTTGAAAAAAAGGTGGACGACATCAGCAGCACCTTTTCCCCCCCACCTCTCCCTCCTCCTACTAACGATGCTAACACCCCTTTCCAAACTCTCTCCTCGACACTCGGTCTCTGGCTTGTCATCTTTTTCTCCCCTCTCCCCCGATGAGATTCTCAAACTTATCACATCGAAGCGGGCAACCACTTGCCCTCTTGATCCCATCCCCTCCCCTCTTCTCCAATCCATTTCCGCCGACATCCTTCCTTACCTTACCACCCTAATCAACTCCTCCCTATCCACAGGATCTGTCCCAGCGGCCTTCAAAATAGCCAGAGTCAAGCCTCTCCTTAAGAAACCTACCCTTGACCCTTCATCTGTCCACAATTACAGACCTGTATCCCTTCTCTCCTTCCCTTCCAAAACCCTTGAGTGCGCGGCATCTAAACAACTGACTGACTATCTCCAGAAGATGGATCACTTAGACCCCCACCAATCCGGCTTCAAGGCTGGGCACTCCACTGAGACTGCGCTCCTTGCTGTCACGGAAGCCCTCCACGCTGCTCAAGCTTCCTCCCTCTCCTCTGTTCTCATTCTCCTTGACCTGTCTGCTGCCTTCGACACAGTCAATCACCAGATCCTTCTCTCCATCCTCTCAGAACTGGGCATCTCTGGCACCGCACACTCCTGGTTTTCTTCCTACCTGGCGGGCCGCTCCTACCAGGTGACCTGGAGAGAATCGCTGTCTTCTACACGAACCCTCTCCACTGGGGTACCCCAGGGTTCTGTCCTAGGGCCCCTACTCTTCTCTCTCTACACCAAGTCTCTTGGCTCGGTAATCTCTTCACATGGGCTCTCCTACCACAGCTACGCAGACGACACTCAACTCTTCCTGTCCTTCCCCCCCGTCTGATGTACACGTGGCAACCCGTATCTCTGCATGTCTCGCTGACATTTCAACATGGATGGCTGACCACCATCTCAAGCTCAATCTTAACAAGACCGAGCTCCTCTTCATCCCCGGGAAAGCCTGCCCTCTCCAAGACTTCTCTATCACAGTGGAGAGCTCTACTGTAACCCCCTCCCTGACAGCGAAGAACCTTGGAGTGATCCTGGATAACCGACTATCCTGTGGGGAGAACATTGCAGCAACGGCTCGCTCCTGCAGATTCTTCCTCTATAACATCAGAAGGATACGACCATTCCTTACCAGAGAGGCAGCGCATCTCTTGACCCAGGCACTGGTCATCTCCCGCCTGGATTACTGCAACATACTCCTGGCCGGTCTCCCCGCCTCCGCCATTAGACCTCTGCAGCTCATCCAGAACGCTGCTGCACGTCTGGTATTCAACCTCCCCAAACACTCTCATGTCACCCCTCTCCTTCGCACCCTGCACTGGCTCCCGATAGCAGCTCGCATCAGATTCAAGACCCTGGTGCTTGCATATCAGGCAGCTAAAGGGACAGCCCCTGCCTACCTGAAGGAAATGGTAACCCCCCAAACTCCAGCCCGTTCACTCCGCTCCTCCACCTCGGCTGGCCGACTGGCCCCACCACCTCTGCACAGCAGTCGTGCTGCCCGATCACGTCTCTTCACAACTCTGGCTCCCCACTGGTGGAATGAGCTCCCCACGGCTGTCAGAACGGCAGAGTCACTACCCATCTTCCGTCGTAGACTGAAGACCCACCTCTTCAGGTTACACCTTAACTGCTCCTCCTGAGACATCTTCTGCCCTCAGTACTAAAGACGTCTCCTAAAGACGTCCGCTTTCCCCTCTACTGTGTCCCTAAGAACTTCTATCGTCCCCCTTGTACTGTTTCTCTGTTCCTCCAGTATAAAAAAATAAAAAAAAGTTTTAGAAGAAGGTGGTAGAAGAAGGTTTGTCCTTCTATCAATTACTCTTCCTGCCACGAATGGTGGACTGATGATTCACATGCTTAGTATTCAAATGTATTGATTGTAAGTCGCTTTGGAATAAGGCGTCTGCTAAATGCCAAAAATGTAAATGTATACCAGTGCTCAGTATAGAGTATTTTAAATGAACATTCGTAATGTATGTCTCTGATGTTCATGGTCAATTAAATCAGCCTATTTTGTGAAACAAATAATGTTCCCGCTAATGGGTTAACCGAGCATTCTCGCACCTAACGTAAAGCCCTACCTCCAACAGAACAACATCCTGGAGAAGTTTCAGTCTGGCTTCAGACCTGGCCATAGCACTGAGTCGGCACTTTTAAAGGTTTGGAACGACCTCCTCCTCATCGCAGACTCCAGGAAATGTGCTGCCCTGGTCCTCCTGGACCTCAGCGCAGCTTTTGACACTATAGACCACGCCATCCTCCTCGATCGCCTCCAGCAGGAGGTTGGCATCACCGACACCGCTTTGTCGTGGTTCAAGTCCTACCTCAGCAATAGAACCTACGCCGTCCACATAGCAGACAGCTCCTCCAGACAAGCCAACCTCACCTGTGGGGTCCCTCAGGGCTCCATCCTCGGTCCCATCTTGTTCTCCCTCTACATGCTCCCCCTATGTCTAATCCCTCAACGCTACAAGATCTCATTCCACTGCTATGCGGACGACACCCAGCTCTACCTGTCAATCAACACTGACGACCCAGCCGATCTGAAGCGCCTGATGGACTGCCTCCGCGATGTGAAGGAGTGGATGGCCCAGAGCTTCCTACAGCTGAATGAGAGCAAGGGGGAAATCCTCCTCATCGGCAACACCACCGCCATCACTCAACTCAGCACCAACATGGGAAGCCTGTCCACCCTTGTCAGACCACATGTCAAGAACCTCGGTGTCATCTTTGACTCTGAGCTTAACCTTGACCGACAAGTGAGCTCCGTCGTTTAGGCATGTTTCTACCAACTACGCATCATAGCCAAGATCAAGTCCTTCCTCACCCCCAACGACCTGAGGAGGGTCGTCCTCATGCTAATCTCATCTAGGCTCGACTACTGCAACTCACTATATGCTGGACTTCCTGATAAGACCATCTACCGCCTGCAGCTAGTCCAAAATGCCGCTGCCAGGCTGGTGTCAGGCACCAAAATGAGGGAACACATCTCCCCTGTCCTCATCTCCCCTCACTGGCTCCCAGTGAAGAAGAGAGTGAAGTTCAAAATCTGCACCTTTGTTTTTAAAGCTCTCAACAGTCTCGCCCCACCCTACATCAAGGACCTCCTGGACCAGTCTACCTCCTCAAGGCCCAGACCCAGGCTCAGGTCCGACGCCCAACTCAGACTGAGGGTCCCACGTACCAACCTCAAGAGGAAGGGTGACCGTGCCTTTGCGGTGATAGCACCGACCCTGTGGAACGCGCTCCCTTCTGCCATCAAGTTTGCCCCCACTCTGGACTCCTTTAGAGCCAAGTTAAAAACCCACCTCTTCCTAAATGACATTCCCTAAGTCTACTCCCTATTTGTTGTGAATTGTATGCCTGAGATTTACGTTTAAGTCGTCTGTGTCTGATTCTGTGTTCCTTGTCTTTGTCTTTATCTGTTCCTTTACCCGGGCTGCGCCCCGGGCCGATGTAAAAGTTGGATGGGGGGCGCATTATAAATAAAATTAACATAACATAACATAACAAGCACCTAGCTTCGAACTATTCATAGCAATATGCGCGGGGCAAAAATAATCTATTGCCTCTAAAATCACCACGAACAGAACGGCGGAGGTACGGGTAAGCAGGGCTCATGTTGGTGTCCTCAAAGGTAAGAGTTGGTTTTCTTTAACTCAACTGATAGCATTACCTTGCTGTTGTTGTTTACCGAATGCTCCATCTGACTGTCACACTGTGATTTTACTTGTGTAAACAGTTAATGAGTAACGTTAGCCGGTTTTGTGTGTGTACGTGTACTCTCATGTAGGCCTACTTCGTATTGATCTTTCTGTGTGTGTGTGTGTAATGCGCGTTCCGCTGCAGCTGTAGGATATATTGGTATTTGATCACCTTCTATATAAAGTCACCTGCTCGGCTTTGTTTTGAGCGCCAGTGCGCGTTTTATGCGACAAATGAGCGCTCCGCCACTAATGTGAAAAATCCGGGAGGAAACACTGTACTGCATCAATCACCAGCATAGAATCAGTTAGCAGATCGAGCTCTAACATTGAGTCTATGGGAAGCCAAACTCTCTATCTCGATCTGCTAACTGTTTCTATCCTGGTGATTGTTGCAGTAGATCAGATTCATCTGGATAGGTATTAAACAACAAGATGGCTGACTTCCCACAATGTCATGTCCCAATTAAGGAAATTAAAGCCAGGTCTCCACAACTTATGTCACCCCATTATTCTATCCAAATTGTTTGGGAGGTCTAATTTTCCTCCTTGTAGCTACAGTATCAGTGTACCCAGGTGGCAGGTTGCAGGTTATGATGTTGTCCACATGAGGGCGGTGACGATCCCACTGCATTTCTATTATGTAGTGGAATGTTACTGTGCTGCTGGTCAGCTGGTTAAACTCAACATATGAGGCCTTTTGTATACATTTCTCACAAATCCCAAAAGACAGAAATGAACTGCAGCACCTTGATTTACAGACTTTATTGGGTTTGAAGTTCTCTTATGTGTTCCTAATACAAAGTGAAAGAACAGTAAAAGCAGCCGAATGGCTAAACAGCTGACCAAACTAAAACTTCTGCCCAAACTGAGCATAATGGGTCTTCCCTGTTTGTAACAAGTACATTTGTCTAAGTAAGTGAACCAACTATACAACAGTCTTTGTAAGTAAAACCTTTGATATGAACACGTGCCATTGGCAGTCACAGTGCTAGAGAAAGGAAGAAACGTTTTTTATTTTCTAATGTAGGGTGTTAGAGGATAAAGAGGTCTGAGAAGAAATGTGCTCAAAGGCTTAGAAGACTACAAAGTGTGGTACAATGAAGAATATGGCTAAAAAGTAAACTACAGAACTAAAAGCACTTACTAGATTCACTAGGCACAAAAAAGACCCCAAATACAACTATTGCTAGAGCAAAAAAACAAAACACATGCTTTCAGCAAAAGGCTTGCTAGGGGATGTCCCAGTCTTTTTATATTGGCCTTGCCGGTGAAGCCCATTGGTTGAAGGCCAGATTGGATGCATTGATTGGTTTAGAGGGATGCCAATCTAAGTATAGGTGTGATGGCGGAAGGAAATTCTGGCATGGTTCTGCTTCATGCACACACACACACACACACACACACTCCCCACTCGCCATCACAATCCCACCCCCACTGCCACACCCATCCAAGCAGCCTTTTTTGGAGCCCAGCAGACTCTCATCACCAATCAATCAACCAATCAATCAGCCCCTACACTGGCCTTTGAAGAAGTGGTTGCCTTCACTAAACAAGTTACAGTAAGAAAGAATTGTTTTTGTTTTATCTCATTATGTTTTAGATTTCAGTTTACAAGAGTTGTCTCCCTTTTTATCTGTATTTTTGGCTACAGCCATTTAATTTATTTTTAAATAAAACATTTATTTAAAACACGGTGCAGCAGCTTTCAGTCACGCTGCTGCATGCTCCTGGAACAAACTCCCTGAAGAAATACTGAGTGTATTCTCTGATGCGTCCTTAGGGTATCTGCCCGAGTGAAACACTTCCCACACTGGGAGCACTGGTATGGTTTCTCTCCTGTGTGTATTCTCTGGTGTTCAACTAGGGATCCTGCCTGAGTAAAATTCTTGCCACACTGTGTGCACTGGTATGGTTTCTCTCCTGTGTGTATTCTCTGGTGTCTCTTTAGGTGTCCTGCATGAATGAAACTCTTGCCACACTCAGAGCACTGGTATGGTTTCTCTCCTGTGTGTATTCTCTGGTGTTCAACTAGGGATCCTGCCTGAGTAAAATTCTTGCCACACTGTGTGCACTGGTATGGTTTCTCTCCTGTGTGTATTCTCTGGTGTGTCTTTAGGGATCCTGCTTGAGTAAAACATTTCTCACACTGGGAGCACTGGTATGGTTTCTCTCCTGTGTGTATTCTCTGATGTGTCTTCAGGAGTCCTGCTCGACTGAAACTCTTGCCACACTGGGAGCAGTGGTGTGTTTTCTCTCCTGAGTGTCTGTGTTGTTGATGGTTTCCTGATGTGGTGGAGCTGGGCTCGCTGTCTGAACCTGGGTTGGAGCTCTGCTCATCTGTAAGAATATGAACATATACAGGGTTACAAACACATTCTGTGCAAAACATTGAGCAAAGTTGTAAAAAAGAAGAATATTATTTTAAATAGATATATTACTATAGTTTATACTGCAAAACATGATGGTGTCTCTCTGGTTTCTCAAATATATTGTTAAAGAAAAGGTGTAATAAAATAAAATAATATAAACATGCCTGTACGTCATATACGTGTGAGTTTGTCTCAACATAATACAAGGGTCAAAAGGTCAAATTGTATGACCAAGTGGATTGGGGGAGTAACACAATGGTTAACCCATTTAAACCGGGGGCGCTGTTGCGTTGTTCTACCTTTCAAGCCGGGAAAACGGATACGTCATTTTGTAGTATGTGTTTTTTTTCCACATTCTTCTGGTCTCTTGGCCAATGGAATGCATGAACATATACACGTGGGAGTATCTACACACGTGCAGATTATAATTTTTTTCACGATATCTTGGCAACAGCGGAGAAGTTTCTGAAGTTAGTTCTGAAGGGAGTGATATTGATGATGAGCTGCAACGTTTGCAGGAAAAGCGCTATACAAATAAAAGTTATTACTATTGTTATTATGACAATGTTATAACTGATTCGGATGATTTGGAAGGCTTTGAAACGGAATGGAAGACCGACAACTAGCACCGTAATCCTAGGAGGCATTTCAACCGCATCTCGTCAGCCTCGACAGCCTACAGTAAAGGGCCCTCCAAACTCATCACAGCCTACAGTAAAGGGCCCTCCAAACTCATCACAGCTGGCTGAACTGCGATCTTCAGTCGCCAGGGCAAGACAGATCGTTAGCCAACTTGTTGAGCCACTAAAGCGACGGTGCAGCCCCCCTGTTCTCTACCCCCACCCTCACTCCCTGCCCCCAACTCCCCAAACCACTCAACCCCAAATTAAGGTCCTTAATGACATTCGTGTGAACACTGACTCCAGAAAAATCTGTTTTAGTACTACTAGACTGGTTTAGATCTTACCTACAGGACAGAAGCTGTTGTCTCTATTGGCAACTTTGTGTCCGACCAAATTAAAATGACATGTGGGGTTCCCCAAGGGTCAATCCCCCCTCCTATTCAATCTCTAGATGCTTCCATTGGGACACATCATAAAAAAGAACAAAATTGCCTACCACAACTATGCAGATGACATACTGTACATAGCCCTGTCACCGAACGACTATAGCAGGGGTATTCAGCAAAAATTAAACAAGGTCCAGTTAGAGAAAATGTCCTCAAGCAAAGGTCTGGAACATTATAATGTCTAGATTGCGTTATGATTCAGTGTCATATATATATAAACTCCTCAAAAAAAGTTTGGAAACGTTATTTCAGTCGATTCTTCCTCCCCTTTAATAATACCAATGGGTATTGTATTTTATATCGTTGGAAAGCCTTATTAGTCACCTTTACAACGAGGTACAACTTGTAAGGATCATGCATTCGTGGAATGAGTAACACAGCTAAACGTGTGGGTAGCGGGCAATATTCTTCTGTTGGTATTCACTCTCGTTTTGAGCTTCAAGTGCTGGCAGGTGTATGGCACCTAATTGACAGGAATTATATTCTGGGGCCAGTGGCGATCCCATATCTCCAGATTCTGGGACCTAACTCCATACTCCAGGATGACAACGCTCGCCCCCACAGAGCCAGGATCATCACAGAGCACCTCCAGAATTTGGGAGTGGAGAGGGTGGAATGGCCTGCCGTGAGTCCAGACCTCAACCCAATCGAACACTTGTGGGATCAGCTTGGGTGTGCTGTACGTGCCAGAGTGACCAACGCAACCATGTTGGCTGACTTGTGGCAAATCCTGGTTGAGGAATGGGATGCCATCCCACAGCAGTGTGTAACCAGGCTAGTGACCAGCATGAGGAGGAGGTGCCAAGCTGTTGTGACTGTATATTAGGGCTGGGTTCAAAAAATCGATTTCCCGATTCTGAATCGATCTTCATTGAATGAGCGATTATCGATTCATAAATCCCGAGATCGATCTTTCATGTTTTTTTTGTTTTTGTTTTTTTTTCTGCTTGCAGCTTCAACCCGCAACGAGATCTCGTGGCCAGATCTCGCGCTACAAGAATGTAGCATATCTCACGCAACGACCAGGCTTAACACTAGAGCAGCCGTGAGGTGTTAAACAGCACCAGTGAGTACAAAAAAAAATCTACCTTTGCACTCGATCAAATTTCAGGACCCTCCTTTCATGACTTTTCCTAGATATGTGCGTTCTACCACCCAGCATCTTTACATTTTCAAAATCGAGTTAGTATAAAGCGATTTTGCAGTATTTCTGTGTGTGTCTGTGTATTTGCCTTGGGATTCGGCTGCCATCTTTTTCTCCAAGGCTGCAATTCTCTTTTATATCAGCAGAGGTAGCAAGGGGACACACACTGTGCTCAACCTTCAGGCTTCAGTGCTGAATTAGATACAGTATAAGACTGATAAGTATGTAACATAATGTGTTTATATATAGGCTATATATAGCAATAGGGATACATAAGATATGTATATGTACAGACAGTTATGAAAATGATAAACTGTACAGTATGTCTCCCAATCCCTTCAGATTTGTTGGAGCTGAGTTTTTTTTTTCACCCAAGTTCCATGCAATAGTGATAAGATATTATGATATGTGTAGCCTATGTACAGTTATGAATGATACACTGCACAGTATGTACCTATCAAGCTGTGTGGTATTACATAGGTACCACAGCAAAGTAGTTCATCAACGAATATTATATAACAAATGGATATTTATAATATTGTATATAATGTCTTTTTTGTATATTACTGTAGACCACGTTGTAGTAGTAGCCAATTGCAGAGTGTATTCATTATTTTGTTGGGTTGTTTGTTTGAATCCTCACTGTGTTCATGTTGTGCAGTGAACAAACAATTGTTGGGAGAATAAACTGTCTCTTGCCGTGAAATGTGTACATCAAATAAAATGATGTCAGCGATGATTATGCCTGTAATCATCAACGATATAACGAACGGATATTTCTGAGTGGGGCAGTCCCAGATATAGTGAAGACAGACAGGAAAGTAAGGAGAAGAAGGGAGAGAGTATATTGACAATTGATAATAAGATATTGATAATGTATTTCGCTGTCGACCAACATCGTTTGAAATTACGTGCTTGTGCATTGAATGACACTATGTACAGCGCTGTCAATTTTCATAGGACGGCCAATGTAATGCGTTGTTTTTTTGATTTTGCATTCCTTGTTTCGTGGTAAACTAATCTCTTTCTGATCGTCCCGTTCACAAAAACCTAAGGTGAAAATTACTTGGAACTATGTGTGAAAAGGCTGATGGCTCTCCGATCAATGAACAAAGAGATCGGGTTTCCCCCGCTGCACCACGTCCCAACGGTGTGTTTCTGTAACCATTTTCACCTCCACCTTCCCAGACCACTATTTATAAATAATAATCCACAGATAGGCACAGTCACAGTGCTACATGAAAATATCTAGCCACACACCACATATCATAGCTCCGCCCTATATGTATTTATCATCATATTTCTCAATATAAAACGGAGGTACGATAGATGGCAGATATATGTATGGTATATCAAAGAATATAATATAAAACGCATCACATGTTTGTCATTGTGTGAAAATGTTTCTGTAGCGAAGAACCTTGGGTGCAATTGTGCAATAATAACACTATTTACAGCGCTGTCTTTTATTGCTATATTTATTACTGTTATATATAAATGTGAACATTACAGATACCTGGTCAACACAGCTTGGGATTCCAAGAAAATTACTTGGAACTATAGTCTATGTGTGAAAGGGCTGATGGCTCTCCGATCAATGAACAAAGAGATCGGGTTTCCCCCGCTGCACCACGTCCCAACGGTGTGTTTCTGTAACCATTTTCACCTCCACCTTCCCAGACCACTATTTATAAATAATAATCCACAGATAGGCACAGTCACAGTGCTACATGAAAATATCTAGCCACACACCACATATCATAGCTCCGCCCTATATGTATTTATCATCATATTTCTCAATATAAAACGGAGGTACGATATATGGCAGATATATGTATGGTATATCAAAGTATATAATATAAAACGCATCACATGTTTGTCATTGTGTGAAAATGTTTCTGTAGCGAAGAACCTTGGGTGCAATTGTGCAATAATAACACTATTTACAGCGCTGTCTTTTATTGCTATATTTATTACTGTTATATATAAATGTGAACATTACAGATACCTGGTCAACACAGTTTGGGATTCCAAGAAAATTACTTGGAACTATAGTCTATGTGTGAAAGGGCTGATGGCTCTCCGATCAATGAACAAAGAGATCGGGTTTCCCCCGCTGCACCACGTCCCAACGGTGTGTTTCTGTAACCATTTTCACCTCCACCTTCCCAGACCACTATTTATAAATAATAATCCACAGATAGGCACAGTCACAGTGCTACATGAAAATATCTAGCCACACACCACATATCATAGCTCCGCCCTATATGTATTTATCATCATATTTCTCAATATAAAACGGAGGTACGATATATGGCAGATATATGTATGGTATATCAAAGAATATAATATAAAACGCATCACATGTTTGTCATTGTGTGAAAATGTTTCTGTTGCGAAGAACCTTGGGTGCAATTGTGCAATAATAACACTATTTACAGCGCTGTCTTTTATTGCTATATTTATTACTGTTATATATAAATGTGAACATTACAGATACCTGGTCAACACAGCTTGGGATTCCAAGAAAATTACTTGGAACTATAGTCTATGTGTGAAAGGGCTGATGGCTCTCCGATCAATGAACAAAGAGATCGGGTTTCCCCCGCTGCACCACGTCCCAACGGTGTGTTTCTGTAACCATTTTCACCTCCACCTTCCCAGACCACTATTTATAAATAATAATCCACAGATAGGCACAGTCACAGTGCTACATGAAAATATCTAGCCACACACCACATATCATAGCTCCGCCCTATATGTATTTATCATCATATTTCTCAATATAAAACGGAGGTACGATATATGGCAGATATATGTATGGTATATCAAAGAATATAATATAAAACGCATCACATGTTTGTCATTGTGTGAAAATGTTTCTGTAGCGAAGAACCTTGGGTGCAATTGTGCAATAATAACACTATTTACAGCGCTGTCTTTTATTGCTATATTTATTACTGTTATATATAAATGTGAACATTACAGATACCTGGTCAACACAGCTTGGGATTCCAAGAAAATTACTTGGAACTATAGTCTATGTGTGAAAGGGCTGATGGCTCTCCGATCAATGAACAAAGAGATCGGGTTTCCCCCGCGGTGTGTTGCGTGTTCACGCTTCTTGCGTGACATCGCCCTCCAGCGATCTTTGTGCGTCAGTACACTCTTCTCTATGTTAAACTATCATAGTGCTGAAGCACACCTCATCGCGATTGAATAAGGTCGCGATCCGCGGCTCTCCTAGTGTTAAAGGCAGATGTCTGGGTGCATTTTGGATGTAAGAATTATGACGATAGAGATGAGCAGGACAAAAGCAAAGCCATATGCAAGCTGTGCGCAGTGGAGGTTACATTTTGTGGAAACACCACAAATCTACGGAACCACTTATTGAGGCATCACCCTGACGTGAAACATGGAAAAGCAGATCCGAAACAAGCCTCGCTGATAAAGACGTTTGGTTGCAAATTACAATCAAATTCTCTGCGTGCCCAACAAATTACTACAGTGTCGTCACTCGTCAGTGTCGTCAGTGTACTAGAACCACGCTACGTGTTACCGACACGCAAACAGTTGAGTGAAGTGATAGTCCCAGACATGTCCGCGCAGGTGAAACGTGACATCGCAACTTCACTCCAGCCAGCAGAGAGAGTTGCCATAACGTGTGACAGCTGGACATCCAGAGCAATGGACTCGTACCTGACAATCACTTGCCACTTTATCAGCGAGGCTTGTTTCGGATCCTCTTTTCCATGTTTCACGTCAGGGTGATGCCTCAATAAGTGGAATCATCCAATCCACCAAGCAACTCAAAACGAGAGTGAATACCAACAGAAGAATATAGGGGATTTTGGCAAATATTTTTGGGCCGCTACCCACATGTTTAGCTGTGTTGTTCATTCCATGAATGCATGATCCCTACAAGTTGTACCTCGTTGTACAGGTGACTAATCAGGCTTTCCAACGATATAAAATACAATACCAATTGGTATTATTAAAGGGGAGGATTAATCAACCAAAATAACGTTTCAGAACTTTTTTTGAGGGGTTTATATACTGTATGTTACGGTACATGTGGGAATACGGTACATGTGGGAAAACTAGGGTTAGGTGCTAGGGTGCTACGGTTAGGATTAGGGTTAGGGTTAGGATTAGGGGTAGGGTTAGACATGCCAGCATGTACCAAGTCGACGTAGCACCTAACCCTAACCCTAGTTTTCCCACATGTACCGTATTCCCACATGTACCGTAACATATATACATATAGTACATATACATATTAAAGTACAATTCAATAATATTTCAACAATATTGTAGATTTTCACTTTGAAGTGGAGAGATTATAAGTACTAATACATGTTATTTTCTAATGTAAAACAAGGGCTGCATTTAAATGTAAAGATACATAAGAGCTTTTGTAAAATGTGCATCTTAAAATAAAGTGCTTAATTTTTGAAAAATAAAATAAAAAACGAAATATAAAGTGTAGCTTCAGTTTCCCTTTCTCTTCTGTTTTGCTAGCATGTCCTGGGTTAATATTTCGGTTTCCCTTGTGGCTGATGATGCTGACGTAGGTATCTGTAGGTACATAGGTGTACAGATAAAGGCTGTAAACCCCTTATGCATCACTGTGTGCTATACTCTCTGGTTAACTGGTCATCTCTCTCTATCCGCCGAACCCTTCACTGGTATATTTTCATTTACAAATCCCAAGGACCCAAGGCGCACGGCAGCCCTAGCCCTCGTTTATTCAACTAGTGAATACTGCGCCCCAGTATGGTGTCGCAGTGCCCACACTGCAATTAAGTTGACCCTCCCTTTTGCCCATTACTGACCCCTCCCTGTCCCTAGCTCTTTAGCTGTCTAGTTTTAGGTTTTGTAGTTTTACTTTAGTTTTAGATTATCTTAGACTGTTTAAGACTAGTTTTAGTTTTAGATTATGTCGTTTTAGTTTAGTTTTAGACTATATTGACGGACAAAAGATCGAAAGTCAGTGCAAAACTTGATTCTCTCTCTAAACTAAAAAACAGGTCAGAAATTCTAGACTCTAAACTTCAACAGCCACATGAACTTGATAACTAAATCAGCCTACTATCACCTGAAAAACATAACAAGAATGAGAGGTTTCATGTCCAAATAAGTCCTTGAAAAAAAAAACTCATCCATGCATTTGTAGTAGACTTGATTATTGTAATGGTCTACTAACAGGCCTATCTAAAGGGGCTGTTCGTAAGCTGCAGCTCATCCAAAACGCAACTGCTAGGGTCCTAACAAAAATTAATATGTTTGAACACATTACACCAATCCTGAGATCCCTACACTGGCTACCAGTCTCTCACAGAAAATGGTCTTGGACCAAAATACATATCAGATGTCCTCCCACCCTATATTCATATCAGATCTCCTCCCTCCCTATATTCATATCAGATCTCCTCCCTCCCTATATTCATATCAGACCTCCTCCCTCCCTATATTCATATCAGATCTCCTCCCTCCCTATATTCATATCAGATCTCCTCCCACCCAATATTCATATCAGATCTCCTCCCACCCTATATTCATATCAGATCTCCTCCCTATATTCATATCAGATCTCCTCCCTCCCTATATTCATATCAGATCTCCTCCCTCCCTATATTCATATCAGATCTCCTCCCTCCCAATATTCATATCAGATCTCCTCCCACCCTATATTCATATCAGATCTCCTCCCTCCCTATATTCATATCAGATCTCCTCCCTCCCTATATTCATATCAGATCTCCTCCCACCCAATATTCATATCAGATCTCCTCCCACCCTATATTCATATCAGATCTCCTCCCACCCTATATTCATATCAGATCTCCTCCCTATATTCATATCAGATCTCCTCCCTCCCTATATTCATATCAGATCTCCTCCCACCCTATATTCATATCAGATCTCCTCCCACCCTATATTCCCTAAGGTCCCTAAGGTCAGCTGCTGCATGCTCCTGGAACAAACTCCCTGAAGAAATCAAACAGGCGCAAACCCTAAAAATATTTAAATCTAAGCTAAAAACCTTCATGTTTTGCAGCAGTTATGATTAAACACTTCTATCAATGTCTTTTATCCATTAACTATTGTCTTATTAAATTGTGACTGCTGCTGGTGTTTCTGGACACCTCTCGGAAATGAGAAAGACGTGAAATTCGTCTTGAAAGTTTTTTTTTTTTTTTTTCCAGACTTTCGTTTTTTTAGCTAACATTCAACTCGAAGATGTGAAGTACCCACTCGTTATTTTTCCGAACAGTTTTACGTTCATTAAATAAGTGTAATCTATAACACAATGACTTCGTTTCTTGTTGTTTGATGGGGATTCATTATCTTTGATGGGGATTTTCTGTGCTTAGTGATTTCAGGTGTAGCAACTTTCAAATACTCATGTCGTCTTCAATTTGTTTCCGATTTCAATGTATGATGCATCATTTGAAAGCTTACAATCTGTAGTTTAAGGACATGTAAAAAACAGAAAAATTATTTTGCCTACAGGTAGCCCTTTTCATTGGCCTGTGTCACAATTGTTTTATCAATTTACCTCTTATATTTGCTTTTATTCAGTAGTTTTTATTTTCTTGCTATGCTCCTCTTGCTGTATTTTTAAATAATGTATGTAAAGCACTTTGAATTGCCCCTGTTGTATGAAATGTGCCGTACAAATAAACTTGCCTTGCCACTGGCAGCATTGATTTTACAGCAGTGCAATGACCCTCACCACTATACAACAAAGACTTACCATCCGTGTCTTCAATCTCCACTTCTACTTCGACCTCTTCTTTCACCATCACTCCCTCCTCCCTCATTTCTTCTCCTCCATCTTCTTCTTTCACCATCACTCTCTTCTCCTCCATTTCTTCTTTCACCATCACACCATTCTCCTCTACATATTCTTCCTCCAGCTTCACTACCACCATCTCTGGACCCCACTGTGTGATTTTCAGGGCTGGAGGACCACAGCCAGATCCGGGGGACTCTGTGGACTCTGGTTCATACATGGTTACATGAGCTGAAGAGGACCTGCAGCTAGAAACAATGGAGGCACAAACAGTGCAGAGTCAATTATAAATGACAGCCAACCAGTTCACTGAAAGCCCATCTAGACTGACAGGACATGTCCTGCAAATGCAATAATCTATGGATTACTGATTGCATTTCTTTGTAATTAAAAGGTCTGGAAAATAGACATTAAACGGTTCCAATTAGTATTTTGATGTTTGATATTTTAAATACTTTACACAAGAAAAAATTACAATAATCTTCTAGTTAGGCTCAACTTCCTGGTCAGACAGAGGGCTGTATGGTAGGGATGGACGGTTTTTCGGTTATACCGAAAACCGGGGTTTATAAAAATAGAAATGTGAACTGCCTCCCACCCTCATATACTGTATATTTTGCTTGAGGATGCTCCAAAGGTTCTCAATAGGGTTGAGGTCAGGGGAAGATGGGGGCCACACCATGAGTTTCTCTCCTTTTATGCCTATAGCAGCCAATGACACAGAGGTATTCTTTGCAGCATGACATCGTGCATTGTCATGCATGAAGATGATTTTGCTACGGAAGGCACGGTTCTACTTTTTGTACCACGGAAGAAAGTGGTCAGTCAGAAACTCTACATACTTTGCCGAGGTCATTTTCACACCTTCAGGGACCTTAAAAGGGCCTACCAGCTCTCTCCCCATGATTCCGGCCCAAAACATGACTCCGCCACCTCCTTGCTGACGTCGCAGCCTTGTTGGGACATGGTGGCCATCCACCAACCATCCACTACTCCATCCATCTGGACCATCCAGGGTTGCACGGCACTCATCAGTAAACAAGACTGTTTGGAAATTAGTCTTCATGTATTTCTGAGCCCACTGTCATGCTGCAAAGAATACCTCTGTGATACCTCTGTGATACCTCTGTGAATACCTCTCAAACTCCCCCAGAAGCCCTTGCTGCCCGTCCTTCCCCAACGCCATGTTGGCCCGCCCAGGGCCTTCTGCCATTGGCTGGCTGCTCTTCTTGAAGCCGCCGATCAACCGAAGGAACTTCTGCTGTTTGTCTGCGTTGTCAAACTGGGCGGAGCCCCACTGGCCAAGGCCCTGGAGAGGGAGAGACACATGCTTGTTATAATAATAATAATAATAATAATAATAATAATAATAATAATAATACATTAGACTTATATAGCGCTTTTCTAGACACTCAAAGACGCTTTACAAACTGAAAAAGATCGAGTAGTATTAATAAAAGACACAAAAAAATAGATAAAATAAAGTATAGGGGCCTAATTAAGGTAGTGCTGGGGACACATGGGAAGGGGAGGGGGGGAGAGGGTTAACTGGTGAAGGCGAGCTTGAAGAGGTGGGTTTTGAGGGCCTGTTTAAATGTTGGGATGCATGTTTGTTACACATGTCAGCTTGTTCCATCCACTTCCATCCTGTAATAATATCATAATGATTGAGGTTATTAAAAATAAAAAAATAAAAATTGTTTATTTATGTACTGACCGATGAGACAGGTGCTGGTTTGGATTCCTGGTCAATCTCCTTCTGTAGCGCCAGCCTTCTGGTCTATGGAGCATAATGAAACACCTGTGTTATTTTACCTCACACTCACTGGCAGTCCACTTCTGTACAGCGCTTAGCATGTAGAAGAAGAATAACATTGCTAGTGTCCCTGTATCCATGACGATGCACTCATAAGGATGAATTCATATTCATCGTCTATTACCGTGTTAAATGTTTATCTATTTACTTTCTATATATATATATTTCACTGTCTTTGCCGTTCTAATGTATTGTATGTATTGTTCTATGTTGACCCTGAGTATTTCTGTTTATATGTTTGTTTTTATTCTTGCCGGGGCCTCTTGGCCAGATCCTCATTGAAAATGAGAATTTGTTCTCAATTGATTTTATCTGGTTAAATAAAGGTCAAATAAATAAAATATATATATATATCTATTCTTGTCATGTTTATTTTCTTACTATCCTCTATTCGTACTATCCGATTTTTGTATGCTGTATGTAAAGCACTTTGATTTGCCTCTGTTGTATGAAATGTGCTATACACATAAACTTGCCTTGCCTTCGACGCATTCATAAGGATGTGCGTTTGTCTTTACACTCCTTTCTCTCGTATTCAGAACGAGGGTACATATATATCTGAATGTCCGCCACGTTCAGGGTTATGTGTGAAGGCAGTATGTGTTTCTCAGTGATAACAGCGGTCACTCCTATAGCTTGTGTTTTATTCAGGAAAACGTCACAACATGTTCAAAGTTAAGCACAACCAACAAACTAGGAGTGGACTTCCTGTCATCGTAGCGAGGCTGTCGATGTGTCGTAGCGTAGTAGCGTAGGCCAGACTAGTCGATCTAACCGGAGCGGACAGTGATCTAACGGGTCAGTGGTGATCTACCTGGTCAATGTTGACCTCGTCTGTGTTCCCCGTCTTCTCAGACAGGAAGACAACGTCCACCTGGGCGTCCGTCTGAAGCAGAGACACAAGACATCAGGGGGGTATTCCATCAACGTCGCTAAAAGGAAAATCCAGGCTTATTTTTTATAATCTTGCGAGATTTATCAAAATTCGCTTGGATTTTCTTTCGATAAATCTTGTGAGATTTAATCAGAATAAGCCTGGATTTTCCTTTAGCGACGTTGATGGAATACCCCCCTCAGACTTCCCACTCACACAGAAAAAAACATATCAGGAAAAGTGTTTTTTAATACATTCAATAAGGACACCCCTCTCGATGTTCGTACGCTAGTATCTTGATGAGACTAACCTGGATATTTAAAAAAAAATAAAGTTAAATGCCAATAGAATTAAGTTAATGTCACAGACTGGGGCGATCTTTCAATGGTCCTGAATGTGGATGAATGTGGATGATCATGTAGAGAGCCATGTGTCTGCTTAACCTGGTAGTTAGAAGTGTGTCTGCTTAACCTGGTAGTTAGAAGTGTGTGTCTGCTTAACCTGGTAGAAGTGTGTGTCTGCTTAACATGGTAGAAGTGTGTGTCTGCTTAACATGGCAGAAGTGTGTGTCTGCTTAACATGGTAGTTAGAAGTGTGTGTCTGCTTAACCTGGTAGAAGTGTGTGTCTGCTTAACATGGTAGAAGTGTGTGTCTGCTTAACATGGAAGAAGTGTGTGTCTGCTTAACATGGTAGAAGTGGGTGATGGACTCAGTATAAACTGTTGAATCAGTTGCGATGCTGATTGAGTTAGCTTTGTTTTGCCATTTCATTCCTATAACGTGGCGTTAGGTTCTTGGGTGTGTCCACGTAACACCATATCATGGCAGGCTTTGATGACCCCTTGACCCCATCAACTCACCCCCTGGTCTTCAGGGTCACAGTATTCCACCATGATGTTCTTCTCCTTCTTCTTCTTCTCCTCCTTCGCTGGAGTGTCTCCTTTCTTCTTTCCTTTCTTCTGTGGTATGCTCTCCTCTATCGGTTCCTCCTCCTCCTCCTCTCCCGCTGCCTCTTTCTTCCCTTTCTTTTTCTTTCCTTTCGTGCCGTTGGTGACGGCAGCAGCTCCACCTCTCCCTCCCCCCTCCTCCTCCTCCTCCTCTTCTGTCTTTTGGAGCGTCTTCTTCTCCTTCTCTCCTTTCACAGCAGTCCTCCTCTTCTTCTTCTCCTTCCCTCCTTTCACAGCAGTCCTCCTCTTCTTCTTCTCCGGCCCCTCCTCTTCTACCACTATCACACCCTCCTCCTCCTCCTCTGTTTGCAACGAGGGCTTCCTCCTCTTCTCCTTCTTCAGCGCCGTCTTCTTCTTCTTGCTCTCCTCCGCTTCCGCCTTTCCCTCCGCCTCTGAGTCTATGCTAATGACTGCAGTGGTGTCGGAGGACTTGACCTTCTTCTTCTTCTTGTTCTTTGTGTTATCCTGGACTTCCTGTACCTCTGCCTCCTCTCCTCCCTTCACTGTTACCGTCACCCCTTTCTTCTTCTTTTTCTTGCTTTTCACCAGTCCTCCTTCTTCCTCCTCCGCCACTCCCCCGTTCGTCCCGGCGTTCTCCCCGTTCTCGGCGGCCGCTCTCTTCTTGCCCTTTGTCTTCTTGGTCTTCTTCGTGTCATCCCCCTTTCCGTCCTGTCCTCCCTCCGGCGTTCCGGCGGACGACAGGAGCTTCTTTCTCTTCTTCACGTCCTTCTTGCCTCCGTCGTTCTCGTCTGCGCTCGAAACCACGACCTGCTCCTCCTTCACCGGAGTCTCTCCTTTCTTCTTCTTCTTCTTCTCTTTCTTCACAGGGCTTTCTTCTTCTATGTTCTGCTCCTCCTCCTCCTCCTGCTGCTTGGCCACTTCCTTCTTCACCTTCACCTTCTTCACCTTCGCCATGGCAACCATCTTCTTGTCGTCCGTGTCAGCAGCTCGGGCCACCTGAGACAGGACACACCCCATAATATCATTACTAATGGATTCATCTCACAGACAGTGTTGCCAGATTGGGCTACTATTCCAGCCCAATTGGGGCTACTTATTGATCACACTGGGCAGGTTTTTAGACTGTGATTGATTAGCCTGGAAAACAATCCCATCTGGCAACACTGCTCACAGACAGGTGGAAGCGTAGCTGCTAGTAAAGCACACTCAGTACGTCAACCAGTCGTGACGTTAGAATTATAAGGTTCTATCTCCATTTTTGGTCAAAATGTATTTTTTTACATAATCTGATCCATTGGGTGTTTATTAATGCCTGTGTGGTGTTATTTTAAAAATGTTGAAATGTTTTAGTTACCGGTAGTAATTAATAAAATACAAAGGTTCCATCTCACAAAACATAATGCAATGTAAGAACTTTGACGCTCAATATCTCTGAACTGCCCTAGACGGAGATAGAACCTTATCATTCTAAGCTCACGCAGTGTCAAATACTGACTGCTGGAGAACAGAGGACACGTACCAATGACCTGCTGGATGCTTTGGGCCGGGACGCCTTGTCAATATCCCTCTGTAGGGCCAGCAGCCTTGCCTGTAGAGAACGAACCCTTGGTGGTCAATGGTCATACATGTAGCATGTGTTTTACATGCCTCATCACCACCTGAACATACTGTCATGTTTCAGTAGATGCGTGTTGATCTGACAACTTTGGTTCTGAAAGGCTACATGTTTCTAAGCCTCAGTTCCATTAACACTACAAGAGCCATTTTACCTACTAGTAGAGCCGCCTTAGGGGTCAAATAGACCCCCTTTTTAGAATGTAAATCTGCTATTTACACACGGAGATCACTAGAGGGCGCTTCTTTTTTTAGCCTACACAGAAAAACTGCAAAATAGCTTCATACTAGCTTATCCTGGTGTGATTTAGAAAATGTAAGGATACTGGGTGGTAGAACGCACATATCTAGGAAAAGTCATGAAAGGAGGGTCCTGAAATGTGATTGAGTGCAAAGATATCACTTTTTTTTGTACTCACAGTTTTTTATTCACTCATGGCTGTTCTAGTGTTAGATGTGATCAATGTTGCTACCTGGTTAGTATGGATGGGTTTGGCCGTACTTCCCATCTTCTCAGCCACAAAGATCACTTCGTCATCGGATGCCGTCTGAGATAAAGACAGGTTGATTCATTGTGCACCGTTATGTTATATAATATATGTATGTATGTATGTATATATATATGTGTTTGTATATCAGCTTCGTAGCAGCGTTAGCTAACTAGCTAGCTAACCATTACATTACTGTCCTATATCATTGCTCTCCGCGTTAGAGTGAGCTCAGCATTGTGTTGCGCATAACACTACCTGAAGGTTTGGTGGTGACATATTTACTCATAACTTCGTAGTTTAGGTAGGTTTACTTACTTTGTCAATTCACGTGGAGACCTGTATGGTGTCTGTTTGACCCGGAGATATTACTATACTACTTCCTTAGTGATCCAAAAGCGTGCCTAGCAACAAGCACCACCCTTCACTGTGCGCGTGTGTGTGTGTGTGTGTGTGTGTGTGTGTGTGTGTGTGTGTGTGTGTGTGTGTGTGAGTGTGTGTGTGTGTGTGTGTGTGTGTGTGTGCGCGTGTCATGGCAGGGTGTACCTGTGTGTCTGCGTCAGACAGCAACTCTCGTAGTCTCTCTCTTAGTAGCTCTGTTTCCCATTGGCTGATAGAAACAGACTCCGTTTCCCATTGGCTGACAGAGTCAGACACCACACCGTCCGGCCCGGACGCGAATTTGCGAAACCTAGGATCAGCAGCTCGGGCCACCTGAGACAGGACACACCCCATAATATCATTACTAATGGATTCATCTCACAGACAGTGTTGCCAGATTGGGCTACTATTCCAGCCCAATTGGGGCTACTTATTGATCACACTGGGCAGGTTTTTAGACTGTGATTGATTAGCCTGGAAAACAATCCCATCTGGCAACACTGCTCACAGACAGGTGGAAGCGTAGCTGCTAGTAAAGCACACTCAGTACGTCAACCAGTCGTGACGTTAGAATTATAAGGTTCTATCTCCATTTTTGGTCAAAATGTATTTTTTTACATAATCTGATCCATTGGGTGTTTATTAATGCCTGTGTGGTGTTATTTTAAAAATGTTGAAATGTTTTAGTTACCGGTAGTAATTAATAAAATACAAAGGTTCCATCTCACAAAACATAATGCAATGTAAGAACTTTGACGCTCAATATCTCTGAACTGCCCTAGACGGAGATAGAACCTTATCATTCTAAGCTCACGCAGTGTCAAATACTGACTGCTGGAGAACAGAGGACACGTACCAATGACCTGCTGGATGCTTTGGGCCGGGACGCCTTGTCAATATCCCTCTGTAGGGCCAGCAGCCTTGCCTGTAGAGAACGAACCCTTGGTGGTCAATGGTCATACATGTAGCATGTGTTTTACATGCCTCATCACCACCTGAACATACTGTCATGTTTCAGTAGATGCGTGTTGATCTGACAACTTTGGTTCTGAAAGGCTACATGTTTCTAAGCCTCAGTTCCATTAACACTACAAGAGCCATTTTACCTACTAGTAGAGCCGCCTTAGGGGTCAAATAGACCCCCTTTTTAGAATGTAAATCTGCTATTTACACACGGAGATCACTAGAGGGCGCTTCTTTTTTTTAGCCTACACAGAAAAACTGCAAAATAGCTTCATACTAGCTTATCCTGGTGTGATTTAGAAAATGAAAACCGCTCGAAACCACGACCTGCTCCTCCTTCACCGGAGTCTCTCCTTTCTTCTTCTTCTTCTTCTTCTTCTTCTCTTTCTTCACAGGGCTTTCTTCTTCTATGTTCTGCTCCTCCTCCTCCTCCTCCTCCTGCTGCTTGGCCACTTCCTTCTTCACCTTCACCTTCTTCACCTTCGCCATGGCAACCATCTTCTTGTCGTCCGTGTCAGCAGCTCGGGCCACCTGAGACAGGACACACCCCATAATATCATTACTAATGGATTCATCTCACAGACAGTAATTAATAAAATACAAAGGTTCCATCTCACAAAACATAATGCAATGTAAGAACTTTGACGCTCAATATCTCTGAACTGCCCTAGACGGAGATAGAACCTTATCATTCTAAGCTCACGCAGTGTCAAATACTGACTGCTGGAGAACAGAGGACACGTACCAATGACCTGCTGGATGCTTTGGGCCGGGACGCCTTGTCAATATCCCTCTGTAGGGCCAGCAGCCTTGCCTGTAGAGAACGAACCCTTGGTGGTCAATGGTCATACATGTAGCATGTGTTTTACATGCCTCATCACCACCTGAACATACTGTCATGTTTCAGTAGATGCGTGTTGATCTGACAACTTTGGTTCTGAAAGGCTACATGTTTCTAAGCCTCAGTTCCATTAACACTACAAGAGCCATTTTACCTACTAGTAGAGCCGCCTTAGGGGTCAAATAGACCCCCTTTTTAGAATGTAAATCTGCTATTTACACACGGAGATCACTAGAGGGCGCTTCTTTTTTTAGCCTACACAGAAAAACTGCAAAATAGCTTCATACTAGCTTATCCTGGTGTGATTTAGAAAATGTAAGGATACTGGGTGTGTCACTAACCCGGCTCAGAGTAAGTGACAAAATAGGGAGACAAGTCGAGGGTAAAGGTAAATTATTATTTTATTAACAACTAAAGACTAAATAATGAAGAAATGAGATGTGATAGTCAGTTTATCAGTTGTGTAGGGTGTGGGTGAGTGATCTGTAATGTGGAATGTTGTAAGGTGTAAACAAAGGATCAAAAGGTTGCCACTAACAAATGAGTAAAACAAAGGATAACCTGTATGGAGAGAGAGAGAGAGAAACTGATTCCCAATGCACACCTAAATAGCCACAGGTGTGCTACATCAGCCAATCAGGCCTCCTCTCCCCACTGCCATCCTGCAACACAATCAGAACAAGACAGCAGTGGAGGGAGGAGACCGTAACACCCCCCCCCCATAAAATTTGGGGACTAAAAAGGACCCAAAACCATTTCAAAATACTAACTTATTAACAAAAATTAACAAATTTACAAAATAAAGGTATCCCCATAGCCACCAACCTACTCACCACAACAGCACCCCCCCCCCAGGCCACACCGCACACCTCAGCAACCACGGCCTATGGAAGCAGATTAAGAGGGTGAAGAGAGCCAGGGGAAGGATACAAAAAGGAAGAGGCTGATGACCAGGAAAACCCAAAATCAAAAATCAACAGATGCGGTAACCAAACCACACTCTCAACCAGGGTCAAACACAAATGTAAGCACGACCCCCTGGTTCAAGAACAGGAAAATCAGTCCTCCCACAAAAACACAAACAAGGCCAGCTACACCCCCACCTTCCTGCGCTGCCACCACAGGACCAGGAGGAGAGCTGGGCACTTCCACACAAATTTCACAGACAACACCAACAACAGATGCACCAATGGCAGGAACAGAACACAATGGTACAGACTCTGTAAGCTGAGGGACAACAATTTGAGGGACAACAATTTGAACCAAAGGATCCCCCATAGAACAATCTCCTTGAGGAACCCCCTTCCTCACCAACAGCTGATCCTCAAGGTAGTAACCCGCAACAACCTCGTCATCAGTTAGAAGCTGTTCAAATAGAACTTTAAGAACAGGGTCAGCTCTCTGCTTCATCACCAGGTCATCTCGAGTAACTACACTAGGACCTTTTGACAAAAGGTCACACGCCTTGCTTGTAACCCTTTTTTCAGGGTCAGGTGTAGGAACAGCATTTGCACGGCTCAGCGCACGTGTCACAGCACAGGATGGAACCACTTCAGGGAAACACTGTTTCACAACCAACGGTGGGGATATGTCACCCCAGACGCGTCCACCCGCTAAATTATTCCCCAAAATAACCTCCACACCTTTAACAGGCAGCAACGGCCGCACCCCCACAACAACTTCACCCTGTACCAGGTCTGAAAAGAGGTCAATCTTATGCAACGGGACTGACAAGGTGTTAAGTCCAATTCCCCTAATCAAGACACTGTCACCTGTATCAGATAGCTGGGAAAATGGCAGGGCAGATTTCAGGACAAAAGATTCAGACGCCCCAGTGTCACGCAATATCCTAACTGGAACCTTTTCCCCACTCACAAGGATAGACACAAAACCATTAGTAATGAAAGGTGCATAATTTGAAACAACCAGAGATTTCTCATCTGGCTGCACACAAGACAAACTGGGGGTAGACCAAGCATCTTCAGTAACTGCTAGCCCAACCGTTTTTACCTCAGGACCAGAAAAAGACCTGGTTTTGCCCTGAAGGACAGGACACTCATTCTTCCAGTGACCTCCCCCCCGGCAGTAGCGACAGTCTCCTCTTCCTTGTGAGCCTCTCTCAAATCTAACGGACGGGGTCTCATTCCTCGCCTCAAAACTAACAGGACGAAACCCAGATGAGCTCCGCCTCTCACTGCAAGGCAAGGCAAGGCAAGTTTATTTGTATAGCACATTTCATACAACAGGGGCAATTCAAAGTGCTTTACATGCATTATTTAAAAATACAGCAAGAGGAGCATAAGAAAATAACAATTACAATGAATAAAAGCAAATATAAGAAGTAAATAGATAAAACATTTAAAAAGACAATAGTTAATGGGAAAAAGACATTGATAGAAGTGTTTGTGTTTAATCATATCCCTCCACGTCCTTCTACATCCCTCTACATCCCTCTACATCCCTCCACATCCCTCTACATCCCTCTACATCCCTCTACATCCCTCCACATCCCTCTACATCTCTCTACATCCCTCTACAACCCTCTACATCCCTCTACATCCCTCCACATCCCTCCACATCCCTCTACATCCCTCCACATCCCTCCACATTCCTCTACATCCCTCATCCCTCTACATCCCTCTACACCCCTCTACATCCCTCCACATTCCTCTACAATCCTCTACATCCCTTCACATCCCTCTACATCCCTCCACATCCCTCTACATCCCTCCACATCCCTCTACATCCCTCTACATCCCTCCACATCCCTCTACATCCCTCTACATCCCTCTACATCCCTCTACACCACTCCATATCCCTCCATATCCCTCCACATCCCTCCACAAGAGGAGCATAAGAAAATAAAAATTACAATGAATAAAAGCAAATATAAGAAGTAAATAGATAAAACATTTAAAAAGACAATAGTTAATGGAAAAAAGACATTGATAGAAGTGTTTGTGTTTAATCATAACTGGTGCAAAACATGAAGGTTTTTAGCTTAGATTTAAATATTTTAAGGGTTTGGGCCTGTTTGATTTCTTCAGGGAGTTTGTTCCAGGAGCATGCAGCAGCGTGACTGAAAGCTGCTGCACCGTGTTTTGTTTTTACTCTTGGAATTATTAGCTGATTTGTCTCAGCTGACCTTAGGGACCTTGCGGGAATATAGGGTGGGAGGAGATCTGATATGTATTTTGGTCCAAGACCATTTTGTGATTTGTATGTAATTAGGAGGATTTTGAATTCAATCCTCTGAGAGACTGGTAGCCAGTGCAGGGATCTCAGGATTGGTGTAATGTGTTCAAATTTCTTTGGTTTTGTTAGGACCCTAGCAGCGGCGTTTTGGATGAGCTGCAATTTACGAACAGCTCCTTTAGATAGGCCTGTTAGTAGACCATTACAATAATCAAGTCTACTCGAAACAAATGCATGGATGAGTTTTTCAAGGTCTTGCTTGGACATGAAACCTCTCATTCTTGTTATGTTTTTCAGGTGATAGTAGGCTGATTTAGTTATTGAGTTTATGTGGCTGTTGAAGTTTAGATCGGAGTCTAGAATTACACCAAGATTTCTGACCTGTTTTTTACTGTGAAGAGAGAGAGAATCAAGTTTTGCACTGACTTTCGATCTTTTGTCAGGTGCACCGAATACAATTATCTCTGTTTTGTCCTTGTTTAGTTGGAGGAAGTTTTGTGTCATCCAGGCGTTTATTTGCTCAATGCAATTACAGAGATTGTCAATGGGACTATAGTCGTTCGGTGAGAGGGCTATGTAGATTTGAGTGTCATCCGCATAGTTGTGGTAGGCAATTTTGTTCTTTTTTATGATGTGTCCCAATGGAAGCATGTAGAGATTGAATAGAAGGGGGCCAAGGATTGACCCTTGGGGAACCCCACATGTCATTTTAATTTGGTCAGATACCTAGTTGCCAATGGAGACATAGTAGCTTCTGTCCTGTAGGTAGGATCTAAACCAGTTTAGGGCAGTGCCCGAAAGTCCTACCCAGGTTTTTAGTCTATCTATTAGAATGTCATGGTCTACAGTGTCAAAGGCAGCACTAAGATCTAGTAGTACCAAAACTGAGATTTTTCCGGAGTCTGTGTTTACGCGAATGTCATTAAGGACCTTAATAAGGGCCGTTTCAGTGCTATGTAGGGGGCGAAAGCCTGATTGAAAGTCATCAAAGAGATCATTTAGGGTCAAATAATTGCTAAGTTGTTCGTGGGCAACCATTTCAATAATTTTTCCTGTACAGGGAAGGTTTGATATGGGTCTGTAGTTGTTTAGTACAAATGGGTCTAGGCCGTTCTTTTTTAGTAGAGGCTTAATAACTGCAGTTTTCAGGGCTTCAGGGAAGATTCCTGATGAAAGGGAGGTGTTAATTATTTGTATTAGTTCGCCTGCCATGCAGCTAAATATGTTTTTAAAAAAGCTTGTTGGCAGGACATCAAGGGCACAGGTGGATGGTTTAAGACGTGACATGATTTTATCTAGGGTCTTGTAATCAATGGTGTTAAATTGTGACATGGTTGTTATGTCCGCCCTATTTGGGGTTGTTAATGGGGACATGTTTTTCATGCCTGACACAGAAGACCTAATGCCTTGTCTAATGGTTTCTATTTTATTGTTAAAAAAGGATGCAAGCTCATTGCATTTACTAGTTGAGTGAAATTCCTGAGCAATGGGTGCTGGGGGATTTGTTAGTCTGTCAACAGTTCTGAAAAGGATGCGGGCATTATTTATGTTATTGTTTATGATCTTAGAGAAAAATGATTGCCTGGCACTTCTTATTTCTAAGTTATAGTTCTGAAGATTCTCTTTATAGATATCATAGTGGACTTGAAGGTTTGTTTTTCTCCATCTGCGCTCTGCTTTACGACATTCTCTTTTTTGGGTCTTTACGGATGGGGCAGTTCTCCAGGGAGCTTTTTGCTTACCAGAGATGCATTTGGATCTAATGGGTGCAATATCATCAATGGTTTTTGTGATTTTTAAGTTGAAATCGTGTAGAAGGTCATTTACTGAGGTTGGAATAGAAGTTTGGGGTGGGGGGGCTAGGGAAAAGGCCTGTGTGAACAGTGCACTGGTCTTTTCATTGATATATCGTTTGGAAATAGTTTTAGACATAGTTTGAATAACAGGAAAGATAGATACGTCAAAGAATATGCAACAGTGGTCAGACAGGGCAATGTCAGTTACAACAACATTTGAAATATCTAGGCCTTTGGTGATGATAAGGTCCAGAGTGTGACCTCGATTATGAGTAGGGAGGTTCACATGTTGTTGAAGTTCAAAAACATCTAACAGAACAGAGAGTTCTTTGGCTTTGTTGTCCTCTGAGTTATCTACATGAATATTGAAATCACCAGCAATGATCAGACCATTAAATTCAGTAGTAATGATGGAGAGAAGCTCTGTAAGTTCATTAAAGAAGCTAGTAGAGTATTGGGGTGGTCTGTATAAAATTATAAAAATAATTCGAGTGGAACATTTAAAAACAACTGAAAGATATTCAAATGATAAAAATTCCCCGAAGGATTTCTGTTTGCAGTTAAAACTGTCTCGGAAGAAAGAGGCGATTCCACCACCTTTTTTGTGGGATCTAACGACATCTAAGGTTCTAAAATTGGGGGGTGCTGACTCAATAAGAATTGGTGTCTTGTTATCTTTATCTAACCAGGTCTCAGTGATAAATAAGAAATCTAGTTCATAGGAGCTAATCAAGTCGTTGATTAAGAGAGACTTATTAGCTAAGGATCTGGCATTGAAAAGTGCTAGCTTGAGTGGTTTTGTGTTTGGTCTCTGTGTGGGCTGTGTGTGGCAGGGTACAGAAATTAAATTTGAGGGGTGTATAAAGCATTCAGACTTGCAATTAACTGTTCTGTTACTGATATGAACAGGGATAGCAAGAGTTGAGAGTCCCAGCTTTATATCAGGAATGTCAATGGTATCAACTCTATGGAAGCAGGGACTGTTAGAGCATCAACTGATTCTGGGTGTCATCCGGGGGATGGGGATGGGTGTTGTAGATAGCATCCTGTGGCGGGGTAGGGCGATGGGTATTGTTGATGAGGCTGGCATTGTTGATGAGGCTGGCGTCACAGGGAGTGTGGGGCCAGGTGTTGTAGAATGGAGAGTTGCCTGAGATGGAGCAGCTTTCGGGGTGAGCTCTACTCCTGTCTTCACCATTTTCTCTAACCTAGCTGAGAAAGGCAGGAACGGCGTGAGTTGGAGGAAGGAGAGCTCAGTGGACTCAGTGGATGAGTGTCTCTGGGAGTTGGGGGTAGAGTGGTTTGGGGGGTCGGGGGCAGAGTGGTTTGGGGGGTCGGGGGCAGGGAGGGAGGGTGGGGGGAGAGAAAAGGGGCTGGACCGTCGCCTTAGTGGGGGTTCAGCCAGCTGTGATGAGTTTGGAGGGCCCTTTACTGTAGGCTGTGATGAGTCGCAGGACTGTGGGGAGAGTTTATCCACTGTGAGCAGTTCAGCTGCCTGTGCTGAGTCTGAAGAATCCTGCACTGTAGGCCTTTCAGTTGGTTCAAGAGCGAGGGAAGGGGGAGCAGAGTATGTTGTTCATCAAATGGTATTCTCCCGATCTGTTTAAGTGGAGGCCATCTCTTTTGAATAGGTCTCTCTGCCTCCAGAATATGTTCCAGTGGTCAATGAATTTCAGCCTTTTAAGTTGGCACGCAGCAGAGAGCCACGTATTAAGGCTTAGGAGCCGGCTGAATTCCAGGTTACCTCTGTCAACAGTGGGTAGCGGTCCACAGATGAATGTCTCAATCTTAAGCTTGTCAAGTCTATTGAAAAGTTCCATGAAATCACGTCTCAAGTCTACTGAGCCCATTTTACGTGAATCGGTTTGTCCCACATGTAATACAAGACGCTTTGTGTCTGGGTTTTTAGACAGTGTTTCTTCCAAATCTTTTGTTATTTCTGAGACCGTTAGGTTAGGAAGACAGTGGATATGTAATTTTTTACCTCTTACGTTTCTGATCGCCGAGTCTCCAATCAACAAAGTATCTTTTGGAGGTGAAGTCTGTTTTATCCGCTGCATGTCACACAGAGAAGTAAAAGAAGGAGGGGGTGACCTTGAGCTTGTGTCTGCGGGCCGGGGAGTCGCCGGGGGGGGGCGGGGAGTCACGTGATTCCCAGGCCTGGGAAATCTTGGCGTGACTCTGATGTTCTTATCTCGGGCCTTGGGAGTCATGCCAGCTCGCTGCTCCGCGGGCCGGTGTCTCAGACTCCTATCTCGGCTCTGTTTAGTCATGCAAGCCCATGGCTCGGGCCTACCTGTTGCTAATGATGCTAGCGGTGCTAACGAGGACTTCAGTTGGCTGCTTTTCAGTAGTTTCGGGGGATAATTCATCTGTCCAGTGAATTTTGCAGCTGTCACCTGCCTCGTTAGCTTTGGGAAGTGTGAATTTTGATTTAAATCCTCTTCAATGGCTTGCGTGGGTGGAGAACCATTAGCGTAGCGATTCTCGAGTGCGGAGAGTCGCCCCTGGAGAGTATATTCCAATAAGTCTACTCTCTTTGAAAGATCCACACAACTTTGACAGATAGCAGGCATGGTAGGAATAACAGCTATATTAAAAAAAAATGTTAAAACTATAAAAAAGAAGCAAGAAAAAAGCAGGAAAGCAGTGGTATGAGAGGAGCGAGGGAGAAACACGTCTAATCTACTCAGAAGCAGGAAGCGGTCCCAGTCACGAGTACGTAGCTCCCCCAACCTGCCGTTGTGCGTTAAAACAAACTTATCAGCTAACACTGCTGCCTCAGGAGCTGTACACACCTCGCGTTCACCAAGATATACAGCAAGGTGCTCAGGAACAGAATCTCTGAACTGCTCTAACACAATTAACTGACACAACTCCTCATAGCTGGTAACAGATGAGGCAGAACACCACCGATCAAACTGTAACGTCAACTCACGGACAAAATCAACATGAGATTGCTCGTTACGCCGCTTTGCAGTTCTAAAACGTTGGCGGTACGCTTCCGGAACCAATTGATAAGCACGCAAAATTGCAGTTTTAACTAAGGAATAGTCCCTACAGTCAGTCCTACTCAGAGCAGAGTAGGCCTCCTGGGCTCCACCCGTAATCACGCTCTGTAGGAGCAAGATGCGGTCTGAATCAGACCAACGTCTAACCTCAGCCACTCGCTCAAATAGTAAAAAAAACGAGTCAAGGTCTCGCTCATTGAACTTAGGCACAAGCTTTAGGTTAGTAGAAATATCAAAATGGTGACCCACACGTTCCCTAGCGGGGTCGGGATCATAGAGAGAAAAACCCCCGACATTTTTACCCTCTTTAATTAACTTAAGATGCTCCCATTGAAATTCTAATTTAGCACGTTCTAAGCTTTTCTCATGCTCTTGCTGCAACAACAACAACAACTCCTTCTGTTGGTCAAAAGTCAAATGACTACTCACGGGAGTTGGGACAGGCGTAAAGGTTAGAGATTCCTCCAGGATACCAGCTTGAATCAGATTATCCATCACGACCGTTCTTAAAGTCTCCTTGAGACGGCTAACAGTTTTACTTATTTCAATCTTATGGAGATCCGCGATTTTCAAAAGTTGGTCCTTACTACATCTCTCTAACAACTCCACTGATGGTTCCTGCATGAACTCTTCGACAATAGAAGCCATGATTAATGTGCACGTAACTACTATAACAACAAATGCCTCCCCACCTGTTGAAGCACACATAACAGTAGCAGTCGCAGTCGCACCGAGCGCAGCAATGGAGATATTTAACGGAGCTTCCCCAAATCCTAGATAGCTCAACCCTAGTCTTCGTAGTCTTCGTGTGGCTTCGTGGTGGGTAATTACGCACTCAATACCGCTAACACGGAACAAGTAACCAGCACGCTGGCGCACTCCCCCGTGCTACGGCGATGCCCCCGAGACCACTGCTCTAGCCACGGTTACCACACAAAAATAATTAAAAAAACAACAAAAGCCCAACGCACTCCCCAAAGGAAATACGCCGCTAAGCCTAACATGGGGTAGAAGGCATCAGCTCCTAAATCTCTCACCACTGCACAAGGAACAACCACACTCCTACCTAGGTGTCCCAACAGATAGCAGAGCAAATGGCGTCTCTAGCCTGGGCAAGTGTCTGGAGACAAACCGTAGTCCTCTCTCTCCCCCAGCACACAAACAACCACAAATAACTGTGGGCACAAATCACAACACAAAGGTAACTAAGATGCCACAGCATCAACAAAACAATACTCAACTTATCTCCCAAATGTTTAGCGCTTAACAAAGAACCTACCGAAGAACAACGAACCAACGAACTAACCAATTTAACAAAGAACCAACCAAAGAACAACGAACCAACGAACCAAACAATTTAACAAAGAACCTACCAAAGAATCCAAAATCACTGAACCTATCAACAGTGAAACAAAGAGCGCTAACCAAACTACAACAAAAGGTCCTACAACAACTAAATCCGACGGACGAGCCCCCATTTGTCACTAACCCGGCTCAGAGTAAGTGACAAAATAGGGAGACAAGTCGAGGGTAAAGGTAAATTATTATTTTATTAACAACTAAAGACTAAATAATGAAGAAATGAGATGTGATAGTCAGTTTATCAGTTGTGTAGGGTGTGGGTGAGTGATCTGTAATGTGGAATGTTGTAAGGTGTAAACAAAGGATCAAAAGGTTGCCACTAACAAATGAGTAAAACAAAGGATAACCTGTATGGAGAGAGAGAGAGAGAAACTGATTCCCAATGCACACCTAAATAGCCACAGGTGTGCTACATCAGCCAATCAGGCCTCCTCTCCCCACTGCCATCCTGCAACACAATCAGAACAAGACAGCAGTGGAGGGAGGAGACCGTAACAGGTGGTAGAACGCACATATCTAGGAAAAGTCATGAAAGGAGGGTCCTGAAATGTGATTGAGTGCAAAGATATCACTTTTTTTTGTACTCACAGTTTTTTATTCACTCATGGCTGCTCTAGTGTTAGATGTGATCAATGTTGCTACCTGGTTAGTATGGATGGGTTTGGCCGTACTTCCCATCTTCTCAGCCACAAAGATCACTTCGTCATCGGATGCCGTCTGAGATAAAGACAGGTTGATTCATTGTGCACCGTTATGTTATATAATATATGTATGTATGTATGTATATATATATATATATATATGTTTGTATATCAGCTTCGTAGCAGCGTTAGCTAACTAGCTAGCTAACCATTACATTACTGTCCTATATCATTGCTCTCCGCGTTAGAGTGAGCTCAGCATTGTGTTGCGCATAACACTACCTGAAGGTTTGGTGGTGACATATTTACTCATAACTTCGTAGTTTAGGTAGGTTTACTTACTTTGTCAATTCACGTGGAGACCTGTATGGTGTCTGTTTGACCCGGAGATATTACTATACTACTTCCTTAGTGATCCAAAAGCGTGCCTAGCAACAAGCACCACCCTTCACTGTGCGTGTGTGTGTGTGTGTGTGTGTGTGTGTGTGTGTGTGTGTGTGTGTGTGTGTGTGTGTGCGCGTGTCATGGCAGGGTGTACCTGTGTGTCTGCGTCAGACAGCAACTCTCGTAGTCTCTCTCTTAGTAGCTCTGTTTCCCATTGGCTGATAGAATCAGACTCCGTTTCCCATTGGCTGACAGAGTCAGACACCACACCGTCCGGCCCGGACGCGAATTTGCGAAACCTAGGATGGTATGGGGAAGGCAGGGCAATACCGCTACCTGATTGGTTGGCGAAAAACATGTTTATTGACTGGGCAACACAGTGTAAATACAGAGTTCAAGTTTAAACAACTCCTACAGTTCTCTGTTATGTGCGCCTGTCGGGGCTTCTCTCGGGATTATTCCATTTTGAATTGCACTTTCATTAATTAGTTAGGCCACATTTAGGGTTAGGGTTAAGGTTAGGGTTAGGGTTAGGGTTAGGGTTAGGGTTAGGGTTAAGGTTAGGGTTAGGGTTAAGGTTAGGGTTAGGGTTAGGGTTAAGGTTAGGGTTAGGGTTAAGGTTAGGGTTAGGGTTAAGATTGTTAACCTAATTTTCGTTGTTTGGTACCTGTACTGTAGCAATGACAATAAAGACCATTCATTCAAGGTTAAGGTTAGGGTTAGGGTTAAGGTTATGGTTAGGGTTAGACTGTCCCTGTAATCTCTATGTGTGATGTGTGAGACCAGGCTGTTTATTCTGATAATAACCAGCTTGTTAACATTCAATTTGTCACATTGTATACCCACAAATACATTTCAGAACTTTAGGAGTTGTTTAAACTTGAACTCTGTATTTACACTGTGTTGCCCAGTCAATAAACATGTTTTTCGCCAACCAATCAGGTAGCGGTATTGCCCTGCCTTCCCCATACTATCCTAGGTTTCGCAAATTCGCTTCCGGGTGAAGCGCGTGATGCCTGCAGCTGGATATACTTGAGTTTGAGCGATCTGAGTGAGACGACTGCGAGTGAGTGAATTTCTAAACTTTTTCTAATTGTGTTGTGTTTAATGTTATGAATTGGAGTGTTGCTAATTTATTGTTAGGTTATTTATTTATTGTTAGGTTAGTTATGTATTGTTAGGTTAGTTAGTCTGTTTGTCTCTGCCAGGTGTATCGGCGCGCAGCATGGCTGAGTTGACCAAACTGAGCAGGAGACATGATGGTATCAAGGTTGGCAGCACCGTGTTTCCCTGCAGCTCAGTTGAAGAGTTTAGTTTAGCGGTAGGAAAAGTTGTTGGTTACAGCAGTGTTAGATCTGCAGCAAAAATGAATAGCGCTGTGGTTATCTTTCCGAGTTGAGAAAGTTAATGAGGTAATTGAACGCGGTATTGTTGTTGGGGACCTGCACGTTCCCGTGTTGCCACTTGCGCAACCGTCAATTAAAATCACGTTGTCTAATGTCCCACCATTCATCTCTGATGAGCTTCTGATAAGAGAGCTGTCCAGACACGGAAAGATAGTCTCTCCCATTAAGAAAGTGCTGACAGGGTGTAAATCACCTTTGCTGAGGCATGTTGTTTCTCATAGACGGTTTTTGTATATGATTCTGAATAATAGGAATGATGAGTTCAACGTGAGATTCCATGTTAGAGTGGAAGATTTTGATTATGTATTGTATGCATCATCAGAGACCATGAAGTGTTTTGGGTGTGGAGGGGGGGGGCATGTTATTAAAGCATGTCCTAAGAAGCAGGCTCAGGAGGCGGAGGCTGACCTTGGAGAGGGAACTAGTGGACAAGGAGAGGCTGGTAAAGCTAGAGAGGGAACTAGTTAGGTTCTGGGCCCTGGACAGTCTGGACGGATTGATGGCATCTGCTGGACTGAAAAAATCAGGTGTAGTGCTGAGGCACAAATATGTACATTTCAAGCCTGCAAACTGCGACACGTTAAAAACATTAAACATTTAAAAAGTTAAAGTGCAATGCACATTATATGCTTCAGGAACTTCTTCAAGAACAAATATTTCACAAATGTACATTTTCACGTCCTTGTCATCTCATCTTTGGTTTTGTCAATCTATGAGAGAGAGAAGGAGGGTTAAGTAGCATCACTTTTGTGGACCCTGGTAGTCACATTGCACAGGGATTAACAATTTCAGTCAATAAAAAGTAAACAGTTGTATATATGGAATAAAAACTACCAACACAGTTCTATAGAGTCAATAAACAATAAACACCAACCTAGTTGCATGGATGAAATCAACACTAAACACCTACAACACAGTTGTATCAGTTCCCTGTATATGACTTACAACACAGGCTGGTTGGAGCAGTGGATCATTTGTTACATTAAAACGATGTTTAGGGAACATCAGCATGTAACAAACTAGGCTATTTCCATTTCATTGTTACTGTAATTTCATTGTCTTTGCTATTTCATTCTATTAATCTATTCATGCTATTTCATTCTCATTTGTCACTTGTTATTTCAGTTCCATTTTCTTTTCGTTCCTTTTCTTCCCCATTTTATTGCCATTTCATTTTCCTTACTCATTGCATTGTGACCAATGACCATCTAATCATTGTGACCAGACTCATGGTAAACCAGGTGCCCTTCACAGCCTCCAAGCCGCCAGGAATCAGCTCGTCGCATTTTTCGATGCTCTCTCTGCTTACCCAATAGTGAGTGATACTTGAGCCTAGTCTTTTGTTCAGCATCTCGTACAGATCCTGTGGTGTCTGAAGCTCACCTCCTCTGTGAACGTAGAGATCCGCTTCTCTCTTTATTGCCCCACCAATCCCATCTGGGGCCCCTTTTCCATGGGATTTTTCGGAGTAATTCCAGGTCACATTGTGAATCTGGAAAGGAAAGGCACAGTACTGAGGAGGTAAAAGTTGTTTTTGTTCCGGTACTGTGTAACCGGCCCATCACTCAGAATGTGGAGAGTTGCGATCTCTGGGAACGTTTCCTGAAGCTCTCTCAAGATGGGGTTTAGATGCGCCCACACTGCCCGTTCGTCGTGGCGGAGGCTGTCAGACAGTGTCGCATAGGTTTTTGTTCCATGGACAGTGTACAGGACTGCTGTGTGGATAGTAGCCTGCTGTCTACTGCCTCCAAAGTGAAATGCCTGGATCTCTGTGCTCAGCTTGCAGGCATAGTTCTCAGAGAAGTCGATGTGCAGAACAGCTTCGCACTCTGTGAGGTTTTGTTTGAGGAGGCGGAACTGCTCTGCCTGGTGCAGCCAGTTGAACTGGTGTATTGCCAAGGCTTCTAGCTTCTGAGAGAAAAGCTCTATCAAATCCTTGATGGTTCCGGTCTGGGTCTGTTTGACCACGTTAGCAAACGATTTCTCTCCATTTGTGGAGGTGACCCTCTTCCACTGCTCCCAGGTGACTTCTGTGCTGCTCTCTGTCTCAGGGAACTGGACTTCCTCAAAGCAGCACTCGACACAAACGCGACCCATACAGTCTTTATTTTTTGGGTTACACACTATCATGCCCAGCAGCTCCGAGATGCTCTTTGTTTTCAACAGCCCTCTGCTGTAAAGCTTATTGGCCAGCAGGTGCACATTTTCATGATCCATGCATGCACATGTGTCCCGATCCCTGGTCTTTGGCTCAGTGACATAGAAGGGGCGTCTTCTGGCAAACTGCCTGTAAGATAGGCGGAGACTCTTCTTCATCTCACTGTTGTACAGTGCATGGAGCTCTGTGAGCGGCTTCGTAAGAACTCTTCATTGTTTTTTTACTTTGTTTTTTGTGATGGTGTCTTTCTTTCCCGGTAAAAGCCGACTGTTCTCGTCTCTAGTCAAAAGTGTTACTTTTTTTTTTCATGGTGAGGGTGACATTTACATGGAATTGCCCTATACAAAGAGTTATGCTAAAACAAAGAACTTTTGTTATAGTATATAACATATATGTATATATACAGTATGTATATAAATCATGAATACAATATAAATATACAGAAACTAAAATACAGGACATATATCTATCATGTAAAACACTCAGCAGTGGTCGCCCAACATGACACTCGGTCGCCCTAGATGATGTTTTCAAGTTCAGTCAAATATTACAGGCTAACAGTTAGCAACAGAAACCAAACTAGCTACTTCTTACCACATGTCACTATAACATTTATCATCAAAATATAGATTTGCAGATAAAACTTATTATTCACAGTTTTGTGGGGGTCGTCCCACATGATATCCAAAAGTGGCAAGTACATGACAGCAGTTAAAAAAGAGATTTATTTGCAAATATGAGAGAGACTTACTAACCTGCCAGTTGTTTCTCTGGGTCCCTCACATGTGGCTGGCGGATGCAACATCTGTCCTTGAGGTGGTTTCAAAATAAAAGTCCCACAATTGTGTTTTCTTGATGGTCGCCCGAGATGATATTTCATAAAATTAACATATTCGGACAACATTCGTTTGTATTTTATGATGGAAATATAAGTGCAAATGCTTAATAATTTTGTCAATTAATGTAAAACATGTTTGAAATTATGCCAAATAGAGCAAGGGATATATTTAAATCGATTTAAAGTGATTTTAAACCGGTTGTCTAAATAGAAGTCAAGGCTGGACGGTCGCCCCACATGATGTTTTGACACTTCAGATAGCAGAAAACTTACCAATAACTAAAATGTTTGGAGAAGTTAGAGTGGTTATGTATATGGGGAAGGTATTAGACATACATGTTATCTTTTTATGTTTTTTAATGTTTTTTTTAAGGTAAAAAATTCAGTTGGACAGAAAAAGTAGGCGTCACGTCATTGACCCATGTAGTGTTGTTCCGATACCATTTTTTAATCCCGATACCGATACCGATACCTGACCGTGCAGTACTTGCCGATACCGAGTACCGATCCGATACCACGGCGTTTGAAAAAACAAAACAAAAAAACATGTTTTTTGAGCCGCATACTCACCTCGATGTAAAATTATTGCTAACACTTAGTCTGGCACTGCTCAAAACCTTTGTAAAACAGGAAAAAATACCAACTGAGAGTGAATGCTATAGAACATGTGCAATCATGCCAATCATGATGCCAATCAGTGCAATATCCATTTAAGATATAAAACAGTCGTAGTAGTAGTGCAACAGCAAGTGAACATTTACAAACAAAATAACTTTAAGATATAAAACAGTCGTAGTAGTAGTGCAACAGCAAGTGAACATTTACAAACAAAATAACTTTAAGATATAAAACAGTCGTAGTAGTAGTGCAACAGCAAGTAAACAATTACAAACAAAATAACTTTAAGATATAAAACAGTCGTAGTAGTAGTGCAACAGCAAGTAAACAATTACAAACAAAATAACTTTAAGATATAAAACAGTCGTAGTAGTTGTGCAACAGCAAGTGAACATTTACAAACAAAATAACTTTAAGATATAAAACAGTCGTAGTAGTAGTGCAACAGCAAGTAAACAATTACAAACAAAATAACTTTAAGATATAAAACAGTCGTAGTAGTAGTGCAACAGCAAGTGAACATTTACAAACAAAATAACTTTAAGATATAAAACAGTCGTAGTAGTAGTGCAACAGCAAGTAAACATTTACAAACAAAATAAGGCCCATTTGAGACTAACATAAGATGTAGGCCTACCGTTCATGGTCCATCCGTTCTCTTGCTCGCTGTCGCAGCTGCAGTAGATGACAGAAACTCTTTGTGCTCTTTAATATGTTTTGCCTTTAAATGCTTAATTAAGTTGCTAGTATTGAAACTGGCAGCTTTAGTGCCACCCCTTGACACATTGAGACCGCAGATTGTGCATTTAGCCGTTGTACACACGGGACTATCCACCTTGAAATATCTCCAAACCGCCAATGTTCTCCTCACTACACCTCCACAGTAGGCGTGTTTGTTTTTCCGCGATAGAGAAAAGCTGCCACGCCATTGGTTGAGAGCAGCTGCTCTGGGCCAATAGCGTTCCAGCAGAGGAGCATGCCTGGGCATGTCTGGGCATGTCTGTGTTAGGAAGGCTGTGTCAGGCTAAGAAAAACGCAACGTGCTGCGTTTGAACAAGAGTTTGGTATCGGGTGTTATTATTTGTTAGTACTCGCCGATACCGATACCAGCATTTTTGTGCGTATCGGTGGCCATGCCGATACTAGTATCGGTATCGGAACAACACTACTGATAATAAATAACCTTGTGGCTTCTACCTTGTGGCATAAGTTGGCATGTGTGGAGCCTCCTTCAGGCATGTTGGTGCAGTTGCAGGCAAGGATGGTTAATTTTTTGGGGGATCGCCTGCATTGGGTTCCTCACATAGGGCTTTCACACCGGCAAAGAACCGTGCCGGTTCGCGTTCGGGAACCTCCGAACGTTGGTGCTGTCTGGCGAACGAGCCCGCGTTCATACCAGTATAACCAGAACCATCAGGGTTCATACCAGTGTAACCTGAACCATCCGCATCATCAACGATGGGTGATGAAGGGGCGGGATAAACAAAAAAATTCACAACTAGATGGCAGCTACTTCACTGGAAAATAGAATAATATCTTCCACTACAGTATCTGAAATAAACACAATTTTCTATGAAACAAAACAAGACACTTTCTACACGCGTTCTCTTACTAATCAGCTGCTCCATTGCTGGAATAGAAATGTCTTACGAAATTCGCGTTCGAGCATGTGTGTGCGTGTGTGTAAGCTGAGCATGTGAGGAAGATAGAGAGAATAATGAAACTTTTGATATTGTTTTTGATCACTAATGATTAGATTTAGATTAGATTACATGTTGTCTACTTCCTCCTTGCTGGTCTCTGCAGCCTAGAATATGACACACCCACTGACGACGTGACTGTTCTACATTTTGGTTAGCGCTTGAGAACCACTATTTTCTGGTTCCCGCTGCTAACCAACTGTTCAGGCTCCGAACCAATTGAGTTTCAGTCTGAACACGCCGGCCGGTTCCAGACTTGGTTCGCGAACGCGAACCGGCACGGTTCTTTGCCGGTGTGAACGCCCTAAGAGTGTTCTGTATTTGCCCAGAGAAGAGGGAGGGCAAGGCCTGATTCATTTAGCAAGTAGAACAGCGACTTTGAGGCTACAGTTCATACAGCGATATTTGTTAGGACCAAAAGATTTAGTTTGGAGAGAAGTTGCCTCTTTTATTCTTAGAAAAGTGAATAGTCTTGGTCTTGATGTATCTTTGTTTTTAACAGACCCGACGACTTTAAGGCTAAATGCACTTCCTCCTTTTTATCAGGGGATTTTTAAGTGTTGGACATTTTTTAAGTGTATAAGAACTGCTTCTACTAATTCGTTGCACTGCTTACTGGAGGAGCCTCTTGTTCACGGTGCAAGAATGGACATAAGCGACTGTGCAAGCCCTGGGCTGACTGGACTGCTGTGTGCTGCCGAAGTGGTATGCCTGAGACAACTGGTAGACACAGCAGGACCAGAGTTAAAAGATGCTCAGGCTGTGTGTTCTTTATTGGGCTTGAGGTCCCAGCGCTATGCAACAAGGATGCTGGGTCTCTGGAGACAGAGGTTGACTGTCGAGGAACTGGGCATGCTTAGCTTATACAGCAGTGGAGCATTAAAACCGGACAAACAGAAGGAGTTTCCAAATGTGTGTCTGAGCCCTGTACTGGGAGAGATGTCTGGTCCTCTACTTTCTATAAAGGACTCAACATTATACAAAATGGACAGAAAGTCATGGTACAGAAACTGTGTCAAAATAATTAATAAGAAATGGCTAAATAACACACACACACACACACACAATAAATAGCTTGTGTTGACTTCAGTCGCAGCACTGTGTGGGTTTATTGATCCACCTGTTAGACTAATTATTATTGTGTACGGCAGCACTTTTTGGGGAAAACAGGAGTTGTAACATCTGACAAATCTGATATACTATAAATCATAATATTATACCTCACCGCTTGCCATAGGATAGACGTCAGCTATTCCCGCGAGACCAGGGAACGGGATGTGAAACGGGACGTGAAACTAAGATGGTGGATCAGTAAGCGCACATAGTGCAGAAACTGAAGACAACACGAGTCATTTATTAAGTTTATAACTGTGCTAGAGGGCAAACATTACAACATGTTCACTTATTACACAAAGACTGGGAAAGCGACACTAGCTTGAACAACAACGGAGGCGCCGACCTGACGGTAGGAGTTGGAGTGATTGATGAATGAAGCAGAGAGCTGCTAGATACAATGGTCAGTACAGAGCTGCAGCCGCTCATAGGTGGAGCTGCGTTAGTGATACAAGATCATTATTACATACTTATTCATTACAATCAAATACAATCATGTTAATAGATGTGGCTTTGTTTGGCTAGTTAACCAGCCAACTCTGTAACATTACCGTAGTGAAGTCTCATGACATGATGTAGGCCTACTAGTTCCCTCTCGTCCGCATTTCAGACAGCAAATGTTACCAGCCCTTTATAAACAAGCACAAACAGTTTCCACGACTTATCCATGGCACTTTTTGTTCAGTAAAAGATTGCGTTTCATGTTCGAAAGGCGCTATGTAAATAAAGCTTTACTTACTTACTTACTTACTTTTACACTGCTGTACTGAAAAGGTACTGAACCGTGACTTCAAAACCACAAACTGAAATGTGTCTGTAACGTTACACCCCGATATATTTTAAATGTAACAATACAAACCTGATCTATTCAAATCTGTAATCTCTTACCTTTCAATAGCTATTTTCATTTCGTCTGCACTCTTATCCTGTGGCCTGTAAATGGTATTTGAAAATCATGGCATGATCAGCCTATTTGCTGTGTTGTCAACACAGAAAAAGCTAAACTTTTGGTTTTCCCTTGAAAAAGTGGGGGCCACATATTAAAGAGCTGTAATTCCTAGGCCCTTCCTCCAATCTGGATAGGAATACCCTCAAATTAAAGAGGGTATTTAGTCTAGACTTTAAGGCCATATTCATTCTATAACTAACTTGAATATGTTTTGGTAAACAGCTAAAATAACAACAATTCTGTCAGTGTCCAAAATGCATATACAGTGGGGAGAACAAGTATTTGATACACTGCTGATTTTGCAGGTTTTCCCACTTAGAAAGAATGTAGAGGTCTGTAATTTTTATCATAGGTACACTTCAACTGTGAGAGACGGAATCTAAAACAAAAATCCAGAAAATCACATTGTATGACTTTTAAATAATTAATTTGCATTTTATTGTATGAAATAAGTATTTGATCACCTACCAACCAGTAATAATTCCGGCTCTCACAGACCTGTTAGTTTTTCTTTAAGAAGCCCTCCTAATCTCCACTCATTACCTGTATTAACTGCACCTGTTTGAACTCGTTACCTTTATAAAAGACCCCTCTCCACACACTCAATCAATCAGACCCCAACCTCTCCACAATGGGCAAGACCAAAGAGCTTTCTAAGGACATCAGGGACAAAATTGTAGACCTGCACAAGGCTGGGATGGGCTACAGGACAATAGGGAAGCAGCTTGGTGAGAAGGCAACAACTGTTGGCGCAATTATTAGAAAATTGAAGAAATTTAAGATGACGGTCAATCTCCCTCGGTCTGGGGCTCCATGCAAGATCTCACCTCGTGGGGCATCAATGATCATAAGAAAGGTGAGGGATCAGCCCAGAACTACACGGCAGGACCTGGTCAATGACCTGAAGAGAGCTGGGACCACAGTCTCAAAGAAAACTATCAGCAACACACTACACCGTCAGGGATTAAAATCCTGTAGCGCACGCAAGGTCCCCCTGCTCAAGCCAGCGCATGTCCAGGCCCGTCTGAGGTTTGCCAATGATCATCTGGATGATCCAGAGGAGGAATGGGAGAAGGTCATGTGGTCTGATGAGACCAAAATAGAGCTTTTTGGCATAAACTCCACTCGCCGTGTTTGGAGGAAGAAGAAGGATGAGTACAACCCCAAGAACACCATCCCAACCGTGAAGCATGGAGGTGGAAACATCATTCTTTGGGGATGCTTTTCTGCAAAGGGGACAGGACGAATGCACCGTATTGAGGGGAGGATGGATGGGGCCAAGTATCGCGAGATCTTGGCCAATAACCTCCTTCCCTCAGTAAGAGCATTGAAGATGGATCGTGGCTGGGTCTTCCAGCATGACAACGACCCGAAACACACAGCCAGGGCAACTAAGGAGTGGCTCCGTAAGAAGCATCTCAAGGTCCTGGAGTGGCCTAGCCAGTTTCCAGACCTGAACCCAATAGAAAATCTTTGGAGGGAGCTGAAAGTCTGTGTTGCCCAGCGACAGCCCCGAAACCTGAAGGATCTGGAGAAGATCTGTATGGAGGAGTGGGCCCAAATCCCTGCTGCAGTGTGTGCAAACCTGGTCAAGAACTGCAGGAAACATCTGATCTCTGTAATTGCAAACGAAGGTGTCTTTACCAAATATTAAGTTCTGTTTTTCTGATGTATCAAATACTTATTTCATGCAATAAAATGTAAATTAATTACTTTAAAATCATACAATTTGATTTTCTGGATTTTTTTTTAGATTCTGTCTCTCACAGTTGAAGTGTACCTATGATAAACATTACAGACCTCTACATTCTTTCTAAGTGGGAAAACGTACAAAATCAGCAGTGTATCAAATACTAGTTCTCCCCCACTAGTTCTCCCCACACTGCTGATTTTATCATAGGTACACTTCAACTGTGATAGGTGGTGGGCCGAACGCGTTTATCGCGAAGTTTATCTTTTTCCATCTACGGAGTAAACGATCTCTTACATACGATATTAAGTAATTCTCTTAAGTCTAGAACAATTTTGTTTGCAGCTGTATTATGTCGGAGATTTTCACAAACTTATTTTTTAATAGTCTGTCTGCTCAGGCACATCGCTGGTCGCTCTAGTTGATAAACCAATCAGAATTCGAGTACGGCTTCATTAGGACCCCGAAATGTAAACAATGGCTGTTAACCCTAGCAACTGACTGTATGTTAACCCTAGCAACCGCGGGGAAATAACGAGATGTGATGAATTATGGAGTGTTGTATGCATTTAACAAACCGAACGGACAATATTACAGCATTTTCAGATGCAAGTTGGACCAAATGTGTACATTGTTCTCTACAGTGGGTGAATCTTCACACTGCAGAAAGCCAAATTGCTATTATATATATTGGTATTATATATATTTGGGAGAGGGGGCTCCCCTGGTGCTAGGAAAAAAAATACTAAAAACAAGAAGGGAAAAGAGCTGGTTTACATAAATAAAGGCTATGTACACTATCCACTATACTATACTATACAAATAAAACACTGTGCTGTACTCTATGCTATGCTATACATATCCTAACATTTCCTATCTCTGAACCTTATGTACCCGAGGGTTGTCATATTGCACATAGTATTATTGCACATTCATTTAAAGTGTCGCAGTTTGCAGGTTTGAAATGTTCACAGTTGTGTTTCAGTATTGCACTTGATTACAATCTAGTAGCTGCCATCAAATTGTCTAGATTGTCCAGGGCCTAGAATCTAGGTATTTGCTGTGTTCAGGGCCTGAATGGCCCTAGGGTAGAAGCTGAGCTTCAGTCTATTTGTCCTTGCGGACATGGTCCTGAACCGCCTGCCCGAGGGCAGCCGAAGAAAGTGTTCGTTCCCAGGGTGGGATGGGTCTCTGGAGATCTTGGAGGCCTTCCTGAGGCAGCGTGTGTTGTACAGCTCTTCCAGAGAGGGGAGGGGGGCGCCGATGATCTTCTGGGCCGATCTCACGACTCTCTGTAGCGCTTTCCTCTCTGCGGCTGTGCAGCTGGAGAACCACTATAACCACAATATTGGCTACCATAGACAATGCTATATGCAGTATGCCAACATACGAAACATTGAAAGAGCCCGCAAGAAAAGGGAAAAATCAGTACAGGAGGCTGCAGGTGTGTTTTATAGCAATATAAGTTATTTATAAGAACAATATGATATAAACAAGCTAAGATTAATATGACATGATATGACATGAACATTATTAACAATATGATATAAACAAGCTAAGATATGACATGAACAAGATATGAACAAGGCATCAATGGGTCAGGGTCAGCCCTGTCAGGTCAGGTCCAGAAGATGTGCAGTGCAGTCCAGGGCTGAGCATCTGGGGTTACCTGGGGAAACAGATTAGGAGAGTTGTAAATAAACTAGGCTATAACTTTGGAAGCATTACTATTACAATGCATAGAGTATCATATGTCTCTCTCTCTCCCTTCCCTCCCCCCCCTCCCTTACAATGTAGTAGAAGCAGAAGGTCAAACTGACAATGATACACCACCAAAGCCTAGACTTCTCCGCTCAAAGACTACCACTACGTTCAGCCTAAATAAAAAACCACATCTTCTTCCCGCCCAGTGCATAATATGCAGACGGGACAAATATTTCAGTTTTAGAGCTTGTATACTGCTCCTGCAAAAAAACAAAATGTGTGAAAGGGAGATGCACATGCAAATCTAACAACCTACCATGTACAGACATGTGTCTGTGTTTGCACTGCGAAAACACAATAGTGTTATAAATGTTCTCTAAACACTTGAATCTTTGTCTAGTCTCGTCAATTATAGGCAAGGCAAGTGAAGATACATTTAGTCTTGGGTTTTGTCTTACCAGCTCACCTCGTAAAAGTGAGACGATTGACAATATCAAAAACATGCTTGCACACACATATACTGTAACGTACTCACACACAAGTTAATGTTACTGGTCCCAATTTGGCACAATTATTACTGAAATGATTGAGAATAGACATAGTTGACATTGGTAACTTAGCTATTGTACCCTTTAAAGTTAGATAGCTTGTTAATTCATTAGCTTCACAATCGCGTGTGACGTTTGGTTGGATTTTTCACTAAAATAGCATATTAGAACATGTTTGTATTGACACAACATGACATGGACGTGTTCATTAATATGTGATATGAATTAGTATGACATGCAAATCTTACCTGAAACATTACTTGACAGTAAAGTTATCCGAAACAACTCAGTCTTCTCGTCTTTCCAGATAATACGTTGCTTACTTCCTTGTTTACGTATTTTGAAGGAATATCATTGGCAGACGTCAAGTCAGGTGACGCTTTAACAGGTTTTGATTGGTTAGCGGCATAGTAGCCCCAATCATTCTCCTTATTAACTTATGGATCGTAAGTTTACTTTTCATAAAACGTCGATCGAAAATCGGCTGCCAACAGACGGAAACATGTTCCAAAAAAACCTATTTAGCTTATATGAAAAAATCAACTAGTCCATAGTTGTAGATCGATTATTTCACAAACGAAAGCAGATAGACAGCTTCGGCCCACCGCCTATGAGAGACGGAATCTAAAACAAAAATCCAGAAAATCACATTGTATGACTTTTAAATAATTAATTTGCATTTTATTGTATGAAATAAGTATTTGAAATACCTCTGTGTCATTGGCTGCTATAGGCATAAAAGGAGAGAAACTCATGGTGTGGCCCCCATCTTCCCCTGACCTCAACCCTATTGAGAACCTTTGGAGCATCCTCAAGCAAAATATATATGAGGGTGGGAGGCAGTTCACATCAAAACAGCAGCTCTGGGAGGCTATTCTGGCATCCTGCAAAGAAATTCAAGCAGAAACTGTCCAAAAACTCACAAGTTCAATGGATGCAAGAATTGTGAAGGTGATATCAAAGAAGGGGTCCTATGTTAACATGTAACTTGACCTGTTAAGATGTTTTTGTTTGAAATAGCTTTTGATTTCAGTAAATATGACCTCCTAATATGACCTCCTAACCCTAAATTCATCAAATTACCATTTGTAGTTCTTTACAACCTATAAAATGTTTTGAAACTCTGTTGTGCATAATAATTTGGAACAGTGGATTTTGAGTTTTTTATTTTAAAAAAAAATACTGTTATCATTGGGAGGTTTGTTCAATAAAATTTGAATTATACTCTAACGGTTGATGACTTGAAAATTATACTGATTGTAATTTGCATCGACTATTTAGGAAAATCTGAGAAAACTATCATTTGCATAATAATTTGGAACGGGCTGTAATAATAATATCTTCACTCCACGATCATCTAGTCTGGTCTGGCGCCTGCGCCGTCTGTTGTTCTTCCTGCACACAGGTAAAAATATCCAGGATCCAGCAGCGTTGTCAGGCTCGCGCAAACAAATACGGTGAATTTTTTACTTGCTCCGGGCAAGCGTTACTGTCGAACCCTGGTTCAATAATTCACCATAGGGTGCCAGGTGTACAGTATGCTAATGGTGGTCATTGAATTGATATGATGAGTTATACTGCCAGGTGCATAACTATAATCTTAGCCAAGTCATTGTATTAGCTCAGTACATTTCAGCAGCAGCTCAACAGTTGGTAATTAAAGGGCAGAACTATAAGCACATCTAATAGATGAATGTCATGTATGATAACGCAGCAAGCTTGCTTGAAAGGGAGCTGCCAGTCAAGCGTGCAAAGTCCATGCCCATACAGCCCTCTGTCTGACCAGGAAGTTGAGCCTAACTAGAAGATTATTGTCATTTTTTCTTGTGTAAAGTATTTAAAATATCAAACATCAAAATACTAATTGGAACCGTTTAATGTCTATTTTCCAGACCCTTTAATTACAAAGAAATGCAATCAGTAATCCATAGATTATTGCATTTGCAGGACATGTCCTGTCAGTCTAGATGGGCTTTCAGTGAACTGGTTGGCTGTCATTTATAATTGACTCTGCACTGTTTGTGCCTCCATTGTTTCTAGCTGCAGGTCCTCTTCAGCTCATGTAACCATGTATGAACCAGAGTCCACAGAGTCCCCCGGATCTGGCTGTGGTCCTCCAGCCCTGAAAATCACACAGTGGGGTCCAGAGATGGTGGTAGTGAAGCTGGAGGAAGAATATGTAGAGGAGAATGGTGTGATGGTGAAAGAAGAAATGGAGGAGAAGAGAGTGATGGTGAAAGAAGAATATGGAGGAGAAGAAATGAGGGAGGAGGGAGTGATGGTGAAAGAAGAGGTCGAAGTAGAAGTGGAGATTGAAGACACGGATGGTAAGTCTTTGTTGTATAGTGGTGAGGGTCATTGCACTGCTGTAAAATCAATGCTGCCAGTGGCAAGGCAAGTTTATTTGTACGGCACTTTGTACGGCACTAAAACTATTTTATGTTTTCTAAATCAGCCAGGCCTATACATATACATGTGAAAAATGAATAAGTATTAATAAAAAATAAAAAATAATATAAATAAAAAAGGCTTTGCTACATCAAATAGGTTTAACAACAGGCCATGGACTATGGCGGTAGATTGTTTCAATAAAGTAGTTGAACTCTAGCTCAATACATGCATTGTTTTAGGTAATAACTTTGCTTAATGTAAAGGTCAGTAACCCAAAGTGCAATATAGGCTACAGACAAGACACTAATGTTTTTATATAACAGATATGCTCCAAAACAATGCAATGTGTCCTCTCACTCCATACAATAGGCTAGGCGACAGTCAGTGCCTCACTCCAACTCACGGGTAGCTTGGTAGGCTACCACTAGCTAGCCTTTAGCTTATCACCTCTGCTCTACCACTGACGTTAGCTAAATACACTTGTCATGCAATATTGAATTCATGAATGCGAGCAAACACTCACTGGCTATCGCATTACATTACAGTCATTTAGCTGACGCTTCGCCAGAACTCACACTAACGCATTTGCATGGAGAGCAGGAGACGAAGGGCTGAGCCCAGCAGGACTTATATAATAAAACAATAGGAAGTTAGCTGTAACCCTCCTCTATAGAAACATAGTTAGTGTAACCCTCCTCTATTGAAACATAGTTAGTGTAACCCTCCTCTATAGAAACATAGTTAGTGTAACCCTCCTCTATAGAAACATAGTTAGTGTAACCCTCCTCTATAGAAACATAGTTAGTGTAACCCTCCTCTATAGAAACATAGTTAGTGCTCTGGTTCTCAGCACAGCTACGCAGACTACAGCTGGACGAGCAGCGTAGTGACAGTCAGCTAGCGGCAGCAGCGAGCTAACCCTGCTAGCTAACTCACTAGCATGTCCTGACAGCAGACAGCTTCACTCTCAAGGCTTTTGAGTAGCATGATTTAAATGTAGCCACCGCGCCGGTGTAGGTACCGGATTTTCCCACTTTTCCGGTTCCGGTCATAGGTTCTGCCCTTTCCGGCCATAGATAGCGCTATGATTCGCGATGCCTACACCGGCCGCAAGACAGCGTGGCGTGCGTCAACAGGAAGTAGGTTTGTTATGGAAACAAAACCCGACAAAAAAAAACAACAACAACAAAAAGAAACGACGAATCGATAATGGCATTCGTCGCCAACGAATTTCATTATCGATTTTTATCGATTTAATCGATTCGTTGTTGCAGCCCTATACGGCACATTTCATACAACAGGGGCAATTCAAAGTGCTTTACATACATTATTTAAAAATACAGCAAGAGGAGCATAGCAAGAAAATAAAAACTACTGAATAAAAGCAAATATAAGAGGTAAATTGATAAAACAATTTAATAAGACAATTGTTAATGGATAAAAGACATTGATAGAAGTGTTTAATCATAACTGCTGCAAAACATGAAGGTTTTTAGCTTAGATTTAAATATGTTTAGGGTTTGCGCCTGTTTGATTTCTTCAGGGAGTTTGTTCCAGGAGCATGCAGCAGCTGACCTTAGGGGCCTTAGGGAATATAGAGTGGGAGGAGATCTGATATGAATATAGGGTGGGAGGAGATCTGATATGAATATAGGGAGGGAGGAGATCTGATATGAATATAGGGAGGGAGGAGATCTGATATGAATATAGGGTGGGAGGAGATCTGATATGAATATTGGGTGGGAGGAGATCTGATATGAATATAGGGAGGGAGGAGATCTGATATGAATATAGGGAGGGAGGAGGTCTGATATGAATATAGGGAGGGAGGAGATCTGATATGAATATAGGGAGGGAGGAGATCTGATATGAATATAGGGTGGGAGGACATCTGATATGTATTTTGGTCCAAGACCATTTTCTTTGAGAGACTGGTAGCCAGTGTAGGGATCTCAGGATTGGTGTAATGTGTTCAAACATATTAATTTTTGTTAGGACCCTAGCAGTTGCGTTTTGGATGAGCTGCAGCTTACGAACAGCCCCTTTAGATAGGCCTGTTAGTAGGCCATTACAATAATCAAGTCTACTCTAAACAAATGCATGGATGAGTTTTTTTTTTTTCAAGGACTTATTTGGACATGAAACCTCTCATTCTTGTTATGTTTTTCAGGTGATAGTAGGCTGATTTAGTTATCAAGTTCATGTGGCTGTTGAAGTTTAGAGTCTAGAATTACACTAAGATTTCTGACCTGTTTTTTAGTTTAGAGAGAGAATCAAGTTTTGCACTGACTTTCGATCTTTTGTCAGGTTTACCGAATACAATTATCTCTGTTTTGTCCTTGTTTAATGAAGAATGGACAGACTCTCACATGTTCATTCTTCCCACGGGCAGTTCAGTTCAAACCCTGTATGTCTGATTTGTTTGGAGACCATGGCGATTATTAAAAGCGGCAATGTAAAGCGTTACGAGACTAAACCCATCTTTTGAGCAGAAACATACACACTCAAATCTGAACCGAGGACAGAGAAAATACACGATACAGAGTCCAATATGTTCGATCCACCAGATTTCAAACACATTCATTCACTGCCCAACAACGTGCTAATGAATGTTCCCTTAAAGTTGCTTGCGTTTTGCGTCAACATAAAACACATTTACTGACGGTCAAGGAGTGCATGAGTGGTAGCTGAAACCTTCCTTGAGGGGAAACAAAAATAAGAGTTTTGTGAAAAGATCAAGCAGATACCGATGTACCTATTTTTTATTTTTTATTTATTACATTTTTAAATGTAACCTTTATTTATACAGGTAAAAAACACATTAAGCCCCAAGGGCTCATTTTCAAGTGTGACCTGTTTACAGGCATACAACATCCACCATACAACTGTTTTTTCCCCTCTGCCATAAGGACTCTCAACACCTGACTCACTGCACTGTATAAATTGTAAATTGTAAATATGTTCTGTCTTGTCTTGTGGTTATGTGTGTTCATGTCATGTACAATGTGTGTATGTTCTTTGACACTGTTTATGAGCTGTACCGACAACAAATTCCACCGACCTAGGTCGTGTGGTCATTAAACTATTCTATTCTACCACAACCAAATACAATACAAAACCTGGCCTACATTGTCTAAAACTAAACTAAAACTACATAGTCTAAAACTAAACTAAAACTACATAGTCTAAAACTAGTCTTAAACAGTCTAAGATAATCTAAACTTTCCGTCAATATAGTCTAAAACTAAACTAAAACTACATAATCTAAAACTAAAACTAGTCTTAAACAGTCTAAGATAATCTAAAACTAAAGTAAAACTACAAAACCTAAAACTAGACAGCTAAAGAGCTAGGGACAGGGAGGGGTCAGTAATGGGCAAAAGGGAGGGTCAACTTAATTGCAGTGTGGGCACTGCGACACCATACTGGGGCGCAGTATTCACTAGTTGAATAAACGAGGGCTAGGGCTGCCGTGCGCCTTGGGTCCTTGGGATTTGTAAATGAAAATATACCAGTGAAGGGTTCGGCGGATAGAGAGAGATGACCAGTTAACCAGAGAGTATAGCACACAGTGATGCATAAGGGGTTTACAGCCTTTATCTGTACACCTATGTACCTACAGATACCTACGTCAGCATCATCAGCCACAAGGGAAACCGAAATATTAACCCAGGACATGCTAGCAAAACAGAAGAGAAAGGGAAACTGAAGCTACACTTTATATTTCGTTTTTTATTTTATTTTTCAAAAATTAAGCACTTTATTTTAAGATGCACATTTTTCAAAAGCTCTTATGTATCTTTACATTTAAATACAGCCCTTATTTTACATGAGAAAAGAACATGTATTAGTACTTATAATCTCTCCACTTCAAAGTGAAAATCTACAATATTGTTGAAATATTATTGAATTGTACTTTAATATGTATATGTACTATATGTATATATGTTACGGTACATGTGGGAAAACTAGGGTTAGGGTTAGGTGCTACGTCGACTTGGTACATGCTGGCATGTCTAACCCTACCCCTAATCCTAACCCTAACCCTAATCCTAACCGTAGCACCCTAGCACCTAACCCTAGTTTTCCCACATGTACCGTATTCCCACATGTACCGTAACATATATAAACCCCTCAAAAAAAGTTCTGAAACATTATTTTGGTTGATTAATCCTCCCCTTTAATAATACCAATTGGTATTGTATTTTATATCGTTGGAAAGCCTGATTAGTCACCTGTACAACGAGGTACAACTTGTAGGGATCATGCATTCAGGGAATGAACAACACAGCTAAACATGTGGGTAGCGGCCCAAAAATATTTGCCAAAATCCCCTATATTCTTCTGTTGGTATTCACTCTCGTTTTGGGTTGCTTGGTGGATTGGATGATTGCACTCTCCCACAGTAATAAGGAAAAAACAACACATATTGGCCATTTTTACACTTTATTCATTTTACACTGTCAGGGACCTCAGTAGTGTGTGGAAGATCCATATACAGTAGGGCTGGGTATCACCACTGATTTCCCAAAACGATTCGATTCCGATTCACAGCTCCCGATTCGATTCGATTCGATTCCAATTCGATTTAGTTACAATATCAATTTTCCTTGAATATGAAGAGATTCTCAGAACTAATGCTATAAATGGTTCAAGGAACCCTATAACATGTAGCATTGTTAAACATATCAATGTTTACATTAAGAATTGACTCCAAAGCAGTTACATGAATGTACTTCTTATTGGAACATAAATGAACATCATTGACCAACATTTTGCTAAATCAGACACTACAAAAAGTGCTTTTTAACGTGCTTTACTGCAGCCAGTGTAAATAAAGGGGCTACAAACATAGCCTATCGGTAAACAAGACATCACATATCCCTCAGGACTGTCTCAAATAGCTTATTTGCATAATATATATATATATATATACAAAATAAAAATGTGCAAAACTCAAACGAAAATAGTGCAATAGATGAGGGTATTTTGGGGAACAAAAAACACATTGTAAACCATAATGTCCATGAAACTAAAGCCCTTCATTACTGCTTTCTCACTTTTTGGAGATTGGAAGATTTTATTCAGGAATAAACATAATTGGAAAATCAATGATTATTAAAATACTGTAGTATACAGTAGTGTTGTTCCGATACCATTTTTTGATCCCGATACCGATACCGATACCTGACCGTGCAGTACTTGCCGATACCGAGTACCGATCCGATACCACGGCGTTTGAAAAAACTAAACAAAAAAACATGTTTTTTGAGCCGCATACTCACCTCGATGTAAAATTATTGCTAACACTTAGTCTGGCACTGCTCAAAACCTTTGTAAAACAGGAAAAAATACCAACAGAGAGTGAATGCTATAGAACTTTTTTTTATTGTCTGGTATGGTGACAAGAAATTTAACCCCTTATAAAACCTGAAATGTGGCTCTCACAGATGCCAATCAGTGCAATATCCATTTAAGATATAAAACAGTCGTAGTAGTAGTGCAACAGCAAGTGAACATTTACAAACAAAATAACTTTAAGATATAAAACAGTCGTAGTAGTAGTGCAACAGCAAGTGAACATTTACAAACAAAATAACTTTAAGATATAAAACAGTCGTAGTAGTAGTGCAACAGCAAGTAAACATTTACAAACAAAATAAGGCCCATTTGAGACTAACATAAGATGTAGGCCTACCTGAGGGAATAATAATATTTTAGAAGTGCAGCCTGAATTTGGTAAAATAAATAAAAGGATATTTTAAATGTTAGGAAATGTTATCACAAATGTAAACAAACTCCACTTTAAAAAACAAAAACAAAAGAGCTGGAGCAAAATAAAGTGCACTGCACATTAGTGCAGACATGTCACATAGCAGCACTCAGTCCTCCAAATTAAAATCCTTAGGCTTCAAGTTCAAATACATAGGCAGGTTCTTCTTTAAGAAGATGAGCATTTCTACTCTCTCTCCTAGCAGCCTGTTCCTCTTTTCATCCAGTATGTTGGAAGCTGTTCTGAACAGTCTCTCACTATCTACACTAGTAGAGGGAGCACAGAGAAACACTGCAGCAGTAGCAGCCAGGGTGGGGAACCGTTCCTTATTCTTTCCCCAGTACTCAAATGGGCTCTCTAAGCGGTGGATGGTTTTCCGCGATAGTGAAAAGCTGCCACGCCATTGGTTGAGAGCAGCTGCTCTGGGCCAATAGCGTTCCAGCAGAGGAGCATGCCTGGGCATGTCTGGGCATGTCTGTGTTAGGAAGGCTGTGTCAGGCTACGATAGCAGACAAGCTGAGAAAAACGCAACGTGCTGCGTTTGAACAAGAGTTTGGTATCGGGTGTTATTATTTGTTAGTACTCGCCGATACCGATACCAGCATTTTTGTGCGTATCGGTGGCCATGCCGATACTAGTATCGGTATCGGAACAACACTAGTATACAGTAACAATAAGTTAGTGGAAACACCACAAATCTACGGAACCACTTATTGAGGCATCACCCTGACGTGAAACATGGAAAAGAGGATCCGAAACAAGCCTCGCTGATAAAGTGGCAAGTGATTGTCAGGTACGAGTCCATTGCTCTGGATGTCCAGCTGTCACACGTTATGGCAACTCTCTCTACTGGCTGGAGTGAAGTTGCGATGTCACGTTTCACCTGCGCGGACATGTCTGGGACTATCACTTCACTCAACTGTTTGCGTGTCGGTAACACGTAGCGTGGTTCTAGTACACTGACGACGCTGTAGTAATTTGTTGGGCACGCAGAGAATTTGATTGTAATTTGCAACCAAACGTCTTTATCAGCGAGGCTTGTTTCGGATCCGCTTTTCCATGTTTCACGTCAGGGTGATGCCTCAATAAGTGGTTCCGTAGATTTGTGGTGTTTCCACTAAATTTAACCTCCTCTGCGCACAGCTTGCATATGGCTTTGCTTTTGTCCTGCTCATCTCTATCGTCATAATTTTTACATCCAAAATGCACCCAGACATCAGCCTTTAAGCCTGGTCGTTGCGTGAGATATGATAAATTCTTGTAGCGCGAGATCTGGCCACGAGATCTCGTTGCGGGTTGAAGCTGCAAGCAGAATAAAATAAAATAAAATAAAAAACATGAAAGATCGATCTCGGGATTTATGAATCGATAATCGCTCATTCAATGAAGATCGATTCAGAATCGGGAAATCGATTTTTTTAACCCAGCCCTAATATACAGTCACAACAGCTTGGCACCTCCTCCTCATGCTGGTCACCAGCCTGGTCACACACTGCTGTGGGACGGCATCCCATTCCTCAACCAGGATTTGCCGCAAGTCAGCCAACATGGTTGCGTTGGTCACTCTGGCACGTACAGCACACCCAAGCTGATCCCACAAGTGTTCGATTGGGTTGAGGTCTGGACTCACGGCAGGCCATTCCACCCTCTCCACTCCCAAATTCTGGAGGTGCTCTGTGATGATCCTGGCTCTGTGGGGGCGAGCGTTGTCATCCTGGAGTATGGAGTTAGGTCCCAGAATCTGGAGATATGGGATCGCCACTGGCCCCAGAATATAATTCCTGTCAATTAGGTGCCATACACCTGCCAGCACTTGAAGCTCAAAACGAGAGTGAATACCAACAGAAGAATATTGCAGGGGATTTTGGCAAATGTTTTTGGCCCGCTACCCACACGTTTAGCTGTGTTACTCATTCCACGAATGCATGATCCTTACAAGTTGTACCTCGTTGTAAAGGTGACTAATAAGGCTTTCCAACGATATAAAATACAATACCCATTGGTATTATTAAAGGGGAGGAAGAATCGACTGAAATAACGTTTCCAAACTTTTTTTGAGGAGTTTATATATATACTGTATATATATATGGCACTGAATCACAACGCAATCTAGACATTATAATGTTCCAGACCTTTGCTTGAGGTCATTTTCTCTAACTGGACCTTGTTGAATTTTTGCTGAATACCCCTGCTATAGTCGTTCGGTGACAGGGCTATGTATGTCATCTGCATAGTTGTGGTAGGCAATTTTGTTCTTTTTTATGATGTGTCCCAATGGAAGCATCTAGAGATTGAATAGGAGGGGGGATTGACCCTTGGGGAACCCCACATGTCATTTTAATTTGGTCGGACACAAAGTTGCCAATAGAGACATAACAGCTTCTGTCCTGTAGGTAAGATCTAAACCAGTCTAGTAGTACTAAAACAGATTTTTCTGGAGTCAGTGTTCACACGAATGTCATTAAGGACCTTAATTTGGGGTTGAGTGGTTTGGGGAGTTGGGGGCAGGGAGTGAGGGTGGGGGGAGAGAACGGGGGGCTGCACCGTCGCTTTAGTGGCTCAACAAGTTGGCTAACGATCTGTCTTGCCCTGGCGACTGAAGATCGCAGTTCAGCCAGCTGTGATGAGTTTGGAGGGCCCTTTACTGTAGGCTGTCGAGGCTGACGAGACCCGGTTGAAACGCCTCCTAGGATTACGGTGCTAGTTGTCCGTCTTCCATTCCGTTTCAAAGCCTTCTAAATCATCCGAATCAGTTGTAACATTGTCATAATAACAATAGTAATAACTTTTATTTGTATAGCGCTTTTCCTGCAAACGTTGTAGCTCATCATCAATATCACTCCCTTCAGAACTAACTTCAGAAACTTCTCCGCTGTTGCCAAGATATCGTGAAACAAATGATAATCTGCACGTGTGTAGATACTCCCACGTGTATATGTTCATGCATTCCATTGGCCAAGAGACCAGAAGAATGTGGAAAAAATACACATACTACAAAATGACGTATCCGTTTTCCCGGCTTGAAAGGTAGAACAACGCAACAGCGCCCCCGGTTTAAATGGGTTAACCATTGTGTTACTCCCCCAATCCACTTGGTCATACAATTTGACCTTTTGACCCTTGTATTATGTTGGGACAAAGTCACACGTATATGACGTACATGCATGTTTATATAATTTTATTTTATTACACCTTTTCTTTAACAATATATTTGAGAAACCAAAGAGACACCATCATGTTTTGCAGTATAAACTATAGTAATATATGTGTGGTGGCCTGGGAAAACCCGTCGGATGTCGCTGGCGTTCGTTTGTGGCAAAGAGCAAAAATAGATGGAAATCGCGATTTTGGCGATTTTGATATTATGTGGTATTCTAGTACTTTGAACTCCATACTACATTATGGTGAATAAACATTTTAAGAAAACAAAAGAGAAAGTACTTATTTTTATGTTTTTGTGGTGGGTAGTTTGTCTGCATCACAAGCAGACAAACGAGACCTGCTGATCTGCATAGGCTCCTCCCCCGACCCGGAGGAGAAAGGAGTCGGGGGCAGCATGGGGGCAGCATTTCTCATCTTTCACTTTTTTTGACATGATACATTAAAATGCTCATAACTTTTTAAAATAAAGGGCTATCTCAGTCATTCAACCAGTTATGAATAGCTGAGAACTTCTAATTTATGGAAATATAAAAAAATGAAAATGTCAAAATGCCACCATGTGAAGGGTTTTCCCAGGCCACCACACATATCTATTTAAAATAATATTCTTTTTTTTGACAACTTTGCTCAATGTTTTGCACAGAATGTGTTTGTAACCCTGTATATGTTCATATTCTTACAGATGAGCAGAGCTCCAACCCAGGTTCAGACAGCGAGCCCAGCTCCACCACATCAGGAAACCATCAACAACACAGAGACTCAGGAGAGAAAACACACCACTGCTCCCAGTGTGGCAAGAGTTTCAAGCAGGCAGGACACCTGAAGCAGCATCAGAGAATACACACTGGAGAGAAACCTTACCAGTGCTCCCAGTGTGAGAAATGTTTTACTCAAGCAGGACACCTAAAGAGACACAAGAGAATACACACAGGAGAGAAACCATACCAGTGCACACAGTGTGGCAAGAATTTTACTCAGGCAGGATCCCTAGTTGAACACCAGAGAATACACACAGGAGAGAAACCATACCAGTGCTCCCAGTGTGAGAAATGTTTTACTCAAGCAGGACACCTAATTATGCACCAGAGAATACACACAGGAGAGAAACCATACCAGTGCTCCCAGTGTGGGAAGTGTTTCAGGACGCATCAGAGAATACACTCAGTATTTCTTCAGGGAGTTTGTTCCAGGAGCATGCAGCAGCGTGACTGAAAGCTGCTGCACCGTGTTTTAAATACTTTTTAAATTTAAAAATAAATTAAAAGGCTGTAGCCAAAAATACAGATAAAAAGGGAGACAACTCTTGTAAACTGAAATCTAAAACATAATGAGATAAAACAAAAACAATTATTTCTTACTGTTACTTGTTTAGTGAAGGCAACCACTTCTTCAAAGGCCAGTGTAGGGGCTGATTGATTGGTTGATTGATTGGTGATGAGAGTCTGCTGGGCTCCAAAAAAGGCTGCTTGGATGGGTGTGGCAGTGGGGGTGGGATTGTGATGGCGAGTGGGGTGTGTGTGTGTGTGTGTGTGTGTGTGTGTGTGTGTGTGTGTGTGTGTGTGTGCGTGCATGAAGCAGAACCATGCCAGAATTTCCTTCCGCCATCACACCTATACTTAGATTGGCATCCCTCTAAACCAATCAATGCATCCAATCTGGCCTTCAACCAATGGGCTTCACCGGCAAGGCCAATATAAAAAGACTGGGACATCCCCTAGCAAGCCTTTTGCTAAAAGCATGTGTTGTTTTTTTTAGCTCTAGCAATAGTTGTATTTGGGGTCTTTTTTGTGCCTAGTGAATCTAGTAAGTGCTTTTAGTTCTGTAGTTTACTTTTTAGCCATATTCTTCATTGTACCACACTTTGTAGTCTTCTAAGCCTTTGAGCACATTTCTTCTCAGACCTCTTTATCCTCTAACACCCTACATTAGAAAAGAAAAAACGTTTGTTCCTTTCTCTAGCACTGTGACTGCCAATGGCACGTGTTCATATCAAAGGTTTTACTTACAAAGACTGTTGTATAGTTGGTTCACTTACTTAGACAAATGTACTTATTACAAACAGGGAAGACCCATTATGCTCAGTTTGGGCAGAAGTTTTAGTTTGGTCAGCTGTTTAGCCATTCGGCTGCTTTTACTGTTCTTTCACTTTGTATTAGGAACATATAAGAAAACTTCAAACCCAATAAAGTCTGTAAATCAAGGTGCTGCAGTTCATTTCTGTCTTTTGGGATTTGTGAGAAATGTATACAAAATGCCTCATATGTTGAGTTTAACCAGCTGACCAGCAGCACAGTAACATTCCACTACATAATATAAATGCAGTGGGATCGTCACCGCCCTCATGTGGACAACATCATAACCTGCAACCTGCCACCTGGGTACACTGATACTGTAGCTACAAGGAGGAAAATTAGACTTTCCAAAAAATGTGGATAGAATAATGGGGTGACATAAGTTGTGGAGACCTGGCTTTAATTTCCTTAATTGGGACATGACATTGTGGGGAGTCAGCCATCTTGTTGTTTAATACCTATCCAGATTAATCTGATCTACTGCAACAATCACCAGGATAGAAACAGTTAGCAGATCGAGATAGAGAGTTTGGCTTCCCATAGACTCAATGTTAGAGCTCGATCTGCTAACTGATTCTATGCTGGTGATTGATGCAGTACAGTGTTTCCTCCCGGATTTTTCACATTAGTGGCGGAGCGCTCATTTGTCGCATAAAACGCGCACTGGCGCTCAAAACAAAGCCGAGCAGGTGACTTTATATAGAAGGTGATCAAATACCAATATATCCTACAGCTGCAGCGGAACGCGCATTACACACACACACACAGAAAGATCAATATGAAGTAGGCCTACATGAGAGTACACGTACACACACAAAACCGGCTAACGTTACTCATTAACTGTTTACACAAGTAAAATCACAGTGTGACAGTCAGATGGAGCATTCGGTAAACAACAACAGCAAGGTAATGCTATCAGTTGAGTTAAAGAAAACCAACTCTTACCTTTGAGGACACCAACATGAGCCCTGCTTACCCGTACCTCCGCCGTTCTGTTCGTGGTGATTTTAGAGGCAATAGATTATTTTTGCCCCGCGCATATTGCTATGAATAGTTCGAAGCTAGGTGCTTGTTATGTTATGTTATGTTAATTTTATTTATAATGCGCCCCCCATCCAACTTTTACATCGGCCCGGGGCGCAGCCCGGGTAAAGGAACAGATAAAGACAAAGACAAGGAACACAGAATCAGACACAGACGACTTAAACGTAAATCTCAGGCATACAATTCACAACAAATAGGGAGTAGACTTAGGGAATGTCATTTAGGAAGAGGTGGGTTTTTAACTTGGCTCTAAAGGAGTCCAGAGTGGGGGCAAACTTGATGGCAGAAGGGAGCGCGTTCCACAGGGTCGGTGCTATCACCGCAAAGGCACGGTCACCCTTCCTCTTGAGGTTGGTACGTGGGACCCTCAGTCTGAGTTGGGCGTCGGACCTGAGCCTGGGTCTGGGCCTTGAGGAGGTAGACTGGTCCAGGAGGTCCTTGATGTAGGGTGGGGCGAGACTGTTGAGAGCTTTAAAAACAAAGGTGCAGATTTTGAACTTCACTCTCTTCTTCACTGGGAGCCAGTGAAGGGAGATGAGGACAGGGGAGATGTGGTCCCTCATTTTGGTGCCTGACACCAGCCTGGCAGCGGCATTTTGGACTAGCTGCAGGCGGTAGATGGTCTTATCAGGAAGTCCAGCATATAGTGAGTTGCAGTAGTCGAGCCTAGATGAGATTAGCATGAGGACGACCCTCCTCAGGTCGTTGGGGGTGAGGAAGGACTTGATCTTGGCTATGATGCGTAGTTGGTAGAAACATGCCTTAACGACGGAGCTCACTTGTCGGTCAAGGTTAAGCTCGGAGTCAAAGATGACACCGAGGTTCTTGACATGTGGTCTGACAAGGGTGGACAGGCTTCCCATGTTGGTGCTGAGCTGAGTGATGGCGGTGGTGTTACCGATGAGGAGGATTTCCCCCTTGCTCTCATTCAGCTGTAGGAGACAACGCGTTCCCAGGTACCATGGAAGTCATAGGTAGTCCAGCACACTGACAGAGAGACAGACAGACAGACAGACAGACAGACAGACAGACAGACAGACAGACAGACAGACAGACAGATAGACAGACAGACAGACAGACAGACAGTCAGCTTACTTCTACCCTTTTGAGTGGAATTACTCCTTTAATTAGCTGTTAGCCATCTCAAAGCCCCCTGAGTTGCTCGTCAACACTGAGAATAGACCACATTATAGAAACCAAAACACCGTTTTTTTAAATCCACAGGGAATAACCGAGAGTGTAAGGAAAGGCACACCCAGCGCTGTCAGTGGTGGGGAGACTTGAAGTGGCTTTGCTTGATTTCCATCACAGATTCAAGGATTGAAACACTGATGAAAATAGGGAGTAATAGTGATGGGATTATTTTAGATTATTTTAGATTAGATTAGATTAGATTAGGTGAGATTCAACTTTATTGTCATTGCAGAGTACAAGTACCAGACAACAAAATGCAGTTTAGCATCTAACCAGAAGTGCAAATAGTGATATAAAAACAAACACTTAACTTTCGGGGAAACTGCTAAAATAAAATAAATTAAATAAATTAAAAAAGAAAGCGACTATTAGCACCGCCGAATGACAACAAACGTATGAGTAATGAGTAAAACAATGTCACTTTTATAGTATGTTGTTTAACTTGCCGTTCGGTCGCCATGGCTCTGGTGTGTGTAGCAGCTTCAGCTAGCTGGCTGGAAACTTCTAGGGGTGCGTTCGTAAACACGCTCTGAGAGCGCCGGAGCGCACGCTGGCTTCGATGTCACAGAGCGACCGAGTCGTTCGATTGGACGAGAGGCGTTCCGCGAGTGCTGATCGGATTTCCAGAGCGTGTTTACGAACGCACCCAGCCAGCTTTAGCGAATTGTATTCAAAGGGAATTATTTTCACCGGACAATATGTCCGACGACTTTTCAATTTGTCGGACTTCACCAAATTTTACCGGACAAAGACCGGCAATTGCCGGTTAACGGAAACCCAGACACACACACACACACACACACATAGACACACACAGACACACGCACACACACACACACACACACACACACACACACACACACACACACACACACACACACACACACACACACATATGTCCAGACACGAAACCCAGAAAGGGGAAAGGGGAAAACAAAAGTAGTGAAGAAGTGTTGAAGTCAGAAAATATGCAACCGTGGCCTGTGGTGGTCCAGTGGTCTGGCACCGCTGTCTACAGTGCACACATGTGCCCATGTTGGCATGGGTTCGAGTCTTGCCCATGCCCTGCTGACATGTCCTCTCTCCTTACTTTCCTGTCTGTCTTTACTATATCTGTCCAATAAAATTAAATGTGAGTGGGACAACCCAACTCAGAAAAAATTACTTTAAAAAGAAAATATGCAACCGACCTGAAAATCATGCAGTGGCGGGCGTGCATTTCGCACCTAGGCCTTCAGTGATGTCCTACACAGTCCTACCTGAATTATTCCGCCTCTTAATACCATCATTATGACACGCCATGGCTCTAGAAACTATACATTTAGACAGAAACGCAGTATAACCGGGCGTTGCAATTGTTATTATAGCTGCACCTCGTCTGGGTGTATTCATTGCATGAAAACGAAAGCGTCAGTTATTATTTCCCTAACTTTGCTTATCGGCCTGTCGATCTTGATAGGAGGACCGTATCGAGTCCATTCTGGTTATCTTCCTCATGTTCATACGGTCACGGGGGTGTGTCGTTTTCTACGGTAGCAAGTGATTAAAAGATCGCATTGAAGCCCCACTTACTCACACAGCTGAGTCAGCACACACATTATACATATCTACATCTCTTGCAGAAAAAATAAAATGCTTTGTACTCACCAAAACAACTGATTATTTGAACACAAAATCCATCCTCCTTTCTTTCCTCAAGAAGACTTCAATGTCTCTGTTGTACAGTTTATCAGTTCCACCAATAAGTCCTTTTCTACATGGATAGCGTCGCTAACGTCGGGGTTGGCCGTTCTCTTCTGATTATGTCTAGCTTTTCTTGGAAGGTTCTTCTTGAAAATGGCATTGTTATAATATCTGCCACCAAATCTACCTCTTCTCCTCCTTCAGCCATTGTGGCTGCTTGTAGAACAACAGCTTCCATCTACACAAATTAGCGAGATCAAGTTCAGTTTGCTAGCTCTGCCTCCCAATAGTTTGTATCCAATCAAAAGACGTGCAGGTGCTGATCAGGTGCTCCGCCATCCAGCAGGCGCGTTCGTCGGATTTGCTCGCCAACTCGAGATCTGACCACGGTACGCCACAGTCATTTTCTCGTTCACTTTAAAATGTAAAATTTAAATTACAATCTGTACTCGCGCCACTGTTGAATCTGCAGGCGGGCAGATTTCTTGGTACCCTGGCAACACATTATGGCTGAAATGAAATGAAATGATTGGATAAAAGCTAAAGGCCAGCCCTCCAAATGGCTGGAAGCAGCGCAACCAAGAGGAAAGCTATGAAATGAAGAGAATAGACTAAGGGAATAATTGAATACATAGGGGTTAGGGTTAGGTTTGTGGGAAAATATATCAAAATTAAATATCATCAGTCAGTATATTCTGATGATGTTTAGGCCAGCAGAGAAGGCCTTGCTGGCCCTGACGGCCCACCACTGTGAAAATGTGTACGTAAAATGACACCAGGACACCGGACGACCCGCTACAGGTTAAAGGCGGCTACAGACTAGACGACTTTTCAAGTTGTAACATCGCTGAGCCTCTCACACTAAACGACCGTTGTGCTGGTGTCTGCGTCGCAGCGGCGCGCAAACTGCGCAGCACAGCGCAGATTACAGGATGTGGCAACAACGGGGGCTCACAGACTACAAGATTTTTCACTTGGTCGGGACGATTCGCCAAGCTGTAGTGTCGCAATATCAGCACATATCTAGTTGACTATCTGTGCAGTATAGTACAGTGGATTGTGTACATAGCCTTTATTTATGTAAACCAGCTCCTTACCTTCTTGTGATTTTATTCTTTTTCTAAAAGTTATTGTACAATAAAGCTTTATTTCTTTTAAGAACGTGTGGAGTGCATCTCCAGCAGTGCGATATCTGTAAACATACTATCTGTAGACTCTCCGCTCAGGGTTGCCAGATGGGATTGACAATTTCGAGCCTAACCAGTCTAAAAACAGCTAAATCCACAAAAAAACAGCCCATCTGGCAACCCTGTCTCCGCTGCTTTAAACTCTTCCACCGACACTCGAATGGAATACACTCATGACCAAATGTAATACGCTGCGCTCAAATGTAATACACATGCTCAATGGAATACACTCGTGACCAAATGTAATACACATGCTCAATGGAATACACTCATGACCAAATGGAATACGCTGCGCTCAAATGTAATACACATTGATTTTATTTTGGCACAAATATGCCGTATTTTTGCATTGTATTTAGTGTTACACGTGTATTGCATTCCGATGTGTGTATTGCATTCCGATGTGTGTATTGCATTTAAATGTGGCACGATCCACCCTCCATAGAGTTAGGTACGCTTAAAATAGCTTACAACGGCTACTACTCAATTTCTCACGGGCCTACACGCTAGGCAATGCGAACTTGAATGGCCAGGTAATGGATTGGAACAATATCTCGTTAACTCCGACCACTCCCCAGATTTGTTTGTTTAAAGAATAAATATATTAACGCTTTATTAATGCAAGTGCAATCGGGCTAATGTTACTCATTCTCGCAGTTCCAAATGAATGAACGTTGAAGCGCTTGTATCTCAAAATGTGGCGTGCAGCCCGACAGGCGCACATATCACGCGCACCCCTGCGCTTTCAGAGCTCGTTTTCTCGTCGGAATTCGACGTTTGGAGACGAACGACAGACGTCGAATACTGACGGCTTACGTGTGAGACCAGGTTGGAATATGATGTTGTGTGGTTCTATATCGTGGAGCTCCCCCCCATAGGGGAGCTCTGCTCCTATTGGTTTACCCGCTACCTAAAGTAGCCAATGACTGAATTTTTCAATGTCTGCGCCCGCCCTGGGGTGCTATATAAAGGGGCGTCCTTCGCTCCCTCATTCTCCCAAAAAGTTCAGCACGGGTTGAATCTGAAGACTGAGAAGGACGACTACTAGACTGGAGGACCCGCCAGCCTTTCCCTTCGAGATGGATCGTCCGCCGCCGATAAAGAAGTTTTTCCGGGACTCCTGCCGCTGCCGCTCCCTAGCAGCGGAGGACGGACACGACTACTGCCACGTCTGCCTCGGCCCCGAACATGCCGAGGCGGCGTTGGTCGCCTCCCCCAGCTGCCTCCCCTGCTCTCTCCTTTCCGTCGAGGACAGGAGTAGGAGGATGGCCTGGTTCAAGGAGAGCGTTCCCCTGACGGGCGCTATCTCGGAGATGCTATCCGACTCGGATAACTCTGCCGATGATACGTCCGGACAGGCCCCAGAGCGGCGTTCTGGGCGGGCGACTCCCCGAGTAGGGATGGTCCCGCCCGCTCAGCCAGCCCTGATATCAAGCCGCCCTCAGCCAGCTGTGTGGTCGGTGTCGGTGTCAGGGTCAGAGAGCTCTGAGGAGGGCGAGCGGCAGGTAGAGGCTCACGAGCTCCCCGCCATCGCCCCCCCATCACTCCTCCACGACTTCCAGGGCCTCCTGGAAGCTGCGGCGGATGTGTTGGGGATCCCCCGTCCTGCCTCCCTTCCCCCAACGACGGAGTCCTTCTGGGAGAAGGAATTGTTTTACGAGAGGAGGGCGAAACGACAGGACCAACCTCCTAACGCTGTCCTCCCAGGCTTGGATAAGTTTGTGGAGGACACGTGGAGGGAACCACTCACAAGCAGGGCGCCGGTAAAGGCGTTCCTGCCCTTTACTAGAGTGGAGGGACTCGCGGAGGGGATGACCAATGGCTCCCCACCGCTCGAACCAGCGCTGGCGGCCTACTTGGTGCCGGGGTCCAGCGCTTGGTCGGTGCCCAAGAAACCCACGCTGCCTAACCAGCGTGACAAATTTAACGCCGCCCTGGTGGACAAGAGCTACGCTCTCGGTGCCCAGGCGGCAGCGGCGGCAAATAACATCGCCATGTTTACCGCTGCCATTGCGAAGCTCACCGCAGACCGACCCGACGGTCTGTCTGCGGCGGAGACGGAGCTCCTGAGCAAGCTCAGTGCAGCGACGATGCACCTGGCCCAGGGCGTCGCGACCTGTGGAGGTCGCCTGATGGCAAATGCGGTGGTACAGCAGCGGCAAATGTGGCTGTCTCTTACCACCATGACCGGGGCGGACCGGATGGCCCTGCTGAATGCTCCAATAGAGCGACAAGGGCTATTCGGTCCCGCCATGGATACCATGACAAAGCGCCTGGCTGCGATGGAGGAGGCTAAAAAGCACCTGGCCAGACACCTCCCTCTTCAGCGACCTTCCACCTCTTCTTCTTCTTCCGCAGGTAGACCGTCAATGACGGCGACTGCGAAACGGAGGGTGCGGCGTAATGCAGGGTGGGCTCCGCCTCTACCGACGGCGCCATACCCTACTCAGCCTTTCCAGCCTCCGCCGCCGACCACCGAGGGTGCCCGCTTCGGCCCCCCACGGCAGCGTAACCCCCCCACAGCATGGCGTGGGGGTAAACGCAAGAGGAATGCGTGACTGGCGGGGGTTCGGTAATGACCCCGCCACCGCTTTCACTGGCGGGAGGGTCGGTGATGACCCCCACCAGTTGTTCCTACCTCAAAAAATAAAGAGGCAAAAGAGGGTAAATCCCCACATTACTTTTTCAGTAAAGGTGGCTTTTTCCATGCAATCTACCAGAGCGGAGACCCACCTGCCTTGTCAGAGTGTGGTCGGATCGCTACCGATTAGAAACAAGACGGAGACTGGCCCAGCTTACCGGCGTGTGGCCAGTTTTCTGCCTAACAGTAGAGACGGGCCCAGCTTACCGGCGTGTGGCCAGCTCTCTGCCTAACAGGCTTACCCCTATCACGACACGAAGCGGGTTAAACACCCCTGTATGTCGCCGTATAGAGGGACTGTTATCTACCAGAGCGGTGACCCACCTGCCTTGTCAGGGCGTGGTCCAATCGCTACCGGTTAGAAACAAAGGCGGAGACTGGACCAGCTTACTAGCGTGTGACCAGCTCTCTGCCTAACGTTTTTTACCCCTATCACGACACAATAGAGGTTAAACACCCCTGTCTGTAGCCGTATAGAGGGGTCGTTATGTACATCAAAAACCCCTCCATGTCTATCAGGACCTGGCCCAGCTCGTGAGCGTGCGGCCGGTTCTTTGATTATCAGGCATAATAAACCTGCGTCAATAAAGAGCATTGTTACACATAACAAACACTCTTTACAGACGGCAGCCCATCCCTTCGAAATGACCCCGCCTTGGGCTGTGCCACCTCCTCGGTGTACAGCGGCGGCTGGGATCATACAGAAATTCTAGTTTTCGACTGCACCACAACAGACGGTCCAGCCGCTGTTGTTGCGTTATGCAGAATGGCTAGAAGGGACAGGTATTCTGTCGGGCTGACTAGACAGGACATTGAGGAGGGGATATGCACTACAGTTCATTCAGCCTCCTCCGCCCTTCAGGGGCATGAGAGAGACTGTTTGTTGTCCTGCCCGATAAAGACATGTGCGCTCCAGGAGGAGATTACGAATCTCCTAACAAAGGGCGCAGTGACATTGGTTCCGAGGGACCAGTGAGACATGAGGTGGTACTCCTCGTATTTCCTTGTCCCAAAGAATTCGGGAGACATGAGACCCAGACTAGATTTAGGGTCCTCAACGAGAGAGTGGCGAAACGCCCCTTTCGTAGATACCTGAGGGTCGCGTATTTCGTGTGCCAATCACAGAGTGGCACAGGAAATTCCTACGTTTTACTTTCCAAGGGAAGGTTTACGAGTACACGCGCCTGCCCTTCGGGTACACGCTTGCTCCTCGAATTTCTCCGAATGCGTGCAGACAGCACTCGAACCACTGAGGCGAATATGCATATTAGCATATCTCGACGACCTACTGGTCTTGGCCCAATGCCCAAATCGAGCCATTCGGGACGCAACCTCACTGGTGCAGCACCTCACTCAGCTGGGGTTAGCTGTAAACTGGACAGAGAGTGCTCCGTGGCCGGTTCAACAGTTTTCCTATCGAGGCATTCAGTTGGATACTGGCGAGATGAAGGCCAGTTTATCGGCACCACGGAGAGCGACACTGACGTCAGCTCTCCGGGTGTGTCGAGTGACAAATACGATCACCGCTCTGTCAAGGAGGTCCTTACTAGGACTGATGTCTGCAGCCCATGTAGTGGTCCCCTTAGGCCTGTTACACATGCGCGGACTGCAGAGGCGGTTCGCAGGACTGCGACTGGTTCCAGTGAGACGCTGTCGCAAGTTGATTGTAATACAGAGATCGGTTAAAACCGACCTGAGCTACTGGAGAGACCCGCGCGTCATCGCGCGCGGAGTCGCCTGAGTTCGCTGAAAGCTCTCCACATTCCAGGTCTGCTCAACGAAGGAGCAGATCTGTTATCACGGGGAGGCCCGAGGGACGACGACTGGAGGTTAGCACCCTCCATTGTGTCGCTGATTTGGGCATGGTTCGGGCAAGCAGAAGTGGTTCTGTTTGCGTCACGGACGAATGCGCAGTGTCACCTTTGGTTCTCCCTGCGGCCTGCGCGAACAGGACAACCCGCCATTGGGAGTCGATACATTCGCACACCACCCATGGCCGAGGGTCGTGTTATACGCGTTCCCACCCCTGACATCTATCCTCCCACTGTTGGCACGAGTGAGGTCAGAGAGGCTAGAGTTAATTCTTGTAGCCCCGGACCGTCCCGGAGCCCCGTGGTTTCCGGAACTGATGGAGATGTTGGTAGAGGGCCCATGGCCCATACCTCATCGACAAGATGCACTCTCTCAAGCCGGAGGCTTGGTGAAAGGGCCGCCTATGAGGGGGGGCCCCTCATGGCCTGGTTACTGAGAGGGATTGTTAGAACGCAGGGGTCTGACAGACGCGGTCATTCAGACCATTCAGAGTGCGCGCGCGCAATCCACTGCAAGGGGATATGCGGCGCGCTGGCGAGTTTTACACAGTGGTGTGAGGGACAGGACGTTGACCCTGTCTGTTGTCGGGTCGAAACGTTCTTGTGCTTCTTACAGTCGCTGTTGACAAGGGATTGGCGGCAGGAACTATTAAAGTTTACGCTGCCATCTCAGCTTGTCATGAGGGTTTTGCGACAACGACACGGGTTTTTTCAGTCATTCGCTGGTTAAGCGTTTTTTGACTGGAGTGTGTAGGCTTAGACGCCCTCATAGGACTCTAATGCCAAAATGGGACCTGTCGATTGTGCTAGAGGCGCTGTGCGTGCCCCTTTTCGAACCCATTGTCACTGTGTCGTTGCGTTTTATTGTCTCTCAAGACGAGTCTACTCCTCGCCTTGACTACGGCTGAGCGAGCGAGTGTTTGTGCGCTCTCTCGTCACGGGCAGATTGTTTGATCATGTCTGATGACGAAACAAAAGCTGGATTACGCCCTAACCCGGTTTTTATCCCTACGGATAATCGTGTTTTAGGGTTCAGAGCTGTGCTCGGAGCGCCTTTTTGTCCTCCTCCTCACGACGGAGAGAGGGAGAGGCGTTTTACATTGTATTGTCCGGTGCGCGCGTTGGCACAATAATGTGAAGCGCACGGCAGGACTGAGATCTTCTCCCCGGCTTCTGATCTGCTATGGCGGACAGAAAGCCGGGATACCACTCTCAAAGCAGAGGCTGTCCCTTTGATTTTACGAGGCTATTAGCCTCGCATACGAATCGAAGGGGCAGCCCGTACCGACACCAGGGGCATGGCCACATCAGTGGCCATTCTCAGGGGAGTGGGAGTGGAGGAGATATGTGTGGCGGCGTCTTGGTCGTCGCCATCACTTTTTATATGGTATTACTTGGAAGATATTTCTTCCTCATCCTTTTCTCATTCTGTCCTCAGTTTTGCTGATGACTGATGTAGTGGGGAAGGCACTTGGATTACCCTGGTCATGGGGATTCTATTCAAGTGCTGTCAGGATGAATACGGATGTGCCTGGGAAAGGGACCCTCCTCCAGGACATGTTCCGTTAGATCAGCAACCCTACGTGCTCACGTAAGGGTTAGGTCAGTGATATTCTTCCTCAATCCTTTCTCATTCTGTCCTCAGTTTGCTGAGGACTGATGTAGTGGGGATGGCACTTGGATTACCCTGGTTGGGGATGCTATTCAAGTGCTGTCAGGATGATTACGGATGTGCCTGGGGAGGGGACCTCCTCCAGGACATGTTCCGTTAGATCTACGACCCTGCGTGCTCACGTAAGGGCTAGATCAGTGGAGCAGACTCGGTGTGGGTTGGGCCAACTTTTAAGGTTGTCTTGAACCAACATCAGTGGTCAGCTCCGGGTGCCGCTGAGATTGTTTTCGGATTAATAGTCTCAGTGGGGGTACATTTGGCCTCGCTCGCTCCGCCTAAACCAATAGGAGCAGAGCTCCCCTATGGGGCGGAGCTCCACGATATAGAACGATAGTTATGGAGATAGACTCCAGTTCTATGAGTGGAGCGGAGCCCCATAGGGCTGCTGGCCCACTTCGACTCGTTCAAACCCGGCTGTTTTGTATATGTTTGGGAGAATGAGGGAGCGAAGGACGCCCCTTTATATAGCACCCCAGGGCGGGCGCAGACATTGAAAAATTCAGTCATTGGCTACTTTAGGTAGCGGGTAAACCAATAGGAGCAGAGCTCCGCTATGGGGCTCCGCTCCACTCATAGAACTGGAGTCTATCTCCATAACTATCGTTCTAACACTCTGTCAATCTCTGCTACAAGCTCTGACATCTTTGAGTAGAAAGTAGAAACCTTCACGTATCTGTTACGTCAGTCGCAATGACCTGTTATCTGTTAACTCTAAAAAAGTGTCTTCAACTGTAAATGTCTGCCATGTTCTAGGGTATTGGAATTCTATTAATCCCACTTGCCATTCGCCTTTTAGTATTAAAGGTTTAGAAATATGTGTCCTATAGTTCGAAATCTTGTTTTCGGGATATACCTTCTGAGAGGCATTGCAAGGTAATGTCATGTAAAACTCTTCACTCTCAGCCATGACTCTACAGAACACCTTCACACACTATGTGTTATGAGCTCTCTCGACTGAAACCCCACACCCTTTTATATATTGGTGACGTCGCATTCACGAACCCACGAATTGAACTTCGGGGGCCAGCCGAGCCACTTGACCATTACCATGCACACGCCCCTCTGCTTCTTTCGACGTAACACCTTCTCGACCTTAAACGCCTTGTCGCTGTCTATCTTGATTTTCTGTAACTCGGCCTCATAAAACGACCCGTCGATAAATTCACCGTCATAATCTTTCAATTTGTAAACAGGTGGTATCCTAGCTATCCTTTTTTCTATTGTAAAAAAAACTCTCGGGTGAATGTCTCTTACCGAAAAAAAGCTGATGTATGAATTTCAATCAGGATTCAGAACATCCCATTCCACTGACACATGCCTTCTCTATTTGAACGACCACATCAACCATGAGGTGGACTCGGGCAAGTACTGCGGCATGGTAATGCTGGACCTCCAGAAGGCCTTCGACACAGTAGATCACCACATATTGTTAGATAAACTGAAAGCAATTGGGTTCGATAGAACATCGGTGAGCTGGATGCAATCCTACTTAGAGGGGAGGGAACAGGTGGTTAGTGTGAACGGAACGCTGTCCCCCCCCCCTCCCAGTGACCTGCGGCGTTCCACAAGGAAGCATATTGGGACCTTTACTGTTCCTAATATATGTGAATGACATGTCATCAGCATGTGATTGCAATTAAGGAGATAAAATGGCAGCAAAAGTAATCAAAAAAGTGAACCATAGAACTAGATTCTTGTACAGGATATCCTCACTTGTCAGTAAAAACACACTGAGGACCCTATCAGGAGCTCTCATTCAATGTCACTTCGACTATGCCGTAACATCATGGTACTATAGAACCACAAAGGCCCATAAAACAAGACTCCAGACAGCCCAAAATAAACTGGTTAGGCTTCTGCTAGGCCTCAACCCTAGGACACATCTAACCGCTGCTCATTTTTTGAGCCTTGATTGGCTACGAGTAGTTGACAGAGTGCAGCAGCTTGCACTGGGCCTGGTCTTCAAGATACGCTACACCACAAAGACACCCAAGTACCTGTCAACATACTTCCAAAAAGTGAACAACGTCCACACATACAACACCAGAGGAAGCTCCACGAACCACGTTCAACCGCGTTGCACCACAAACAAGGGGTTAAACTCGTTTGCAAACTATGCAGTAAAAATGTGGAACGCCCTTCCTATAATCTTAAAGGAGTGCAAAACACTGCCCACCTTCAAAACCACTCTCAAAAAACATTTACAGGAGGCTGCAATCCGTAACTGGACCCTCTAAATCAAAAATCAGATTAAAAGACCCGAACTACCCACTGTACATACTTTGTGTTTTGTCCCCCGCCCCCACCTGTGGTGTATGTCCCCACCTGTCCTACCCGCTGTACATACCTGATGTTTTGTTGTATTGTTCTTCCCATGATGGATGTATTTTTATCTTGT